>NW_026519162.1:0-343691 GCF_947347685.1 Pleuronectes platessa
AAGATCAGGGACAAGCTCTCCCAGAGACCCACCATGGGGATGACTTACCTCTTAATTCGACCTGACCTACTTACCTGCCCTAGCCTGATGAAGATAAACAAATTTCGAAACGTCGCGACAGGGCCTACGGACTTTAAGCAAAAATGACAAATTGTACTTACCTGACTAAGCCATTTACCCTCCCTCGGCTGAGCGGAGAGACTCAAGACATATTTGTAAATTTGTATATAGTTCATTGGATGTTTATTTAGCTGTAATTACAACATGTTTAACACAACTGTAAAAATCAGTGTGTTATTACGACATCATTAGGATTTACTTACGGTTATTTTACCACAGTGTGTTTCACATACCTGTAAAAAATCAGGGTGTTGTTACAACACTTTTATTGGATATTTATGGTTATTTTACCAAGTGAGGGGCATCCCATGTCCCAGGAGGGCCCGTGCATAACGTTTGACCTGACTTGTCGGGTCAACGGATATTACCGTTTTCACCTAACCCTGGCCAGTGCCGCCTGGGACAATTAATGGGATGCCCCTCTAAAAATCACTACTTACCTATTACTTCCAATAGTGGGGAATCGACTCCCATAAAAGCAGCCAAAATGTTAAAGAAACCTGGAATGAAAGGAATTAACGGACCCAGGACCCGGTTTCTTACACCCCATACTTACCTCTTACCTTCACCCTTACCCCCATCCCATTTTGGTTCAGGGCACGATGCCATTGGAAAATAATAAATGCTGTTTGTAGTTGATATAGAGAGTAATTTAACTCAGGACCACACAAAATTTAATTTGAACCTATACAAACCACACCAATTTGGATTCCCTTAGTCAGTAGTTATGACCACATAGTCATCAATATCCCTAATCAGGGTCCCACTACCCTAACCCTAACCATAGGGACCCCCTACCTAAACCTAACCTTTGACCCCTGGACAGAACGAGTGACCTGAGACATCTCACCTAACTCCTTTGAGATTATTGACCAAAAACATAGATTCCACAACCAGTTGGTTTGCAACTCTTTAATTTTGGGCAAGTACAGTACAGGAAGAAAGACCTAAATAGGCAGTAAGACCTCATGGAGAAGGCAATTAATTCCCTGGTATACCCCACCCAACTGTGTTTAATATTTAGAGGACAAGAGATCCCTATAGGTGTGTGATTGGAGCCTATTTTAATGGAATTGATGGAAAAGGAGTATGGGAATGAGTGCTTGTTGGAGTGCTGTGTTTCGGAGGGACAAGGAAACTTCACCAGGGGGAGGAGCTAGATGGGCTATATAAATGATTGCAACTCCTTGGCCAGTCTCAGACAAGACAAAATGCCTCATGGAGCAAGATCAGGGACAAGCTCTCCCAGAGACCCACCATGGGGATGACTTACCTCTTAATTCGACCTGACCTACTTACCTGCCCTAGCCTGATGAAGATAAACAAATTTCGAAACGTCGCGACAGGGCCTACGGACTTTAAGCAAAAATGACAAATTGTACTTACCTGACTAAGCCATTTACCCTCCCTCGGCTGAGCGGAGAGACTCAAGACATATTTGTAAATTTGTATATAGTTCATTGGATGTTTATTTAGCTGTAATTACAACATGTTTAACACAACTGTAAAAATCAGTGTGTTATTACGACATCATTAGGATTTACTTACGGTTATTTTACCACAGTGTGTTTCACATACCTGTAAAAAATCAGGGTGTTGTTACAACACTTTTATTGGATATTTATGGTTATTTTACCAAGTGAGGGGCATCCCATGTCCCAGGAGGGCCCGTGCATAACGTTTGACCTGACTTGTCGGGTCAACGGATATTACCGTTTTCACCTAACCCTGGCCAGTGCCGCCTGGGACAATTAATGGGATGCCCCTCTAAAAATCACTACTTACCTATTACTTCCAATAGTGGGGAATCGACTCCCATAAAAGCAGCCAAAATGTTAAAGAAACCTGGAATGAAAGGAATTAACGGACCCAGGACCCGGTTTCTTACACCCCATACTTACCTCTTACCTTCACCCTTACCCCCATCCCATTTTGGTTCAGGGCACGATGCCATTGGAAAATAATAAATGCTGTTTGTAGTTGATATAGAGAGTAATTTAACTCAGGACCACACAAAATTTAATTTGAACCTATACAAACCACACCAATTTGGATTCCCTTAGTCAGTAGTTATGACCACATAGTCATCAATATCCCTAATCAGGGTCCCACTACCCTAACCCTAACCATAGGGACCCCCTACCTAAACCTAACCTTTGACCCCTGGACAGAACGAGTGACCTGAGACATCTCACCTAACTCCTTTGAGATTATTGACCAAAAACATAGATTCCACAACCAGTTGGTTTGCAACTCTTTAATTTTGGGCAAGTACAGTACAGGAAGAAAGACCTAAATAGGCAGTAAGACCTCATGGAGAAGGCAATTAATTCCCTGGTATACCCCACCCAACTGTGTTTAATATTTAGAGGACAAGAGATCCCTATAGGTGTGTGATTGGAGCCTATTTTAATGGAATTGATGGAAAAGGAGTATGGGAATGAGTGCTTGTTGGAGTGCTGTGTTTCGGAGGGACAAGGAAACTTCACCAGGGGGAGGAGCTAGATGGGCTATATAAATGATTGCAACTCCTTGGCCAGTCTCAGACAAGACAAAATGCCTCATGGAGCAAGATCAGGGACAAGCTCTCCCAGAGACCCACCATGGGGATGACTTACCTCTTAATTCGACCTGACCTACTTACCTGCCCTAGCCTGATGAAGATAAACAAATTTCGAAACGTCGCGACAGGGCCTACGGACTTTAAGCAAAAATGACAAATTGTACTTACCTGACTAAGCCATTTACCCTCCCTCGGCTGAGCGGAGAGACTCAAGACATATTTGTAAATTTGTATATAGTTCATTGGATGTTTATTTAGCTGTAATTACAACATGTTTAACACAACTGTAAAAATCAGTGTGTTATTACGACATCATTAGGATTTACTTACGGTTATTTTACCACAGTGTGTTTCACATACCTGTAAAAAATCAGGGTGTTGTTACAACACTTTTATTGGATATTTATGGTTATTTTACCAAGTGAGGGGCATCCCATGTCCCAGGAGGGCCCGTGCATAACGTTTGACCTGACTTGTCGGGTCAACGGATATTACCGTTTTCACCTAACCCTGGCCAGTGCCGCCTGGGACAATTAATGGGATGCCCCTCTAAAAATCACTACTTACCTATTACTTCCAATAGTGGGGAATCGACTCCCATAAAAGCAGCCAAAATGTTAAAGAAACCTGGAATGAAAGGAATTAACGGACCCAGGACCCGGTTTCTTACACCCCATACTTACCTCTTACCTTCACCCTTACCCCCATCCCATTTTGGTTCAGGGCACGATGCCATTGGAAAATAATAAATGCTGTTTGTAGTTGATATAGAGAGTAATTTAACTCAGGACCACACAAAATTTAATTTGAACCTATACAAACCACACCAATTTGGATTCCCTTAGTCAGTAGTTATGACCACATAGTCATCAATATCCCTAATCAGGGTCCCACTACCCTAACCCTAACCATAGGGACCCCCTACCTAAACCTAACCTTTGACCCCTGGACAGAACGAGTGACCTGAGACATCTCACCTAACTCCTTTGAGATTATTGACCAAAAACATAGATTCCACAACCAGTTGGTTTGCAACTCTTTAATTTTGGGCAAGTACAGTACAGGAAGAAAGACCTAAATAGGCAGTAAGACCTCATGGAGAAGGCAATTAATTCCCTGGTATACCCCACCCAACTGTGTTTAATATTTAGAGGACAAGAGATCCCTATAGGTGTGTGATTGGAGCCTATTTTAATGGAATTGATGGAAAAGGAGTATGGGAATGAGTGCTTGTTGGAGTGCTGTGTTTCGGAGGGACAAGGAAACTTCACCAGGGGGAGGAGCTAGATGGGCTATATAAATGATTGCAACTCCTTGGCCAGTCTCAGACAAGACAAAATGCCTCATGGAGCAAGATCAGGGACAAGCTCTCCCAGAGACCCACCATGGGGATGACTTACCTCTTAATTCGACCTGACCTACTTACCTGCCCTAGCCTGATGAAGATAAACAAATTTCGAAACGTCGCGACAGGGCCTACGGACTTTAAGCAAAAATGACAAATTGTACTTACCTGACTAAGCCATTTACCCTCCCTCGGCTGAGCGGAGAGACTCAAGACATATTTGTAAATTTGTATATAGTTCATTGGATGTTTATTTAGCTGTAATTACAACATGTTTAACACAACTGTAAAAATCAGTGTGTTATTACGACATCATTAGGATTTACTTACGGTTATTTTACCACAGTGTGTTTCACATACCTGTAAAAAATCAGGGTGTTGTTACAACACTTTTATTGGATATTTATGGTTATTTTACCAAGTGAGGGGCATCCCATGTCCCAGGAGGGCCCGTGCATAACGTTTGACCTGACTTGTCGGGTCAACGGATATTACCGTTTTCACCTAACCCTGGCCAGTGCCGCCTGGGACAATTAATGGGATGCCCCTCTAAAAATCACTACTTACCTATTACTTCCAATAGTGGGGAATCGACTCCCATAAAAGCAGCCAAAATGTTAAAGAAACCTGGAATGAAAGGAATTAACGGACCCAGGACCCGGTTTCTTACACCCCATACTTACCTCTTACCTTCACCCTTACCCCCATCCCATTTTGGTTCAGGGCACGATGCCATTGGAAAATAATAAATGCTGTTTGTAGTTGATATAGAGAGTAATTTAACTCAGGACCACACAAAATTTAATTTGAACCTATACAAACCACACCAATTTGGATTCCCTTAGTCAGTAGTTATGACCACATAGTCATCAATATCCCTAATCAGGGTCCCACTACCCTAACCCTAACCATAGGGACCCCCTACCTAAACCTAACCTTTGACCCCTGGACAGAACGAGTGACCTGAGACATCTCACCTAACTCCTTTGAGATTATTGACCAAAAACATAGATTCCACAACCAGTTGGTTTGCAACTCTTTAATTTTGGGCAAGTACAGTACAGGAAGAAAGACCTAAATAGGCAGTAAGACCTCATGGAGAAGGCAATTAATTCCCTGGTATACCCCACCCAACTGTGTTTAATATTTAGAGGACAAGAGATCCCTATAGGTGTGTGATTGGAGCCTATTTTAATGGAATTGATGGAAAAGGAGTATGGGAATGAGTGCTTGTTGGAGTGCTGTGTTTCGGAGGGACAAGGAAACTTCACCAGGGGGAGGAGCTAGATGGGCTATATAAATGATTGCAACTCCTTGGCCAGTCTCAGACAAGACAAAATGCCTCATGGAGCAAGATCAGGGACAAGCTCTCCCAGAGACCCACCATGGGGATGACTTACCTCTTAATTCGACCTGACCTACTTACCTGCCCTAGCCTGATGAAGATAAACAAATTTCGAAACGTCGCGACAGGGCCTACGGACTTTAAGCAAAAATGACAAATTGTACTTACCTGACTAAGCCATTTACCCTCCCTCGGCTGAGCGGAGAGACTCAAGACATATTTGTAAATTTGTATATAGTTCATTGGATGTTTATTTAGCTGTAATTACAACATGTTTAACACAACTGTAAAAATCAGTGTGTTATTACGACATCATTAGGATTTACTTACGGTTATTTTACCACAGTGTGTTTCACATACCTGTAAAAAATCAGGGTGTTGTTACAACACTTTTATTGGATATTTATGGTTATTTTACCAAGTGAGGGGCATCCCATGTCCCAGGAGGGCCCGTGCATAACGTTTGACCTGACTTGTCGGGTCAACGGATATTACCGTTTTCACCTAACCCTGGCCAGTGCCGCCTGGGACAATTAATGGGATGCCCCTCTAAAAATCACTACTTACCTATTACTTCCAATAGTGGGGAATCGACTCCCATAAAAGCAGCCAAAATGTTAAAGAAACCTGGAATGAAAGGAATTAACGGACCCAGGACCCGGTTTCTTACACCCCATACTTACCTCTTACCTTCACCCTTACCCCCATCCCATTTTGGTTCAGGGCACGATGCCATTGGAAAATAATAAATGCTGTTTGTAGTTGATATAGAGAGTAATTTAACTCAGGACCACACAAAATTTAATTTGAACCTATACAAACCACACCAATTTGGATTCCCTTAGTCAGTAGTTATGACCACATAGTCATCAATATCCCTAATCAGGGTCCCACTACCCTAACCCTAACCATAGGGACCCCCTACCTAAACCTAACCTTTGACCCCTGGACAGAACGAGTGACCTGAGACATCTCACCTAACTCCTTTGAGATTATTGACCAAAAACATAGATTCCACAACCAGTTGGTTTGCAACTCTTTAATTTTGGGCAAGTACAGTACAGGAAGAAAGACCTAAATAGGCAGTAAGACCTCATGGAGAAGGCAATTAATTCCCTGGTATACCCCACCCAACTGTGTTTAATATTTAGAGGACAAGAGATCCCTATAGGTGTGTGATTGGAGCCTATTTTAATGGAATTGATGGAAAAGGAGTATGGGAATGAGTGCTTGTTGGAGTGCTGTGTTTCGGAGGGACAAGGAAACTTCACCAGGGGGAGGAGCTAGATGGGCTATATAAATGATTGCAACTCCTTGGCCAGTCTCAGACAAGACAAAATGCCTCATGGAGCAAGATCAGGGACAAGCTCTCCCAGAGACCCACCATGGGGATGACTTACCTCTTAATTCGACCTGACCTACTTACCTGCCCTAGCCTGATGAAGATAAACAAATTTCGAAACGTCGCGACAGGGCCTACGGACTTTAAGCAAAAATGACAAATTGTACTTACCTGACTAAGCCATTTACCCTCCCTCGGCTGAGCGGAGAGACTCAAGACATATTTGTAAATTTGTATATAGTTCATTGGATGTTTATTTAGCTGTAATTACAACATGTTTAACACAACTGTAAAAATCAGTGTGTTATTACGACATCATTAGGATTTACTTACGGTTATTTTACCACAGTGTGTTTCACATACCTGTAAAAAATCAGGGTGTTGTTACAACACTTTTATTGGATATTTATGGTTATTTTACCAAGTGAGGGGCATCCCATGTCCCAGGAGGGCCCGTGCATAACGTTTGACCTGACTTGTCGGGTCAACGGATATTACCGTTTTCACCTAACCCTGGCCAGTGCCGCCTGGGACAATTAATGGGATGCCCCTCTAAAAATCACTACTTACCTATTACTTCCAATAGTGGGGAATCGACTCCCATAAAAGCAGCCAAAATGTTAAAGAAACCTGGAATGAAAGGAATTAACGGACCCAGGACCCGGTTTCTTACACCCCATACTTACCTCTTACCTTCACCCTTACCCCCATCCCATTTTGGTTCAGGGCACGATGCCATTGGAAAATAATAAATGCTGTTTGTAGTTGATATAGAGAGTAATTTAACTCAGGACCACACAAAATTTAATTTGAACCTATACAAACCACACCAATTTGGATTCCCTTAGTCAGTAGTTATGACCACATAGTCATCAATATCCCTAATCAGGGTCCCACTACCCTAACCCTAACCATAGGGACCCCCTACCTAAACCTAACCTTTGACCCCTGGACAGAACGAGTGACCTGAGACATCTCACCTAACTCCTTTGAGATTATTGACCAAAAACATAGATTCCACAACCAGTTGGTTTGCAACTCTTTAATTTTGGGCAAGTACAGTACAGGAAGAAAGACCTAAATAGGCAGTAAGACCTCATGGAGAAGGCAATTAATTCCCTGGTATACCCCACCCAACTGTGTTTAATATTTAGAGGACAAGAGATCCCTATAGGTGTGTGATTGGAGCCTATTTTAATGGAATTGATGGAAAAGGAGTATGGGAATGAGTGCTTGTTGGAGTGCTGTGTTTCGGAGGGACAAGGAAACTTCACCAGGGGGAGGAGCTAGATGGGCTATATAAATGATTGCAACTCCTTGGCCAGTCTCAGACAAGACAAAATGCCTCATGGAGCAAGATCAGGGACAAGCTCTCCCAGAGACCCACCATGGGGATGACTTACCTCTTAATTCGACCTGACCTACTTACCTGCCCTAGCCTGATGAAGATAAACAAATTTCGAAACGTCGCGACAGGGCCTACGGACTTTAAGCAAAAATGACAAATTGTACTTACCTGACTAAGCCATTTACCCTCCCTCGGCTGAGCGGAGAGACTCAAGACATATTTGTAAATTTGTATATAGTTCATTGGATGTTTATTTAGCTGTAATTACAACATGTTTAACACAACTGTAAAAATCAGTGTGTTATTACGACATCATTAGGATTTACTTACGGTTATTTTACCACAGTGTGTTTCACATACCTGTAAAAAATCAGGGTGTTGTTACAACACTTTTATTGGATATTTATGGTTATTTTACCAAGTGAGGGGCATCCCATGTCCCAGGAGGGCCCGTGCATAACGTTTGACCTGACTTGTCGGGTCAACGGATATTACCGTTTTCACCTAACCCTGGCCAGTGCCGCCTGGGACAATTAATGGGATGCCCCTCTAAAAATCACTACTTACCTATTACTTCCAATAGTGGGGAATCGACTCCCATAAAAGCAGCCAAAATGTTAAAGAAACCTGGAATGAAAGGAATTAACGGACCCAGGACCCGGTTTCTTACACCCCATACTTACCTCTTACCTTCACCCTTACCCCCATCCCATTTTGGTTCAGGGCACGATGCCATTGGAAAATAATAAATGCTGTTTGTAGTTGATATAGAGAGTAATTTAACTCAGGACCACACAAAATTTAATTTGAACCTATACAAACCACACCAATTTGGATTCCCTTAGTCAGTAGTTATGACCACATAGTCATCAATATCCCTAATCAGGGTCCCACTACCCTAACCCTAACCATAGGGACCCCCTACCTAAACCTAACCTTTGACCCCTGGACAGAACGAGTGACCTGAGACATCTCACCTAACTCCTTTGAGATTATTGACCAAAAACATAGATTCCACAACCAGTTGGTTTGCAACTCTTTAATTTTGGGCAAGTACAGTACAGGAAGAAAGACCTAAATAGGCAGTAAGACCTCATGGAGAAGGCAATTAATTCCCTGGTATACCCCACCCAACTGTGTTTAATATTTAGAGGACAAGAGATCCCTATAGGTGTGTGATTGGAGCCTATTTTAATGGAATTGATGGAAAAGGAGTATGGGAATGAGTGCTTGTTGGAGTGCTGTGTTTCGGAGGGACAAGGAAACTTCACCAGGGGGAGGAGCTAGATGGGCTATATAAATGATTGCAACTCCTTGGCCAGTCTCAGACAAGACAAAATGCCTCATGGAGCAAGATCAGGGACAAGCTCTCCCAGAGACCCACCATGGGGATGACTTACCTCTTAATTCGACCTGACCTACTTACCTGCCCTAGCCTGATGAAGATAAACAAATTTCGAAACGTCGCGACAGGGCCTACGGACTTTAAGCAAAAATGACAAATTGTACTTACCTGACTAAGCCATTTACCCTCCCTCGGCTGAGCGGAGAGACTCAAGACATATTTGTAAATTTGTATATAGTTCATTGGATGTTTATTTAGCTGTAATTACAACATGTTTAACACAACTGTAAAAATCAGTGTGTTATTACGACATCATTAGGATTTACTTACGGTTATTTTACCACAGTGTGTTTCACATACCTGTAAAAAATCAGGGTGTTGTTACAACACTTTTATTGGATATTTATGGTTATTTTACCAAGTGAGGGGCATCCCATGTCCCAGGAGGGCCCGTGCATAACGTTTGACCTGACTTGTCGGGTCAACGGATATTACCGTTTTCACCTAACCCTGGCCAGTGCCGCCTGGGACAATTAATGGGATGCCCCTCTAAAAATCACTACTTACCTATTACTTCCAATAGTGGGGAATCGACTCCCATAAAAGCAGCCAAAATGTTAAAGAAACCTGGAATGAAAGGAATTAACGGACCCAGGACCCGGTTTCTTACACCCCATACTTACCTCTTACCTTCACCCTTACCCCCATCCCATTTTGGTTCAGGGCACGATGCCATTGGAAAATAATAAATGCTGTTTGTAGTTGATATAGAGAGTAATTTAACTCAGGACCACACAAAATTTAATTTGAACCTATACAAACCACACCAATTTGGATTCCCTTAGTCAGTAGTTATGACCACATAGTCATCAATATCCCTAATCAGGGTCCCACTACCCTAACCCTAACCATAGGGACCCCCTACCTAAACCTAACCTTTGACCCCTGGACAGAACGAGTGACCTGAGACATCTCACCTAACTCCTTTGAGATTATTGACCAAAAACATAGATTCCACAACCAGTTGGTTTGCAACTCTTTAATTTTGGGCAAGTACAGTACAGGAAGAAAGACCTAAATAGGCAGTAAGACCTCATGGAGAAGGCAATTAATTCCCTGGTATACCCCACCCAACTGTGTTTAATATTTAGAGGACAAGAGATCCCTATAGGTGTGTGATTGGAGCCTATTTTAATGGAATTGATGGAAAAGGAGTATGGGAATGAGTGCTTGTTGGAGTGCTGTGTTTCGGAGGGACAAGGAAACTTCACCAGGGGGAGGAGCTAGATGGGCTATATAAATGATTGCAACTCCTTGGCCAGTCTCAGACAAGACAAAATGCCTCATGGAGCAAGATCAGGGACAAGCTCTCCCAGAGACCCACCATGGGGATGACTTACCTCTTAATTCGACCTGACCTACTTACCTGCCCTAGCCTGATGAAGATAAACAAATTTCGAAACGTCGCGACAGGGCCTACGGACTTTAAGCAAAAATGACAAATTGTACTTACCTGACTAAGCCATTTACCCTCCCTCGGCTGAGCGGAGAGACTCAAGACATATTTGTAAATTTGTATATAGTTCATTGGATGTTTATTTAGCTGTAATTACAACATGTTTAACACAACTGTAAAAATCAGTGTGTTATTACGACATCATTAGGATTTACTTACGGTTATTTTACCACAGTGTGTTTCACATACCTGTAAAAAATCAGGGTGTTGTTACAACACTTTTATTGGATATTTATGGTTATTTTACCAAGTGAGGGGCATCCCATGTCCCAGGAGGGCCCGTGCATAACGTTTGACCTGACTTGTCGGGTCAACGGATATTACCGTTTTCACCTAACCCTGGCCAGTGCCGCCTGGGACAATTAATGGGATGCCCCTCTAAAAATCACTACTTACCTATTACTTCCAATAGTGGGGAATCGACTCCCATAAAAGCAGCCAAAATGTTAAAGAAACCTGGAATGAAAGGAATTAACGGACCCAGGACCCGGTTTCTTACACCCCATACTTACCTCTTACCTTCACCCTTACCCCCATCCCATTTTGGTTCAGGGCACGATGCCATTGGAAAATAATAAATGCTGTTTGTAGTTGATATAGAGAGTAATTTAACTCAGGACCACACAAAATTTAATTTGAACCTATACAAACCACACCAATTTGGATTCCCTTAGTCAGTAGTTATGACCACATAGTCATCAATATCCCTAATCAGGGTCCCACTACCCTAACCCTAACCATAGGGACCCCCTACCTAAACCTAACCTTTGACCCCTGGACAGAACGAGTGACCTGAGACATCTCACCTAACTCCTTTGAGATTATTGACCAAAAACATAGATTCCACAACCAGTTGGTTTGCAACTCTTTAATTTTGGGCAAGTACAGTACAGGAAGAAAGACCTAAATAGGCAGTAAGACCTCATGGAGAAGGCAATTAATTCCCTGGTATACCCCACCCAACTGTGTTTAATATTTAGAGGACAAGAGATCCCTATAGGTGTGTGATTGGAGCCTATTTTAATGGAATTGATGGAAAAGGAGTATGGGAATGAGTGCTTGTTGGAGTGCTGTGTTTCGGAGGGACAAGGAAACTTCACCAGGGGGAGGAGCTAGATGGGCTATATAAATGATTGCAACTCCTTGGCCAGTCTCAGACAAGACAAAATGCCTCATGGAGCAAGATCAGGGACAAGCTCTCCCAGAGACCCACCATGGGGATGACTTACCTCTTAATTCGACCTGACCTACTTACCTGCCCTAGCCTGATGAAGATAAACAAATTTCGAAACGTCGCGACAGGGCCTACGGACTTTAAGCAAAAATGACAAATTGTACTTACCTGACTAAGCCATTTACCCTCCCTCGGCTGAGCGGAGAGACTCAAGACATATTTGTAAATTTGTATATAGTTCATTGGATGTTTATTTAGCTGTAATTACAACATGTTTAACACAACTGTAAAAATCAGTGTGTTATTACGACATCATTAGGATTTACTTACGGTTATTTTACCACAGTGTGTTTCACATACCTGTAAAAAATCAGGGTGTTGTTACAACACTTTTATTGGATATTTATGGTTATTTTACCAAGTGAGGGGCATCCCATGTCCCAGGAGGGCCCGTGCATAACGTTTGACCTGACTTGTCGGGTCAACGGATATTACCGTTTTCACCTAACCCTGGCCAGTGCCGCCTGGGACAATTAATGGGATGCCCCTCTAAAAATCACTACTTACCTATTACTTCCAATAGTGGGGAATCGACTCCCATAAAAGCAGCCAAAATGTTAAAGAAACCTGGAATGAAAGGAATTAACGGACCCAGGACCCGGTTTCTTACACCCCATACTTACCTCTTACCTTCACCCTTACCCCCATCCCATTTTGGTTCAGGGCACGATGCCATTGGAAAATAATAAATGCTGTTTGTAGTTGATATAGAGAGTAATTTAACTCAGGACCACACAAAATTTAATTTGAACCTATACAAACCACACCAATTTGGATTCCCTTAGTCAGTAGTTATGACCACATAGTCATCAATATCCCTAATCAGGGTCCCACTACCCTAACCCTAACCATAGGGACCCCCTACCTAAACCTAACCTTTGACCCCTGGACAGAACGAGTGACCTGAGACATCTCACCTAACTCCTTTGAGATTATTGACCAAAAACATAGATTCCACAACCAGTTGGTTTGCAACTCTTTAATTTTGGGCAAGTACAGTACAGGAAGAAAGACCTAAATAGGCAGTAAGACCTCATGGAGAAGGCAATTAATTCCCTGGTATACCCCACCCAACTGTGTTTAATATTTAGAGGACAAGAGATCCCTATAGGTGTGTGATTGGAGCCTATTTTAATGGAATTGATGGAAAAGGAGTATGGGAATGAGTGCTTGTTGGAGTGCTGTGTTTCGGAGGGACAAGGAAACTTCACCAGGGGGAGGAGCTAGATGGGCTATATAAATGATTGCAACTCCTTGGCCAGTCTCAGACAAGACAAAATGCCTCATGGAGCAAGATCAGGGACAAGCTCTCCCAGAGACCCACCATGGGGATGACTTACCTCTTAATTCGACCTGACCTACTTACCTGCCCTAGCCTGATGAAGATAAACAAATTTCGAAACGTCGCGACAGGGCCTACGGACTTTAAGCAAAAATGACAAATTGTACTTACCTGACTAAGCCATTTACCCTCCCTCGGCTGAGCGGAGAGACTCAAGACATATTTGTAAATTTGTATATAGTTCATTGGATGTTTATTTAGCTGTAATTACAACATGTTTAACACAACTGTAAAAATCAGTGTGTTATTACGACATCATTAGGATTTACTTACGGTTATTTTACCACAGTGTGTTTCACATACCTGTAAAAAATCAGGGTGTTGTTACAACACTTTTATTGGATATTTATGGTTATTTTACCAAGTGAGGGGCATCCCATGTCCCAGGAGGGCCCGTGCATAACGTTTGACCTGACTTGTCGGGTCAACGGATATTACCGTTTTCACCTAACCCTGGCCAGTGCCGCCTGGGACAATTAATGGGATGCCCCTCTAAAAATCACTACTTACCTATTACTTCCAATAGTGGGGAATCGACTCCCATAAAAGCAGCCAAAATGTTAAAGAAACCTGGAATGAAAGGAATTAACGGACCCAGGACCCGGTTTCTTACACCCCATACTTACCTCTTACCTTCACCCTTACCCCCATCCCATTTTGGTTCAGGGCACGATGCCATTGGAAAATAATAAATGCTGTTTGTAGTTGATATAGAGAGTAATTTAACTCAGGACCACACAAAATTTAATTTGAACCTATACAAACCACACCAATTTGGATTCCCTTAGTCAGTAGTTATGACCACATAGTCATCAATATCCCTAATCAGGGTCCCACTACCCTAACCCTAACCATAGGGACCCCCTACCTAAACCTAACCTTTGACCCCTGGACAGAACGAGTGACCTGAGACATCTCACCTAACTCCTTTGAGATTATTGACCAAAAACATAGATTCCACAACCAGTTGGTTTGCAACTCTTTAATTTTGGGCAAGTACAGTACAGGAAGAAAGACCTAAATAGGCAGTAAGACCTCATGGAGAAGGCAATTAATTCCCTGGTATACCCCACCCAACTGTGTTTAATATTTAGAGGACAAGAGATCCCTATAGGTGTGTGATTGGAGCCTATTTTAATGGAATTGATGGAAAAGGAGTATGGGAATGAGTGCTTGTTGGAGTGCTGTGTTTCGGAGGGACAAGGAAACTTCACCAGGGGGAGGAGCTAGATGGGCTATATAAATGATTGCAACTCCTTGGCCAGTCTCAGACAAGACAAAATGCCTCATGGAGCAAGATCAGGGACAAGCTCTCCCAGAGACCCACCATGGGGATGACTTACCTCTTAATTCGACCTGACCTACTTACCTGCCCTAGCCTGATGAAGATAAACAAATTTCGAAACGTCGCGACAGGGCCTACGGACTTTAAGCAAAAATGACAAATTGTACTTACCTGACTAAGCCATTTACCCTCCCTCGGCTGAGCGGAGAGACTCAAGACATATTTGTAAATTTGTATATAGTTCATTGGATGTTTATTTAGCTGTAATTACAACATGTTTAACACAACTGTAAAAATCAGTGTGTTATTACGACATCATTAGGATTTACTTACGGTTATTTTACCACAGTGTGTTTCACATACCTGTAAAAAATCAGGGTGTTGTTACAACACTTTTATTGGATATTTATGGTTATTTTACCAAGTGAGGGGCATCCCATGTCCCAGGAGGGCCCGTGCATAACGTTTGACCTGACTTGTCGGGTCAACGGATATTACCGTTTTCACCTAACCCTGGCCAGTGCCGCCTGGGACAATTAATGGGATGCCCCTCTAAAAATCACTACTTACCTATTACTTCCAATAGTGGGGAATCGACTCCCATAAAAGCAGCCAAAATGTTAAAGAAACCTGGAATGAAAGGAATTAACGGACCCAGGACCCGGTTTCTTACACCCCATACTTACCTCTTACCTTCACCCTTACCCCCATCCCATTTTGGTTCAGGGCACGATGCCATTGGAAAATAATAAATGCTGTTTGTAGTTGATATAGAGAGTAATTTAACTCAGGACCACACAAAATTTAATTTGAACCTATACAAACCACACCAATTTGGATTCCCTTAGTCAGTAGTTATGACCACATAGTCATCAATATCCCTAATCAGGGTCCCACTACCCTAACCCTAACCATAGGGACCCCCTACCTAAACCTAACCTTTGACCCCTGGACAGAACGAGTGACCTGAGACATCTCACCTAACTCCTTTGAGATTATTGACCAAAAACATAGATTCCACAACCAGTTGGTTTGCAACTCTTTAATTTTGGGCAAGTACAGTACAGGAAGAAAGACCTAAATAGGCAGTAAGACCTCATGGAGAAGGCAATTAATTCCCTGGTATACCCCACCCAACTGTGTTTAATATTTAGAGGACAAGAGATCCCTATAGGTGTGTGATTGGAGCCTATTTTAATGGAATTGATGGAAAAGGAGTATGGGAATGAGTGCTTGTTGGAGTGCTGTGTTTCGGAGGGACAAGGAAACTTCACCAGGGGGAGGAGCTAGATGGGCTATATAAATGATTGCAACTCCTTGGCCAGTCTCAGACAAGACAAAATGCCTCATGGAGCAAGATCAGGGACAAGCTCTCCCAGAGACCCACCATGGGGATGACTTACCTCTTAATTCGACCTGACCTACTTACCTGCCCTAGCCTGATGAAGATAAACAAATTTCGAAACGTCGCGACAGGGCCTACGGACTTTAAGCAAAAATGACAAATTGTACTTACCTGACTAAGCCATTTACCCTCCCTCGGCTGAGCGGAGAGACTCAAGACATATTTGTAAATTTGTATATAGTTCATTGGATGTTTATTTAGCTGTAATTACAACATGTTTAACACAACTGTAAAAATCAGTGTGTTATTACGACATCATTAGGATTTACTTACGGTTATTTTACCACAGTGTGTTTCACATACCTGTAAAAAATCAGGGTGTTGTTACAACACTTTTATTGGATATTTATGGTTATTTTACCAAGTGAGGGGCATCCCATGTCCCAGGAGGGCCCGTGCATAACGTTTGACCTGACTTGTCGGGTCAACGGATATTACCGTTTTCACCTAACCCTGGCCAGTGCCGCCTGGGACAATTAATGGGATGCCCCTCTAAAAATCACTACTTACCTATTACTTCCAATAGTGGGGAATCGACTCCCATAAAAGCAGCCAAAATGTTAAAGAAACCTGGAATGAAAGGAATTAACGGACCCAGGACCCGGTTTCTTACACCCCATACTTACCTCTTACCTTCACCCTTACCCCCATCCCATTTTGGTTCAGGGCACGATGCCATTGGAAAATAATAAATGCTGTTTGTAGTTGATATAGAGAGTAATTTAACTCAGGACCACACAAAATTTAATTTGAACCTATACAAACCACACCAATTTGGATTCCCTTAGTCAGTAGTTATGACCACATAGTCATCAATATCCCTAATCAGGGTCCCACTACCCTAACCCTAACCATAGGGACCCCCTACCTAAACCTAACCTTTGACCCCTGGACAGAACGAGTGACCTGAGACATCTCACCTAACTCCTTTGAGATTATTGACCAAAAACATAGATTCCACAACCAGTTGGTTTGCAACTCTTTAATTTTGGGCAAGTACAGTACAGGAAGAAAGACCTAAATAGGCAGTAAGACCTCATGGAGAAGGCAATTAATTCCCTGGTATACCCCACCCAACTGTGTTTAATATTTAGAGGACAAGAGATCCCTATAGGTGTGTGATTGGAGCCTATTTTAATGGAATTGATGGAAAAGGAGTATGGGAATGAGTGCTTGTTGGAGTGCTGTGTTTCGGAGGGACAAGGAAACTTCACCAGGGGGAGGAGCTAGATGGGCTATATAAATGATTGCAACTCCTTGGCCAGTCTCAGACAAGACAAAATGCCTCATGGAGCAAGATCAGGGACAAGCTCTCCCAGAGACCCACCATGGGGATGACTTACCTCTTAATTCGACCTGACCTACTTACCTGCCCTAGCCTGATGAAGATAAACAAATTTCGAAACGTCGCGACAGGGCCTACGGACTTTAAGCAAAAATGACAAATTGTACTTACCTGACTAAGCCATTTACCCTCCCTCGGCTGAGCGGAGAGACTCAAGACATATTTGTAAATTTGTATATAGTTCATTGGATGTTTATTTAGCTGTAATTACAACATGTTTAACACAACTGTAAAAATCAGTGTGTTATTACGACATCATTAGGATTTACTTACGGTTATTTTACCACAGTGTGTTTCACATACCTGTAAAAAATCAGGGTGTTGTTACAACACTTTTATTGGATATTTATGGTTATTTTACCAAGTGAGGGGCATCCCATGTCCCAGGAGGGCCCGTGCATAACGTTTGACCTGACTTGTCGGGTCAACGGATATTACCGTTTTCACCTAACCCTAACCCTAACCCTAACCCTAACCCTAACCCTAACCCTAACCCTAACCCTAACCCTAACCCTAACCCTAACCCTAACCCTAACCCTAACCCTAACCCTAACCCTAACCCTAACCCTAACCCTAACCCTTGGGCCGTGCGGTGTATGGGGCACAGGAGCTCTTCTGGGGGCCCAATCATCTCTTCTGGGGGCCCAATCATGGGGGGCCAAGGAGGCAGTGGTCTGGACACACATCAGGCCCCTCTTCGTTCAACCTGAAAGGTAAGAATGCAGGTAAGATCGACACAAATTCCACCAGAAATCACAAATTCCGAACTAGCCCCTCCCACTTTTGGGGATTTGGGCGTTCGACCCCTTCCGAAGGTCGTAGAAGCTCGAAAATGGTACCAATCGATGCGCAATACCCCACTTGCCAGAAACAAATGCCCTCTCCCACTCTCTACGACCTTCAGAAAAAAAGTTATTCAAGAATATCTCCTCGGCTTTTCGGCCATTTGCTACTTCGACCCCTTCCGAAGGTCGTAGGAGCTCGGGGATGGCACCAATCGATCCGCAGGACCCACATTAGTTCAATAGAAACCACTTTCCAAGTCTCTACGACCTTCAGAAAAAAAGTTATTCAAGAATATCTCCTTCTCCAATGTGCTTTCATCCCTAATCCTAACCCTAACCCTAACCCTAACCCTAACCCTAACCCTAACCCATCCCAACAGAGAATTCTCCTCAGAAATATCATTTGATCACATCAAATTCAAAACCCTAAATTCAGGAAAAACCATGACCAAGGTGAACTCACACACAAGACAAGTGCCCCACAGATCAAACAGCTCATTAGACAAATCTTGGAGAAATCCAAAATCAGTCGCTTGGAAGAATGAGAGTGAAGCATCTCCTTGGGCCGTGCGGTGTATGGGGCACAGGAGCTCTTCTGGGGGCCCAATCATCTCTTCTGGGGGCCCAATCATGGGGGGCCAAGGAGATGCAGTGGTCTGGACACACATCAGGCCCCTCTTCATTCAGCCTGAAAGGTAAGAATGCAGGTAAGATCCACAGAAATTCCACCAGAAATCAGAAATTCCGAACTAGCCCCGCCCACTTTTGGGGATTTGGGCGTTCGACCCCTTCCGAAGGTCGTAGAAGCTCGAAAATGGTACCAATCGATGCGCAATACCCCACTTGCCAGAAACAAATGCCCTCTCCCACTCTCTACGACCTTCACAAAAAAAGTTATTCAAGAATATCTCCTCGGCTTTTCGGCCATTTGCTACTTCGACCCCTTCCGAAGGTCGGAGGAGCTCGGGGATGGCACCAATCGATCCGCAGGACCCACATTAGTTCAATAGAAACCACTTTCCAAGTCTCTACGACCTTCAGAAAAAAAGTTATTCAAGAATATCTCCTTCTCCAATGTGCTTTCATCCCTAATCCTAACCCTAACCCTAACCCTAACCCTAACCCTAACCCCTTCCGAAGGTCGTAGAAGCTCGAAAATGGTACCAATCGATGCGCAATACCCCACTTGCCGGAAACAAATGCCCTCTCCCACTCTCTACGACCTTCACAAAAAAAGTTATTCAAGAATATCTCCTCGGCTTTTCGGCCATTTGCTACTTCGACCCCTTCCGAAGGTCGTAGGAGCTCGGGGATGGCACCAATCGATCCGCAGGACCCACATTAGTTCAATAGAAACCACTTTCCAAGTCTCTACGACCTTCAGAAAAAAAGTTATTCAAGAATATCTCCTTCTCCAATGTGCTTTCATCCCTAATCCTAACCCTAACCCTAACCCTAACCCTAACCCTAACCCTAACCCTAACCCTAACCCTAACCCTAACCCTAACCCTAACCCTAACCCTAACCCTAACCCTAACCCTAACCCTAACCCTAAACCCTAAATTCAGGAAAAACCATGACCAAGGTGAACTCACACACAAGACAAGTTCCCCACAGATCAAACAGCTCATTAGACAAATCATGGAGAAATCCAAAATCAGTCGCTTGGAAGAATGACAGTGAAGCATCTCCTTGGGCCGTGCGGTGTATGGGGCACAGGAGCTCTTCTGGGGGCCCAATCATCTCTTCTGGGGGCCCAATCATGGGGGGCCAAGGAGGCAGTGGTCTGGACACACATCAGGCCCCTCTTCGTTCAACCTGAAAGGTAAGAATGCAGGTAAGATCGACACAAATTCCACCAGAAATCACAAATTCCGAACTAGCCCCTCCCACTTTTGGGGATTTGGGCGTTCGACCCCTTCCGAAGGTCGTAGAAGCTCGAAAATGGTACCAATCGATGCGCAATACCCCACTTGCCAGAAACAAATGCCCTCTCCCACTCTCTACGACCTTCAGAAAAAAAGTTATTCAAGAATATCTCCTCGGCTTTTCGGCCATTTGCTACTTCGACCCCTTCCGAAGGTCGTAGGAGCTCGGGGATGGCACCAATCGATCCGCAGGACCCACATTAGTTCAATAGAAACCACTTTCCAAGTCTCTACGACCTTCAGAAAAAAAGTTATTCAAGAATATCTCCTTCTCCAATGTGCTTTCATCCCTAATCCTAACCCTAACCCTAACCCTAACCCTAACCCTAACCCATCCCAACAGAGAATTCTCCTCAGAAATATCATTTGATCACATCAAATTCAAAACCCTAAATTCAGGAAAAACCATGACCAAGGTGAACTCACACACAAGACAAGTGCCCCACAGATCAAACAGCTCATTAGACAAATCTTGGAGAAATCCAAAATCAGTCGCTTGGAAGAATGAGAGTGAAGCATCTCCTTGGGCCGTGCGGTGTATGGGGCACAGGAGCTCTTCTGGGGGCCCAATCATCTCTTCTGGGGGCCCAATCATGGGGGGCCAAGGAGATGCAGTGGTCTGGACACACATCAGGCCCCTCTTCATTCAGCCTGAAAGGTAAGAATGCAGGTAAGATCCACAGAAATTCCACCAGAAATCAGAAATTCCGAACTAGCCCCGCCCACTTTTGGGGATTTGGGCGTTCGACCCCTTCCGAAGGTCGTAGAAGCTCGAAAATGGTACCAATCGATGCGCAATACCCCACTTGCCAGAAACAAATGCCCTCTCCCACTCTCTACGACCTTCACAAAAAAAGTTATTCAAGAATATCTCCTCGGCTTTTCGGCCATTTGCTACTTCGACCCCTTCCGAAGGTCGGAGGAGCTCGGGGATGGCACCAATCGATCCGCAGGACCCACATTAGTTCAATAGAAACCACTTTCCAAGTCTCTACGACCTTCAGAAAAAAAGTTATTCAAGAATATCTCCTTCTCCAATGTGCTTTCATCCCTAATCCTAACCCTAACCCTAACCCTAACCCTAACCCTAACCCTAACCCCTTCCGAAGGTCGTAGAAGCTCGAAAATGGTACCAATCGATGCGCAATACCCCACTTGCCAGAAACAAATGCCCTCTCCCACTCTCTACGACCTTCACAAAAAAAGTTATTCAAGAATATCTCCTCGGCTTTTCGGCCATTTGCTACTTCGACCCCTTCCGAAGGTCGTAGGAGCTCGGGGATGGCACCAATCGATCCGCAGGACCCACATTAGTTCAATAGAAACCACTTTCCAAGTCTCTACGACCTTCAGAAAAAAAGTTATTCAAGAATATCTCCTTCTCCAATGTGCTTTCATCCCTAATCCTTACCTTAACCCTAGCTGTTTTAGCGACTTTCTTATTCAGAGGTTCTGGACTTCGATTCTATGCCTAGTCAGGTTCCTTAGACCCTTACCCTAACCACACCACCCCTTGCCTAAACCTAACCCCGCCCACTTTTCAGATTCGCTCGTTCGACCCCTTCCCAAGGTCCTAGAAGCTCGGCGATGGTACCAATCGATCCGCAGTACCCCGTTTGGTAGAGACAGACGCCCTTTCCAAGTCTCTACGACCTTCACAGCAAAAGTTATTCAAGAATATCTCCTCAGCAGGCTATGCTAATGAGGCTGCCTAATTACAATCCCGTTTCTCTCAAATATCTCGGCATAGAAGACACCAAAACTCAAAATTAGAGGATATTCACCATCCCAACAGAGAATTCTCCTCAGAAATATCATTTGATCACATCAAATTCAAAACCCTAAATTCAGGAAAAACCATGACCAAGGTGAACTCACACACAAGACAAGTGCCCCACAGATCAAACAGCTCATTAGACAAATCTTGGAGAAATCCAAAATCAGTCGCTTGGAAGAATGACAGTGAAGCATCTCCTTGGGCCGTGCGGTGTATGGGGCACAGGAGCTCTTCTGGGGGCCCAATCATCTCTTCTGGGGGCCCAATCATGGGGGGCCAAGGAGCCAGTGGTCTGGACACACATCAGGCCCCTCTTCATTCAGCCTGAAAGGTAAGAATGCAGGTAAGATCCACAGAAATTCCACCAGAAATCAGAAATTCCGAACTAGCCCCGCCCACTTTTGGGGATTTGGGCGTTCGACCCCTTCCGAAGGTCGTAGAAGCTCGAAAATGGTACCAATCGATGCGCAATACCCCACTTGCCAGAAACAAATGCCCTCTCCCACTCTCTACGACCTTCACAAAAAAAGTTATTCAAGAATATCTCCTCGGCTTTTCGGCCATTTGCTACTTCGACCCCTTCCGAAGGTCGTAGGAGCTCGGGGATGGCACCAATCGATCCGCAGGACCCACATTAGTTCAATAGAAACCACTTTCCAAGTCTCTACGACCTTCAGAAAAAAAGTTATTCAAGAATATCTCCTTCTCCAATGTGCTTTCATCCCTAATCCTAACCCTAACCCTAACCCTAACCCTAACCCTAACCCCTTCCGAAGGTCGTAGAAGCTCGAAAATGGTACCAATCGATGCGCAATACCCCACTTGCCAGAAACAAATGCCCTCTCCCACTCTCTACGACCTTCACAAAAAAAGTTATTCAAGAATATCTCCTCGGCTTTTCGGCCATTTGCTACTTCGACCCCTTCCGAAGGTCGTAGGAGCTCGGGGATGGCACCAATCGATCCGCAGGACCCACATTAGTTCAATAGAAACCACTTTCCAAGTCTCTACGACCTTCAGAAAAAAAGTTATTCAAGAATATCTCCTTCTCCAATGTGCTTTCATCCCTAATCCTAACCCTAACCCTAACCCTAACCCTAACCCTAACCCTAACCCTAACCCAGAAATGTCATTTTATCACATCAAATTCAAAACCCTAAATTCAGGAAAAACCATGACCAAGGTGAACTCACACACAAGACAAGTTCCCCACAGATCAAACAGCTCATTAGACAAATCATGGAGAAATCCAAAATCAGTCGCTTGGAAGAATGACAGTGAAGCATCTCCTTGGGCCGTGCGGTGTATGGGGCACAGGAGCTCTTCTGGGGGCCCAATCATCTCTTCTGGGGGCCCAATCATGGGGGGCCAAGGAGGCAGTGGTCTGGACACACATCAGGCCCCTCTTCGTTCAACCTGAAAGGTAAGAATGCAGGTAAGATCGACACAAATTCCACCAGAAATCACAAATTCCGAACTAGCCCCTCCCACTTTTGGGGATTTGGGCGTTCGACCCCTTCCGAAGGTCGTAGAAGCTCGAAAATGGTACCAATCCATGCGCAATACCCCACTTGCCAGAAACAAATGCCCTCTCCCACTCTCTACGACCTTCAGAAAAAAAGTTATTCAAGAATATCTCCTCGGCTTTTCGGCCATTTGCTACTTCGACCCCTTCCGAAGGTCGTAGGAGCTCGGGGATGGCACCAATCGATCCGCAGGACCCACATTAGTTCAATAGAAACCACTTTCCAAGTCTCTACGACCTTCAGAAAAAAAGTTATTCAAGAATATCTCCTTCTCCAATGTGCTTTCATCCCTAATCCTTACCTTAACCCTAGCTGTTTTAGCGACTTTCTTATTCAGAGGTTCTGGACTTCGATTCTATGCCTAGTCAGGTTCCTTAGACCCTTACCCTAACCACACCACCCCTTGCCTAAACCTAACCCCGCCCACTTTTCAGATTCGCTCGTTCGACCCCTTCCCAAGGTCCTAGAAGCTCGGCGATGGTACCAATCGATCCGCAGTACCCCATTTAGTGGAGACAGACGCCCTTTCCAAGTCTCTACGACCTTCACAGCAAAAGTTATTCTAGAATATCTCCTCAGCAGGCTATGCTAATGAGGCTGCCTAATTACAATCCCGTTTCTCTCAAATATCTCGGCATAGAAGACACCAAAACTCAAAATTAGAGGATATTCACCATCCCAACAGAGAATTCTCCTCAGAAATGTCATTTTATCACATCAAATTCAAAACCCTAAATTCAGGAAAAACCATGACCAAGGTGAACTCACACACAAGACAAGTTCCCCACAGATCAAACAGCTCATTAGACAAATCATGGAGAAATCCAAAATCAGTCGCTTGGAAGAATGACAGTGAAGCATCTCCTTGGGCCGTGCGGTGTATGGGGCACAGGAGCTCTTCTGGGGGCCCAATCATCTCTTCTGGGGGCCCAATCATGGGGGGCCAAGGAGGCAGTGGTCTGGACACACATCAGGCCCCTCTTCGTTCAACCTGAAAGGTAAGAATGCAGGTAAGATCGACACAAATTCCACCAGAAATCACAAATTCCGAACTAGCCCCTCCCACTTTTGGGGATTTGGGCGTTCGACCCCTTCCGAAGGTCGTAGAAGCTCGAAAATGGTACCAATCCATGCGCAATACCCCACTTGCCAGAAACAAATGCCCTCTCCCACTCTCTACGACCTTCAGAAAAAAAGTTATTCAAGAATATCTCCTCGGCTTTTCGGCCATTTGCTACTTCGACCCCTTCCGAAGGTCGTAGGAGCTCGGGGATGGCACCAATCGATCCGCAGGACCCACATTAGTTCAATAGAAACCACTTTCCAAGTCTCTACGACCTTCAGAAAAAAAGTTATTCAAGAATATCTCCTTCTCCAATGTGCTTTCATCCCTAATCCTTACCTTAACCCTAGCTGTTTTAGCGACTTTCTTATTCAGAGGTTCTGGACTTCGATTCTATGCCTAGTCAGGTTCCTTAGACCCTTACCCTAACCACACCACCCCTTGCCTAAACCTAACCCCGCCCACTTTTCAGATTCGCTCGTTCGACCCCTTCCCAAGGTCCTAGAAGCTCGGCGATGGTACCAATCGATCCGCAGTACCCCATTTAGTGGAGACAGACGCCCTTTCCAAGTCTCTACGACCTTCACAGCAAAAGTTATTCTAGAATATCTCCTCAGCAGGCTATGCTAATGAGGCTGCCTAATTACAATCCCGTTTCTCTCAAATATCTCGGCATAGAAGACACCAAAACTCAAAATTAGAGGATATTCACCATCCCAACAGAGAATTCTCCTCAGAAATGTCATTTTATCACATCAAATTCAAAACCCTAAATTCAGGAAAAACCATGACCAAGGTGAACTCACACACAAGACAAGTTCCCCACAGATCAAACAGCTCATTAGACAAATCATGGAGAAATCCAAAATCAGTCGCTTGGAAGAATGACAGTGAAGCATCTCCTTGGGCCGTGCGGTGTATGGGGCACAGGAGCTCTTCTGGGGGCCCAATCATCTCTTCTGGGGGCCCAATCATGGGGGGCCAAGGAGGCAGTGGTCTGGACACACATCAGGCCCCTCTTCGTTCAACCTGAAAGGTAAGAATGCAGGTAAGATCGACACAAATTCCACCAGAAATCACAAATTCCGAACTAGCCCCTCCCACTTTTGGGGATTTGGGCGTTCGACCCCTTCCGAAGGTCGTAGAAGCTCGAAAATGGTACCAATCGATGCGCAATACCCCACTTGCCAGAAACAAATGCCCTCTCCCACTCTCTACGACCTTCAGAAAAAAAGTTATTCAAGAATATCTCCTCGGCTTTTCGGCCATTTGCTACTTCGACCCCTTCCGAAGGTCGTAGGAGCTCGGGGATGGCACCAATCGATCCGCAGGACCCACATTAGTTCAATAGAAACCACTTTCCAAGTCTCTACGACCTTCAGAAAAAAAGTTATTCAAGAATATCTCCTTCTCCAATGTGCTTTCATCCCTAATCCTAACCCTAACCCTAACCCTAACCCTAACCCTAACCCTAACCCATCCCAACAGAGAATTCTCCTCAGAAATATCATTTGATCACATCAAATTCAAAACCCTAAATTCAGGAAAAACCATGACCAAGGTGAACTCACACACAAGACAAGTGCCCCACAGATCAAACAGCTCATTAGACAAATCTTGGAGAAATCCAAAATCAGTCGCTTGGAAGAATGAGAGTGAAGCATCTCCTTGGGCCGTGCGGTGTATGGGGCACAGGAGCTCTTCTGGGGGCCCAATCATCTCTTCTGGGGGCCCAATCATGGGGGGCCAAGGAGATGCAGTGGTCTGGACACACATCAGGCCCCTCTTCATTCAGCCTGAAAGGTAAGAATGCAGGTAAGATCCACAGAAATTCCACCAGAAATCAGAAATTCCGAACTAGCCCCGCCCACTTTTGGGGATTTGGGCGTTCGACCCCTTCCGAAGGTCGTAGAAGCTCGAAAATGGTACCAATCGATGCGCAATACCCCACTTGCCAGAAACAAATGCCCTCTCCCACTCTCTACGACCTTCACAAAAAAAGTTATTCAAGAATATCTCCTCGGCTTTTCGGCCATTTGCTACTTCGACCCCTTCCGAAGGTCGGAGGAGCTCGGGGATGGCACCAATCGATCCGCAGGACCCACATTAGTTCAATAGAAACCACTTTCCAAGTCTCTACGACCTTCAGAAAAAAAGTTATTCAAGAATATCTCCTTCTCCAATGTGCTTTCATCCCTAATCCTAACCCTAACCCTAACCCTAACCCTAACCCTAACCCTAACCCCTTCCGAAGGTCGTAGAAGCTCGAAAATGGTACCAATCGATGCGCAATACCCCACTTGCCGGAAACAAATGCCCTCTCCCACTCTCTACGACCTTCACAAAAAAAGTTATTCAAGAATATCTCCTCGGCTTTTCGGCCATTTGCTACTTCGACCCCTTCCGAAGGTCGTAGGAGCTCGGGGATGGCACCAATCGATCCGCAGGACCCACATTAGTTCAATAGAAACCACTTTCCAAGTCTCTACGACCTTCAGAAAAAAAGTTATTCAAGAATATCTCCTTCTCCAATGTGCTTTCATCCCTAATCCTTACCTTAACCCTAGCTGTTTTAGCGACTTTCTTATTCAGAGGTTCTGGACTTCGATTCTATGCCTAGTCAGGTTCCTTAGACCCTTACCCTAACCACACCACCCCTTGCCTAAACCTAACCCCGCCCACTTTTCAGATTCGCTCGTTCGACCCCTTCCCAAGGTCCTAGAAGCTCGGCGATGGTACCAATCGATCCGCAGTACCCCGTTTGGTAGAGACAGACGCCCTTTCCAAGTCTCTACGACCTTCACAGCAAAAGTTATTCAAGAATATCTCCTCAGCAGGCTATGCTAATGAGGCTGCCTAATTACAATCCCGTTTCTCTCAAATATCTCGGCATAGAAGACACCAAAACTCAAAATTAGAGGATATTCACCATCCCAACAGAGAATTCTCCTCAGAAATATCATTTGATCACATCAAATTCAAAACCCTAAATTCAGGAAAAACCATGACCAAGGTGAACTCACACACAAGACAAGTGCCCCACAGATCAAACAGCTCATTAGACAAATCTTGGAGAAATCCAAAATCAGTCGCTTGGAAGAATGACAGTGAAGCATCTCCTTGGGCCGTGCGGTGTATGGGGCACAGGAGCTCTTCTGGGGGCCCAATCATCTCTTCTGGGGGCCCAATCATGGGGGGCCAAGGAGCCAGTGGTCTGGACACACATCAGGCCCCTCTTCATTCAGCCTGAAAGGTAAGAATGCAGGTAAGATCCACAGAAATTCCACCAGAAATCAGAAATTCCGAACTAGCCCCGCCCACTTTTGGGGATTTGGGCGTTCGACCCCTTCCGAAGGTCGTAGAAGCTCGAAAATGGTACCAATCGATGCGCAATACCCCACTTGCCAGAAACAAATGCCCTCTCCCACTCTCTACGACCTTCACAAAAAAAGTTATTCAAGAATATCTCCTCGGCTTTTCGGCCATTTGCTACTTCGACCCCTTCCGAAGGTCGTAGGAGCTCGGGGATGGCACCAATCGATCCGCAGGACCCACATTAGTTCAATAGAAACCACTTTCCAAGTCTCTACGACCTTCAGAAAAAAAGTTATTCAAGAATATCTCCTTCTCCAATGTGCTTTCATCCCTAATCCTAACCCTAACCCTAACCCTAACCCTAACCCTAACCCCTTCCGAAGGTCGTAGAAGCTCGAAAATGGTACCAATCGATGCGCAATACCCCACTTGCCAGAAACAAATGCCCTCTCCCACTCTCTACGACCTTCACAAAAAAAGTTATTCAAGAATATCTCCTCGGCTTTTCGGCCATTTGCTACTTCGACCCCTTCCGAAGGTCGTAGGAGCTCGGGGATGGCACCAATCGATCCGCAGGACCCACATTAGTTCAATAGAAACCACTTTCCAAGTCTCTACGACCTTCAGAAAAAAAGTTATTCAAGAATATCTCCTTCTCCAATGTGCTTTCATCCCTAATCCTAACCCTAACCCTAACCCTAACCCTAACCCTAACCCTAACCCTAACCCTTATAATTAAACTGAACTGATGGCAAATGGTCTATTCTACAAACTGCATTGTAGCAGAATTTTTGGAACCACCTATAAACTCTAACTTGAGATTATTATACTCACTTGAGAATATTTAATAGTGTTTGTGCAAGGTTATTTTACCAAGTGAGGGGCACCCTATGTTCCAGGAGGGCCAGTGCATAACGTTGGACCGACGGGGTCGGTCCACGGATATTACCGTTCTTACCTAACCCTGGCCAGTGCCGCCTGGAACAGCATTGGGGTGCCCTTCTAAAACACTGCTTTAGTCTTCTCCATGTTGGACCGATGCTGTCCAATTTTTAGGAATCGTTTCCCACAAGTAACTGGCGAGAAAGAGGCCAAGGAATTAACGGCTCCTGACGGACCCTGCTTTCTACTACCCCTACCCCAAATCCTCTTACCCTAACCCTAACCCCAGGACCCTTTACCCTAACCCTAACCACAGGACCCCTTGCCCTCATCCTAACCCCCATCCCATCTGGTTCAGGGACGATGCTGTTGGACAGTGTAAATATGAAGAAAGACATGGTTTTGGCTGGTTAGTGGAAGGTGGAATGACTGAGATTTAAACACTACGTAGTATTCACCTTTTTTCCCTCCTTAAATTTTAGTGGGAAAAGGGTAGGAATTATTCACAAACAAACACCAATTGGTTTATTACATGTTTATTTCAATCCGAAGAAACATCAAAATAACTGTATATTCAATACTTACCTTGTAATTACCTTAAATTAAGGAATTACTCACCCTACGACACCCAACACCAATTGGTTTATTTATTATTCATGACATGACCAATGTTGTCTCCTTTTTTAATGTCCTTCAGGACACTCTACTGGTCCTCATAAAACCCTGAGTGAGCAGTGTCAGCTGCATAGAGGCCATGTCTTGATTGTAGAACTTAAGATCTCCAGGCGAGCCATTCCTGGAGCATAGATGAAAGTAAGACTCCAGATGAACGATTCATGGAGCATAAAGTAAGACTCCCACTTTGAGAATTCCGTGTGTATGAAGCCACGAAGAACAGAATTTTGCCTCCGGAACCTTTGGAAAGCTCTGCGGAAGGCCAGTATCACAGTCCCATCAGTGGAGATCTACTTTCTCATCATTATATATACTCACCCCTGCCTGCGACTCAACGTTCAATTTGAGGGACCTTATTACAAATATAAGGACAACTCAGTCATTCATATAAAACAATTCTTTAAAATACTTAATATTTATGTAATTACCCAACCTGAATAAGGAGGAATTACCTGCCCCACTACGAACAAACACCAAATGTTCTATTTCTTATAATTTGTTTTCATAACTGCAATGCAGACCACCTACCTGTGTAATTACCTTACCTGTATAAAGGAATAAAGAAGGAATTACAGACAACACCACTGGATTTACTACATGTTTTATTTCAAACAAGAAAAAAACATTAACACAATTTTATGACAAATACTTACCTGGTAATTACCTTAAGAGAAGGAATTACCCACTTCACATCTCAATTGGATCCACCCTTCACATTGTCTCGAAAAGAGTTTTGTAAAAGAAAGGGGAGGAGCCTAACAGAGGCAGAGAGTATATAAGGCAGAGCAGCAAACAGCTCACTGCTCACTCTGACCTCAGCCAGCATAGGACAAAATGCTCCATGCACTCATCACAAACAAAGCAAAATGACTTGTGTTTATTACCACTTATCACACATCTTAAGCCCAAGCCTGAAGAAGATTTATTTCAATCGAAACGTCGCGGCGGGCTTAAAGTTTGCAACTATGGATGTGTTATTACAGTACTAACTGATACTTACCTTTATAATTAAACTGAACTGATGGCAAATGGTCTATTCTACAAACTGCATTGTAGCAGAATTTTTGGAACCACCTATAAACTCTAACTTGAGATTATTATACTCACTTGAGAATATTTAATAGTGTTTGTGCAAGGTTATTTTACCAAGTGAGGGGCACCCTATGTTCCAGGAGGGCCAGTGCATAACGTTGGACCGACGGGGTCGGTCCACGGATATTACCGTTCTTACCTAACCCTGGCCAGTGCCGCCTGGAACAGCATTGGGGTGCCCTTCTAAAACACTGCTTTAGTCTTCTCCATGTTGGACCGATGCTGTCCAATTTTTAGGAATCGTTTCCCACAAGTAACTGGCGAGAAAGAGGCCAAGGAATTAACGGCTCCTGACGGACCCTGCTTTCTACTACCCCTACCCCAAATCCTCTTACCCTAACCCTAACCCCAGGACCCTTTACCCTAACCCTAACCACAGGACCCCTTGCCCTCATCCTAACCCCCATCCCATCTGGTTCAGGGACGATGCTGTTGGACAGTGTAAATATGAAGAAAGACATGGTTTTGGCTGGTTAGTGGAAGGTGGAATGACTGAGATTTAAACACTACGTAGTATTCACCTTTTTTCCCTCCTTAAATTTTAGTGGGAAAAGGGTAGGAATTATTCACAAACAAACACCAATTGGTTTATTACATGTTTATTTCAATCCGAAGAAACATCAAAATAACTGTATATTCAATACTTACCTTGTAATTACCTTAAATTAAGGAATTACTCACCCTACGACACCCAACACCAATTGGTTTATTTATTATTCATGACATGACCAATGTTGTCTCCTTTTTTAATGTCCTTCAGGACACTCTACTGGTCCTCATAAAACCCTGAGTGAGCAGTGTCAGCTGCATAGAGGCCATGTCTTGATTGTAGAACTTAAGATCTCCAGGCGAGCCATTCCTGGAGCATAGATGAAAGTAAGACTCCAGATGAACGATTCATGGAGCATAAAGTAAGACTCCCACTTTGAGAATTCCGTGTGTATGAAGCCACGAAGAACAGAATTTTGCCTCCGGAACCTTTGGAAAGCTCTGCGGAAGGCCAGTATCACAGTCCCATCAGTGGAGATCTACTTTCTCATCATTATATATACTCACCCCTGCCTGCGACTCAACGTTCAATTTGAGGGACCTTATTACAAATATAAGGACAACTCAGTCATTCATATAAAACAATTCTTTAAAATACTTAATATTTATGTAATTACCCAACCTGAATAAGGAGGAATTACCTGCCCCACTACGAACAAACACCAAATGTTCTATTTCTTATAATTTGTTTTCATAACTGCAATGCAGACCACCTACCTGTGTAATTACCTTACCTGTATAAAGGAATAAAGAAGGAATTACAGACAACACCACTGGATTTACTACATGTTTTATTTCAAACAAGAAAAAAACATTAACACAATTTTATGACAAATACTTACCTGGTAATTACCTTAAGAGAAGGAATTACCCACTTCACATCTCAATTGGATCCACCCTTCACATTGTCTCGAAAAGAGTTTTGTAAAAGAAAGGGGAGGAGCCTAACAGAGGCAGAGAGTATATAAGGCAGAGCAGCAAACAGCTCACTGCTCACTCTGACCTCAGCCAGCATAGGACAAAATGCTCCATGCACTCATCACAAACAAAGCAAAATGACTTGTGTTTATTACCACTTATCACACATCTTAAGCCCAAGCCTGAAGAAGATTTATTTCAATCGAAACGTCGCGGCGGGCTTAAAGTTTGCAACTATGGATGTGTTATTACAGTACTAACTGATACTTACCTTTATAATTAAACTGAACTGATGGCAAATGGTCTATTCTACAAACTGCATTGTAGCAGAATTTTTGGAACCACCTATAAACTCTAACTTGAGATTATTATACTCACTTGAGAATATTTAATAGTGTTTGTGCAAGGTTATTTTACCAAGTGAGGGGCACCCTATGTTCCAGGAGGGCCAGTGCATAACGTTGGACCGACGGGGTCGGTCCACGGATATTACCGTTCTTACCTAACCCTAACCCTAACCATTTGTCCCTAACCCTAAAAACTAACCCTAACCCTAAATCTAACCACTCTAGCCTATACGTGACCTTAATTCTAAACCTAACCGTTCAATCCTACGCCTAAAAACCCTAACCACTTAAACTAACCGTTACACCCTAAACCATCAAACTCTAGACCTAAAAAAATTATCTTAAAAAAACATTAGTTAGAAACTCTAACCCGAAATCAGTTGATCCCTAAAAACGACAAACCAGAATTCTAAAATACCTTACACTTAGATTACTATAAACTTAGTGGGACACACCCTGGGGTTTGATCAACCCCGGCGGGGCCTTCCTTGGGAGAGGGTGATGATGTGTCACCTAATATATAGATTTAGAAAAACAAAAAATAGCCAAAAATAGTCCAAATTGCTCTTTACAAAACAATACAAAGACATTAAGTCAAAACAACTCCTTAATAAATTTTAATACAGGACAAAAAACAAAAAAGAAAACCAAAACCTATCAAATAAAAAACTCACTTTCATCTAAAGACCAAACCTAACTTACTTTAAAAACCAATACAAAAGCAAGTACACTAAAACTACGGTTTAAAACCAATTCGGTAAAGGGGATATGTGAAGAAGGGGGAGTATTGATGACGTGCGTGGGCCAGTGCATTGCCTTTGGCTCCCTATTCCAAACCGCCCAGTCGTTGGATGAAGCGGGGGGAGTCATCGAGATAACTTCAAAAACCTAACCCTAACCCTAACCCTAGCTCGGGGATGGCACCAATCGATCCGCAGGACCCACATTAGTTCAATAGAAACCACTTTCCAAGTCTCTACGACCTTCAGAAAAAAAGTTATTCAAGAATATCTCCTTCTCCAATGTGCTTTCATCCCTAATCCTTACCTTAACCCTAGCTGTTTTAGCGACTTTCTTATTCAGAGGTTCTGGACTTCGATTCTATGCCTAGTCAGGTTCCTTAGACCCTTACCCTAACCACACCACCCCTTGCCTAAACCTAACCCCGCCCACTTTTCAGATTCGCTCGTTCGACCCCTTCCCAAGGTCCTAGAAGCTCGGCGATGGTACCAATCGATCCGCAGTACCCCATTTAGTAGAGACAGACGCCCTTTCCAAGTCTCTACGACCTTCACAGCAAAAGTTATTCTAGAATATCTCCTCAGCAGGCTATGCTAATGAGGCTGCCTAATTACAATCCCGTTTCTCTCAAATATCTCGGCATAGAAGACACCAAAACTCAAAATTACAGGATATTCACCATCCCAACAGAGAATTCTCCTCAGAAATGTCATTTTATCACATCAAATTCAAAACCCTAAATTCAGGAAAAACCATGACCAAGGTGAACTCACACACAAGACAAGTGCCCCACAGATCAAACAGCTCATTAGACAAATCTTGGAGAAATCCAAAATCAGTCGCTTGGAAGAATGACAGTGAAGCATCTCCTTGGGCCGTGCGGTGTATGGGGCACAGGAGCTCTTCTGGGGGCCCAATCATCTCTTCTGGGGGCCCAATCATGGGGGGCCAAGGAGCCAGTGGTCTGGACACACATCAGGCCCCTCTTCATTCAGCCTGAAAGGTAAGAATGCAGGTAAGATCCACAGAAATTCCACCAGAAATCAGAAATTCCGAACTAGCCCCGCCCACTTTTGGGGATTTGGGCGTTCGACCCCTTCCGAAGGTCGTAGAAGCTCGAAAATGGTACCAATCGATGCGCAATACCCCACTTGCCAGAAACAAATGCCCTCTCCCACTCTCTACGACCTTCACAAAAAAAGTTATTCAAGAATATCTCCTCGGGTTTTCGGCCATTCGCTACTTCGACCCCTTCCGAAGGTCGTAGGAGCTCGGGGATGGCACCAATCGATCCGCAGGACCCACATTAGTTCAATAGAAACCACTTTCCAAGTCTCTACGACCTTCAGAAAAAAAGTTATTCAAGAATATCTCCTTCTCCAATGTGCTTTCATCCCTAATCCTTACCTTAACCCTAGCTGTTTTAGCGACTTTCTTATTCAGAGGTTCTGGACTTCGATTCTATGCCTAGTCAGGTTCCTTAGACCCTTACCCTAACCACACCACCCCTTGCCTAAACCTAACCCCGCCCACTTTTCAGATTCGCTCGTTCGACCCCTTCCCAAGGTCCTAGAAGCTCGGGGATGGTACCAATCGATCCGCAGTACCCCGTTTGGTAGAGACAGACGCCCTTTCCAAGTCTCTACGACCTTCACAACAAAAGTTATTCAAGAATATCTCCTCAGCAGGCTATGCTAATGAGGCGGCCTAATTACAATCCCGTTTCTCTCAAATATCTCGGCATAGAAGACACCAAAACTCAAAATTACAGGATATTCACCATCCCAACAGAGAATTCTCCTCAGAAATGTCATTTTATCACATCAAATTCAAAACCCTAAATTCAGGAAAAACCATGACCAAGGTGAACTCACACACAAGACAAGTGCCCCACAGATCAAACAGCTCATTAGACAAATCTTGGAGAAATCCAAAATCAGTCGCTTGGAAGAATGACAGTGAAGCATCTCCTTGGGCCGTGCGGTGTATGGGGCACAGGAGCTCTTCTGGGGGCCCAATCATCTCTTCTGGGGGCCCAATCATGGGGGGCCAAGGAGCCAGTGGTCTGGACACACATCAGGCCCCTCTTCATTCAGCCTGAAAGGTAAGAATGCAGGTAAGATCCACAGAAATTCCACCAGAAATCAGAAATTCCGAACTAGCCCCGCCCACTTTTGGGGATTTGGGCGTTCGACCCCTTCCGAAGGTCGTAGAAGCTCGAAAATGGTACCAATCGATGCGCAATACCCCACTTGCCAGAAACAAATGCCCTCTCCCACTCTCTACGACCTTCACAAAAAAAGTTATTCAAGAATATCTCCTCGGGTTTTCGGCCATTCGCTACTTCGACCCCTTCCGAAGGTCGTAGGAGCTCGGGGATGGCACCAATCGATCCGCAGGACCCACATTAGTTCAATAGAAACCACTTTCCAAGTCTCTACGACCTTCAGAAAAAAAGTTATTCAAGAATATCTCCTTCTCCAATGTGCTTTCATCCCTAATCCTAACCCTAACCCTAACCCTAACCCTAACCCTAACCCTAACCCAACGCCCTATGAGTTTAACCAAGCTATCCTACCAAAGTCAAGCTACTGTAGAGGCTTAAACCTTAAAGGATGTTAACTCCTGAGTCTCTACCAGGACTGGAACTCAAGGCCAGAGCCCGCTGAGTTTTACCAAGCTGAGTTTTACCAAGCTGTCCTTTCAAAGTCGAGCTAGTGAAGAGGATTAAACCTTAAAGGATGTTAACTCCTGAGTCTCCACTGGGACTGAAACTCAGAGCCAGAGACCTCAACCTTAATCCGAATTCTAATCTCAACCAATACCTTAACTCTAAACCTAACCAGTAAATCCGATTTCTAAACCTAAGGCTTTAAACCCGAGGCCTAAACCTAACCCTAACCTTAAAAACTTAACCTTAGCCTTAACCATAACCTGAACCCTTAACCTAACCATTTAAAACCCAATGCCTAAACCTAAGCCGATTGTTCCTTAAACTGAACCGTGAATCCTTTTCAAAATTACTTTAGAATTAGATTACTATAAACTTAGTGGGACACACCCTGGGGTTTGATCAACCCCGGCGGGGCCTTCCTTGGGAGAGGGTGTCTGGTGGTAATGGCCGAAACACCCAATGACCCTGAGGTACACTACTGATGATGTGTCACCTTATATAGGACTAGGCAAACAAAATATTTTTAAAAAATAATAGTCTAAATCACTGGTCAAAAACAAACAATTTTAAATAAAACCTTTTTAATACAAAATAAATAATAATCCTCAACTTCAATACAGGATAAGACTAAATAGAAAACTAAGGCATGCCAAATGAACACTAAAATCTGTTTTAATAAGACAATAATAAATAAAACCATTATAAAAGCAAAAAAATCCAAATAAACCGATACAATAGACAAGTATACAGAAAAATAAAGTTACTTAATATCGAAAACAGAAACAATCTTTTACTTTGATGTTTTACAGCTTTGATAAAACAACATCAAACAAAGCAATTCGACAAAAAAGAGATATGTGAGACTGGAGAGTATTGATGGCGCGCGTCGGCCCGTGCATTGCCTTTGGCTCCCTAGACCAAACTGCCCAGTCGACGGACGAAGCAGGGGGAGTCATCGAGATAGATTTTCTAAACCTAACCCTGCCAGAGCCATCGGATGAGCTTGCTCTCTTTGAAAACCGATTCACATATCCCTACCAAATTTATTCAGATCGGCGTTCTGCCTTCAAACCTGAAAAAGGATGAGAAATCAGTCTCTGGAAAATAATACACTAAGAATAACCTTGATATACTCAAGTATTTAAAAGCAATTTTTGATCCCTCTTCTCACCTCTTTCTCTCACTTCAGTAAGTGAGAGAGTAAGGGGGGAGACAGAGTGTCAGCCCGAACAGGCGGGGGGGAGCTCTCGCCCGAACAGGCTTCTCCCCCTGACTCTGTTTCCCTCATTGTTTAAACACAGAAAAGAGAGATTAAGAATAGATAAGATTTTACAACTTTAATATTATTAAATGAATTAATTATATATATATTGTTTTAAAATAATGAATTATACATCTATATATTAGTTGAATGATTAATTAAGAATTATATTACTTTTTCGGACAAATAAAACCCAGAATTATTCAATTTTAAACAGATTAGATGGAATTCTCAGACGCCATTTTAGAAAATGGCCACGCCCCTTCCGCAATGCATGATGGGAGCACTTCCTGGAACTGTCCGGATTTTTTTTGCAAATATCTCTGGATATAAGCCACCTAAAATTAAAATGAGAGGATATTTACCATCCCAAGAGGGAGTTCTCTTAAGAAAGATCATGTAAGAGTATAAAATTTAAAACTCAGAAAAAACCGTGACAAGAGTTGAACACACACAGACTATACCAGACCAACATGCAGACAGCACTCTAAGACTATCATGGAGGAAATCCGAGATCAGTCTGCTGTTTTAATAAGAGAAAAGCATGTTCTGGGGTCTTGCGGTGTATTGTGACACAGAGCAGTGCTTATAATTTAAAAACTTAACTAGCTTTTAGCGCTCAGCTACCTAGCGCTTAGCTACCTAGCGCTTAGCTTCATAGCATTGAGCTCTTTTTCCAAAACCGACAGAAGGATGACCCCAGCTGACCCCTGAGCAGAGCGTGAGTATCACCCAGCTGTCCTATTAAAGTTGAACAACTGAAGAGGCTTAAACCTTAAAGGAGGTTAACTCCTGAGTCTCCACTAGGACTGAAACTCAAGGCCAACGCCCTATGAGTTTAACCAAGCTATCCTACCAAAGTCAAGCTACTGTAGAGGCTTAAACCTTAAAGGATGTTAACTCCTGAGTCTCTACCAGGACTGGAACTCAAGGCCAGAGCCCGCTGAGTTTTACCAAGCTGAGTTTTACCAAGCTGTCCTTTCAAAGTCGAGCTAGTGAAGAGGATTAAACCTTAAAGGATGTTAACTCCTGAGTCTCCACTGGGACTGAAACTCAGAGCCAGAGACCTCAACCTTAATCCGAATTCTAATCTCAACCAATACCTTAACTCTAAACCTAACCAGTAAATCCGATTTCTAAACCTAAGGCTTTAAACCCGAGGCCTAAACCTAACCCTAACCTTAAAAACTTAACCTTAGCCTTAACCATAACCTGAACCCTTAACCTAACCATTTAAAACCCAATGCCTAAACCTAAGCCGATTGTTCCTTAAACTGAACCGTGAATCCTTTTCAAAATTACTTTAGAATTAGATTACTATAAACTTAGTGGGACACACCCTGGGGTTTGATCAACCCCGGCGGGGCCTTCCTTGGGAGAGGGTGTCTGGTGGTAATGGCCGAAACACCCAATGACCCTGAGGTACACTACTGATGATGTGTCACCTTATATAGGACTAGGCAAACAAAATATTTTTAAAAAATAATAGTCTAAATCACTGGTCAAAAACAAACAATTTTAAATAAAACCTTTTTAATACAAAATAAATAATAATCCTCAACTTCAATACAGGATAAGACTAAATAGAAAACTAAGGCATGCCAAATGAACACTAAAATCTGTTTTAATAAGACAATAATAAATAAAACCATTATAAAAGCAAAAAAATCCAAATAAACCGATACAATAGACAAGTATACAGAAAAATAAAGTTACTTAATATCGAAAACAGAAACAATCTTTTACTTTGATGTTTTACAGCTTTGATAAAACAACATCAAACAAAGCAATTCGACAAAAAAGAGATATGTGAGACTGGAGAGTATTGATGGCGCGCGTCGGCCCGTGCATTGCCTTTGGCTCCCTAGACCAAACTGCCCAGTCGACGGACGAAGCAGGGGGAGTCATCGAGATAGATTTTCTAAACCTAACCCTAACCCTAACCCTAACCCTAACCCTAACCAGACAAATTGGACTCCTTCAAATTGTCACTTTCCTCCAAATTTCCATCCCCTGGTCCAACTTAGTGACCAGCCCGTGGATGCATCGGGACCTAGGAGCTCCTCTCACCACCTCCGTAAAGAAGATAAAATTATTTTTTTCATCTGACTCTGATTAGTATTAACATGGACACAAAAATATAAATTCCTTTGGAAAAAACTAGAACGAAAACTTGTATTTATTTAAATATCATATTTAATTTTTAAATTTTTCCTTTGAAAAATCCTACCTCAACTATTTATCCTAGAAATTATAATTCTACACCAAATTAAATACTTATATCTAACCAATTCACCTTATTACTAGATTCAATCCTAGCCCTAAACAATTTAAATATTTAACCAATACCGAACAACAAAAAAAACCTTACCTATTTAACTTTATACTTACACAGAACTCTTATTGTTACAAATTAAACCTATCCCTAAAACATTAACCACTAACCTTAACCCAACCTTAAACAGCTTTCATTTAGACCTAGACATGACCTTAAATACTAACCCTAACCATTTTAACCCAGACCTAAACCTAAATCTCTAACCCTAGCCCTAAACCTAACCCTAAACCACTTAAACTCTAGACCTGGACAGGATCCTAAACCCTAACCCTAACCACTCAACCCTACGCCTAAACCTAACCACTTGTCCCCAATCCTAAACCTAACCCTAAACCTAACCACTTTATATGACCTTAATCCCTAAAAAGCGACAAACAAGAATCCTTTCTAAAAATACCTTAGATTTAGATTACTCTAAACTTAGTGGGACACACCCTGGGGTTTGATCAACCCCGGCGGGGCCTTCCTTGGGAGAGGGTGTCTGGTGGTAATGGCCGAAACACCCAATGACCCTGAGGTACACTACTGATGATGTGTCACCTTATATAGGACTAGGCAAACAAAATAGTTTTAAAAAATAATAGTCCAAATCACTGGTCAAAAACAAACAATTTTAAATAAAACCTTTTTAATACAAAATAAATAATAATCCTCAACTTCAATACAGGATAAGACTAAATAGAAAACTAAGGCATGCCAAATGAACACTAAAATCTGTTTTAATAAGACAATAATAAATAAAACCATTATAAAAGCAAAAAAATCCAAATAAACCGATACAATAGAAAAGTATACAGAAAAATAAAGTTACTTAATATCGAAAACAGAAACAATCTTTTACTTTGATGTTTTACAGCTTTGATAAAACAACATCAAACAAAACAAATTCGACAAGAAAGAGATATGTGAGACTGGAGAGTATTGATGGCGCGCGTCGGCCCGTGCATTGCCTTTGGCTCCCTAGACCAAACTGCCCAGTCGACGGACGAAGCAGGGGGAGTCATCGAGATAGATTTTCTAAACCTAACCCTAACCCTAACCCTAACCCTAACCCAGACAACACCACTGGATTTACTACATGTTTTATTTCAAACAAGAAAAAAACATTAACACAATTTTATGACAAATACTTACCTGGTAATTACCTTAAGAGAAGGAATTACCCACTTCACATCTCAATTGGATCCACCCTTCACATTGTCTCGAAAAGAGTTTTGTAAAAGAAAGGGGAGGAGCCTAACAGAGGCAGAGAGTATATAAGGCAGAGCAGCAAACAGCTCACTGCTCACTCTGACCTCAGCCAGCATAGGACAAAATGCTCCATGCACTCATCACAAACAAAGCAAAATGACTTGTGTTTATTACCACTTATCACACATCTTAAGCCCAAGCCTGAAGAAGATTTATTTCAATCGAAACGTCGCGGCGGGCTTAAAGTTTGCAACTATGGATGTGTTATTACAGTACTAACTGATACTTACCTTTATAATTAAACTGAACTGATGGCAAATGGTCTATTTTACAAACTGCATTGTAGCAGAATTTTTGGAACCACCTATAAACTCTAACTTGAGATTATTATACTCACTTGAGAATATTTAATAGTGTTTGTGCAAGGTTATTTTACCAAGTGAGGGGCACCCTATGTTCCAGGAGGGCCAGTGCATAACGTTGGACCGACGGGGTCGGTCCACGGATATTACCGTTCTTACCTAACCCTGGCCAGTGCCGCCTGGAACAGCATTGGGGTGCCCTTCTAAAACACTGCTTTAGTCTTCTCCATGTTGGACCGATGCTGTCCAATTTTTAGGAATCGTTTCCCACAAGTAACTGGCGAGAAAGAGGCCAAGGAATTAACGGCTCCTGACGGACCCTGCTTTCTACTACCCCTACCCCAAATCCTCTTACCCTAACCCTAACCCCAGGACCCTTTACCCTAACCCTAACCACAGGACCCCTTGCCCTCATCCTAACCCCCATCCCATCTGGTTCAGGGACGATGCTGTTGGACAGTGTAAATATGAAGAAAGACATGGTTTTGGCTGGTTAGTGGAAGGTGGAATGACTGAGATTTAAACACTACGTAGTATTCACCTTTTTTCCTTCCTTAAATTTTAGTGGGAAAAGGGTAGGAATTATTCACAAACAAACACCAATTGGTTTATTACATGTTTATTTCAATCCGAAGAAACATCAAAATAACTGTATATTCAATACTTACCTTGTAATTACCTTAAATTAAGGAATTACTCACCCTACGACACCCAACACCAATTGGTTTATTTATTATTCATGACATGACCAATGTTGTCTCTTTTCAATGTCCTATAGGACACTCCACTGGTCCTCATAAAAACTTGAGTGAGCAGTGACAGCTGATTAGAGGCCATGTCTTGATTGTAGAACTTAAGATCTCCAGGCGAGCTATTCCTGGAGCATAGATGAAAGTAAGACTCCAGATGAACGATTTATGGAGCATAAAGTAAGACTCCCACTTTGAGAATTCCGTGTGTATGAAGCCACGAAGAACAGAATTTTGCCTCCGGAACCTTTGGAAAGCTCTGCGGAAGGCCAGTATCACAGTCCCATCAGTGGAGATCTACTTTCTCATCATTATATATACTCACCCCTGCCTGCGACTCTACGTTCAATTTGAGGTACCTTATTACAAATATAAGGACAACTCAGTCATTCATTTAAAACAATTCTTTAAAATACTTAATATTTATGTAATTACCCAACCTGAATAAGGAGGAATTACCTGCCCCACTACGAACAAAAACCAAATGTTCTATTTCTTATAATTTGTTTTCATAACTGCAATGCAGACCACTTACCTGTGTAATTACCTTACCTGTATAAAGGAATAAAGAAGGAATTACAGACAACACCACTGGATTTACTACATGTTTTATTTCAAACAAGAAAAAAACATTAACACAATTTTATGACAAATACTTACCTGGTAATTACCTTAAGAGAAGGAATTACCCACTTCACATCTCAATTGGATCCACCCTTCACATTGTCTCGAAAAGAGTTTTGTAAAAGAAAGGGGAGGAGCCTAACAGAGGCAGAGAGTATATAAGGCAGAGCAGCAAACAGCTCACTGCTCACTCTGACCTCAGCCAGCATAGGACAAAATGCTCCATGCACTCATCACAAACAAAGCAAAATGACTTGTGTTTATTACCACTTATCACACATCTTAAGCCCAAGCCTGAAGAAGATTTATTTCAATCGAAACGTCGCGGCGGGCTTAAAGTTTGCAACTATGGATGTGTTATTACAGTACTAACTGATACTTACCTTTATAATTAAACTGAACTGATGGCAAATGGTCTATTCTACAAACTGCATTGTAGCAGAATTTTTGGAACCACCTATAAACTCTAACTTGAGATTATTATACTCACTTGAGAATATTTAATAGTGTTTGTGCAAGGTTATTTTACCAAGTGAGGGGCACCCTATGTTCCAGGAGGGCCAGTGCATAACGTTGGACCGACGGGGTCGGTCCACGGATATTACCGTTCTTACCTAACCCTGGCCAGTGCCGCCTGGAACAGCATTGGGGTGCCCTTCTAAAACACTGCTTTAGTCTTCTCCATGTTGGACCGATGCTGTCCAATTTTTAGGAATCGTTTCCCACAAGTAACTGGCGAGAAAGAGGCCAAGGAATTAACGGCTCCTGACGGACCCTGCTTTCTACTACCCCTACCCCAAATCCTCTTACCCTAACCCTAACCCCAGGACCCTTTACCCTAACCCTAACCACAGGACCCCTTGCCCTCATCCTAACCCCCATCCCATCTGGTTCAGGGACGATGCTGTTGGACAGTGTAAATATGAAGAAAGACATGGTTTTGGCTGGTTAGTGGAAGGTGGAATGACTGAGATTTAAACACTACGTAGTATTCACCTTTTTTCCCTCCTTAAATTTTAGTGGGAAAAGGGTAGGAATTATTCACAAACAAACACCAATTGGTTTATTACATGTTTATTTCAATCCGAAGAAACATCAAAATAACTGTATATTCAATACTTACCTTGTAATTACCTTAAATTAAGGAATTACTCACCCTACGACACCCAACACCAATTGGTTTATTTATTATTCATGACATGACCAATGTTGTCTCCTTTTTTAATGTCCTTCAGGACACTCTACTGGTCCTCATAAAACCCTGAGTGAGCAGTGTCAGCTGCATAGAGGCCATGTCTTGATTGTAGAACTTAAGATCTCCAGGCGAGCCATTCCTGGAGCATAGATGAAAGTAAGACTCCAGATGAACGATTCATGGAGCATAAAGTAAGACTCCCACTTTGAGAATTCCGTGTGTATGAAGCCACGAAGAACAGAATTTTGCCTCCGGAACCTTTGGAAAGCTCTGCGGAAGGCCAGTATCACAGTCCCATCAGTGGAGATCTACTTTCTCATCATTATATATACTCACCCCTGCCTGCGACTCAACGTTCAATTTGAGGGACCTTATTACAAATATAAGGACAACTCAGTCATTCATATAAAACAATTCTTTAAAATACTTAATATTTATGTAATTACCCAACCTGAATAAGGAGGAATTACCTGCCCCACTACGAACAAACACCAAATGTTCTATTTCTTATAATTTGTTTTCATAACTGCAATGCAGACCACCTACCTGTGTAATTACCTTACCTGTATAAAGGAATAAAGAAGGAATTACAGACAACACCACTGGATTTACTACATGTTTTATTTCAAACAAGAAAAAAACATTAACACAATTTTATGACAAATACTTACCTGGTAATTACCTTAAGAGAAGGAATTACCCACTTCACATCTCAATTGGATCCACCCTTCACATTGTCTCGAAAAGAGTTTTGTAAAAGAAAGGGGAGGAGCCTAACAGAGGCAGAGAGTATATAAGGCAGAGCAGCAAACAGCTCACTGCTCACTCTGACCTCAGCCAGCATAGGACAAAATGCTCCATGCACTCATCACAAACAAAGCAAAATGACTTGTGTTTATTACCACTTATCACACATCTTAAGCCCAAGCCTGAAGAAGATTTATTTCAATCGAAACGTCGCGGCGGGCTTAAAGTTTGCAACTATGGATGTGTTATTACAGTACTAACTGATACTTACCTTTATAATTAAACTGAACTGATGGCAAATGGTCTATTCTACAAACTGCATTGTAGCAGAATTTTTGGAACCACCTATAAACTCTAACTTGAGATTATTATACTCACTTGAGAATATTTAATAGTGTTTGTGCAAGGTTATTTTACCAAGTGAGGGGCACCCTATGTTCCAGGAGGGCCAGTGCATAACGTTGGACCGACGGGGTCGGTCCACGGATATTACCGTTCTTACCTAACCCTGGCCAGTGCCGCCTGGAACAGCATTGGGGTGCCCTTCTAAAACACTGCTTTAGTCTTCTCCATGTTGGACCGATGCTGTCCAATTTTTAGGAATCGTTTCCCACAAGTAACTGGCGAGAAAGAGGCCAAGGAATTAACGGCTCCTGACGGACCCTGCTTTCTACTACCCCTACCCCAAATCCTCTTACCCTAACCCTAACCCCAGGACCCTTTACCCTAACCCTAACCACAGGACCCCTTGCCCTCATCCTAACCCCCATCCCATCTGGTTCAGGGACGATGCTGTTGGACAGTGTAAATATGAAGAAAGACATGGTTTTGGCTGGTTAGTGGAAGGTGGAATGACTGAGATTTAAACACTACGTAGTATTCACCTTTTTTCCCTCCTTAAATTTTAGTGGGAAAAGGGTAGGAATTATTCACAAACAAACACCAATTGGTTTATTACATGTTTATTTCAATCCGAAGAAACATCAAAATAACTGTATATTCAATACTTACCTTGTAATTACCTTAAATTAAGGAATTACTCACCCTACGACACCCAACACCAATTGGTTTATTTATTATTCATGACATGACCAATGTTGTCTCCTTTTTTAATGTCCTTCAGGACACTCTACTGGTCCTCATAAAACCCTGAGTGAGCAGTGTCAGCTGCATAGAGGCCATGTCTTGATTGTAGAACTTAAGATCTCCAGGCGAGCCATTCCTGGAGCATAGATGAAAGTAAGACTCCAGATGAACGATTCATGGAGCATAAAGTAAGACTCCCACTTTGAGAATTCCGTGTGTATGAAGCCACGAAGAACAGAATTTTGCCTCCGGAACCTTTGGAAAGCTCTGCGGAAGGCCAGTATCACAGTCCCATCAGTGGAGATCTACTTTCTCATCATTATATATACTCACCCCTGCCTGCGACTCAACGTTCAATTTGAGGGACCTTATTACAAATATAAGGACAACTCAGTCATTCATATAAAACAATTCTTTAAAATACTTAATATTTATGTAATTACCCAACCTGAATAAGGAGGAATTACCTGCCCCACTACGAACAAACACCAAATGTTCTATTTCTTATAATTTGTTTTCATAACTGCAATGCAGACCACCTACCTGTGTAATTACCTTACCTGTATAAAGGAATAAAGAAGGAATTACAGACAACACCACTGGATTTACTACATGTTTTATTTCAAACAAGAAAAAAACATTAACACAATTTTATGACAAATACTTACCTGGTAATTACCTTAAGAGAAGGAATTACCCACTTCACATCTCAATTGGATCCACCCTTCACATTGTCTCGAAAAGAGTTTTGTAAAAGAAAGGGGAGGAGCCTAACAGAGGCAGAGAGTATATAAGGCAGAGCAGCAAACAGCTCACTGCTCACTCTGACCTCAGCCAGCATAGGACAAAATGCTCCATGCACTCATCACAAACAAAGCAAAATGACTTGTGTTTATTACCACTTATCACACATCTTAAGCCCAAGCCTGAAGAAGATTTATTTCAATCGAAACGTCGCGGCGGGCTTAAAGTTTGCAACTATGGATGTGTTATTACAGTACTAACTGATACTTACCTTTATAATTAAACTGAACTGATGGCAAATGGTCTATTCTACAAACTGCATTGTAGCAGAATTTTTGGAACCACCTATAAACTCTAACTTGAGATTATTATACTCACTTGAGAATATTTAATAGTGTTTGTGCAAGGTTATTTTACCAAGTGAGGGGCACCCTATGTTCCAGGAGGGCCAGTGCATAACGTTGGACCGACGGGGTCGGTCCACGGATATTACCGTTCTTACCTAACCCTAACCCTAACCATTTGTCCCTAACCCTAAAAACTAACCCTAACCCTAAATCTAACCACTCTAGCCTATACGTGACCTTAATTCTAAACCTAACCGTTCAATCCTACGCCTAAAAACCCTAACCACTTAAACTAACCGTTACACCCTAAACCATCAAACTCTAGACCTAAAAAAATTATCTTAAAAAAACATTAGTTAGAAACTCTAACCCGAAATCAGTTGATCCCTAAAAACGACAAACCAGAATTCTAAAATACCTTACACTTAGATTACTATAAACTTAGTGGGACACACCCTGGGGTTTGATCAACCCCGGCGGGGCCTTCCTTGGGAGAGGGTGATGATGTGTCACCTAATATATAGATTTAGAAAAACAAAAAATAGCCAAAAATAGTCCAAATTGCTCTTTACAAAACAATACAAAGACATTAAGTCAAAACAACTCCTTAATAAATTTTAATACAGGACAAAAAACAAAAAAGAAAACCAAAACCTATCAAATAAAAAACTCACTTTCATCTAAAGACCAAACCTAACTTACTTTAAAAACCAATACAAAAGCAAGTACACTAAAACTACGGTTTAAAACCAATTCGGTAAAGGGGATATGTGAAGAAGGGGGAGTATTGATGACGTGCGTGGGCCAGTGCATTGCCTTTGGCTCCCTATTCCAAACCGCCCAGTCGTTGGATGAAGCGGGGGGAGTCATCGAGATAACTTCAAAAACCTAACCCTAACCCTAACCCTAGCTCGGGGATGGCACCAATCGATCCGCAGGACCCACATTAGTTCAATAGAAACCACTTTCCAAGTCTCTACGACCTTCAGAAAAAAAGTTATTCAAGAATATCTCCTTCTCCAATGTGCTTTCATCCCTAATCCTTACCTTAACCCTAGCTGTTTTAGCGACTTTCTTATTCAGAGGTTCTGGACTTCGATTCTATGCCTAGTCAGGTTCCTTAGACCCTTACCCTAACCACACCACCCCTTGCCTAAACCTAACCCCGCCCACTTTTCAGATTCGCTCGTTCGACCCCTTCCCAAGGTCCTAGAAGCTCGGCGATGGTACCAATCGATCCGCAGTACCCCATTTAGTAGAGACAGACGCCCTTTCCAAGTCTCTACGACCTTCACAGCAAAAGTTATTCTAGAATATCTCCTCAGCAGGCTATGCTAATGAGGCTGCCTAATTACAATCCCGTTTCTCTCAAATATCTCGGCATAGAAGACACCAAAACTCAAAATTACAGGATATTCACCATCCCAACAGAGAATTCTCCTCAGAAATGTCATTTTATCACATCAAATTCAAAACCCTAAATTCAGGAAAAACCATGACCAAGGTGAACTCACACACAAGACAAGTGCCCCACAGATCAAACAGCTCATTAGACAAATCTTGGAGAAATCCAAAATCAGTCGCTTGGAAGAATGACAGTGAAGCATCTCCTTGGGCCGTGCGGTGTATGGGGCACAGGAGCTCTTCTGGGGGCCCAATCATGGGGGGCCAAGGAGGCAGTGGTCTGGACAAACATCAGGCCCCTCTTCGTTCAACCTGAAAGGTAAGAATGCAGGTAAGATCGACACAAATTCCACCAGAAATCAGAAATTCCGAACTAGCCCCTCCCACTTTTGGGGATTTGGGCGTTCGACCCCTTCCGAAGGTCGTAGAAGCTCGAAAATGGTACCAATCGATGCGCAATACCCCACTTGCCGGAAACAAATGCCCTCTCCCACTCTCTACGACCTTCACAAAAAAAGTTATTCAAGAATATCTCCTCGGCTTTTCGGCCATTTGCTACTTCGACCCCTTCCGAAGGTCGTAGGAGCTCGGGGATGGCACCAATCGATCCGCAGGACCCACATTAGTTCAATAGAAACCACTTTCCAAGTCTCTACGACCTTCAGAAAAAAAGTTATTCAAGAATATCTCCTTCTCCAATGTGCTTTCATCCCTAATCCTAACCCTAACCCTAACCCTAACCCATCTCCCTCGTCAGGGAGAGATTCCAATCCAACTCAAAGTTCAAGGGTATCCAGAAAACCCAGCCTGTGTAACATAACATGGCTTATATAGCAACATATGCAAATATTCTTATTCTCTTAACTGTACCGTTCAATTTGATCAATGTCAACATATAATACATTTCAGTACTTAACCCATGAATAAAGGATTACTGTTGTATCATAACATTAACTCTTAATATTAAAGTATAAACAATGCTATTAAATTACAATTTTAATGGCAGTGAAACCATATGAATGTTAGACTATTATGCAAACAACCTACAGCTTAACATCAATTACTCACTATATGTGAATATCGTAAGTAAAGCAATGCGAATCATTTTCTTGTCACAACACTGACACCTTGCATTTGTGAATGCAAGCAGCACAATGATGAACAGAAAGCTAATCTCAAAGCTCAAATTCAGCTACATAATCCTTAGCTCTGTACTAAATGTAACTAACATACATACTCATATTACACATACAAGTGTCCACTTTTGTCTCTATAACTAAAGAAATATGAAACATCTTACAGTACACTCAATGGCACAAACACCACGAGGCTATGCTAAGTCATATAGCATTTCGCTACTGTGCCACGTGTGGCAGCTAATTCAGCAGGTGTAACTCACCGGGAAAAGAAAAGAATAAACGGTGCTCTAAGCTGCTCTCCAGGTCCTCTCAGTAGTTGATAAACTTGTTATGGGCTCAAACATACTCTAACTTCTCTTTGTTCAGTATTATATTGAGTACCAGTAGCAGTAATATCGCTCCATAATTTCAACTTCTCCACTTCTCATCAGGCTCCGTCTGTCTCCACACTGAACTGCACCTCTCTGACTCGAGTGAGGAGGCGGGACTTAGACCGTTTCACACCAATAACATGCAGTTATTTCACCTTGAACCAATAGGCTCACTTGTTAAGTTTTTTGACCGGTAGAACACTTCCTGAGCAAAAAGGAAATGACTTAATAATAATAAATTAAATACAGAAGAAATAAAACAGAATTGTTAATGAAATAAAAGGAATTCTCAGTAAGGAGGAAATATAAATAATTTGGGACATTTCTAGGCATTCTTGCTATAATGTAAAGTGCCTACAAATGTCCCATGTATTTTTTTACATAACACCTTTGTGTTATGTAAAAAAATAAAAGTGAGACATTTCCAGGCAATTTTCAGCACTCAGGGTTGGGCTTTAGATTGGGTCCCAAGGCTTGGCTGGTGCTGGAGGATTTTTTTCTACCAAGTATTGTATTTTTTCCTAACAAAACATTTGGATCATTTCAAGGCATTCTTGCTATAATGTAAAGTGCCTACGAGTGTCCCATGTATTATTAACTTTTTTTTTGACCTATCACAAAGAGTGAGACATTTCTAGTTATTTTTCAGCACTCAGGGTTGGGCTTTAGAGTGGCTCCCGAGGATTGGCTGGTGCTGGAGAATTGTTTCTACCATGTATTGTATTTTTCCCCAACAATACATTTGGGACATTTCTAGCATTTCTTGCTATAATGTAAAGTGCCTACAAGTGTCCCATGTATTATCATTTTTTTTTTTTTACCTAACACAAATAGTGAGACATTTCTAGACATTGTTCAGCAGTCAGGGTGGGGCTTTAGAGTGGGTCCCTGGGTTTGGCTGGTGCTGGAGAATTTTTTCTCGCATGTATTGTATTTTTTCCTAAAAAAACATTTGGGACATTTCTAGGCATTCTTGCTATAATGTGAAGTGGCTACAAGTGTCCCATGTCATTTTGTTACATAACACAAAGAGTGAGACATTTCTAGGCATTTTTCAGCACTCAATGGCACAAACACCACGAGGCTATGCTAAGTCATATAGCATTTCGCTACTGTGCCACGTGTGGCGGCTAATTCAGCAGGTGTAACTCACCGGGAAAAGAAAAGAGCTTTAGAGTGACTCCCCAGGCTTGGCTAGTGCTGGAGAATTTTTTCTCCCATGTATTTCTTTTTTCCCTAACAAAACATTTGGGACATTTCTAAGCATTCTTGCTATAATTTAAAGTGCCTACAAGTGTCCCATGTATTTTTTTACATAACACAAAGAGTGAGACATTTCTAAGCAAACTTCAGCACTCAGGGTTGGGCTTTAGATTGGATCCCTGGGCTTGGCTGGTGCTGGAGAATTTTTTCTACCATGTAATGTATTTTTCCCTAACAAAACATTTGGGATATTTCTATATTTCTTGCAATAATGTAAAGTGCCTACAAGTGTCTCCCATGTATTGTATTTTTCCCAAAAAAACTGTTCAGTTGCTACTTTTTCATTGGGGTTTCCAAAACTTAAACAAATTTTTTCTGTGATGAAAAAATGAAGATTTTAACCAAAGTTGCAAAAATAGGCTTATCTCCCCGTTTCCAGCACTTTTTGGCACTTAGAGCCAATCTGACAGTAGAAACCGTGCAGTTGCTACTTTTTCGTTGGGGTTTCCAAAACTTAAAATCTTTTTTTTAAAGAGTTCCTTTAGAGTTGAAACCAAGATTTCAAATGATCCTTTTTCATTATTGTCATGGAAATTATTGAATCTAACTGTGATCCCGGAAATGTAACAGATCCTCCTGTGCTGACAGCTATGCTCAAAGTTCAGTTGGATTGACCTGATGAAACATCATTATATAAATTCCACTTAATGTTTGCATCTGCCTGATATCAGGAAATGTTAGTTACCTTGAGCCTAAATGCCCTTGTGACTATTTGATGTTTTGCTGAATGTCTATACACTCAGGAGATAGGGGGGCATCTACCCCTTGGCTTACAAAGTCTGACCACTGGACACGTCCTGCCTACATGATATCGAAGGATGACGTGAACCCTTGAGCTGTACATAAAGCTGGCACATCTCCTGTCACCCGTTGTCAGAATCTTGATACCTGCAGTGGTGTTGGAGATTCTGTTCCGCTTGGCCAAGTGTTTGCTCAGTAACTCTGTCTGTGTTCAAATCTATTCTCTGTAAATTGTTTGTTGACCATTAATTAAATACTTCGAGATCATTGAATTGATCACTGAGTCTGATGGTTTATTTCCTCACCAGGTAATTACATACAAAATTCCCACGACAAAATGGCGCCCAACGGCGCTGGACGTGTAGTATGGGCTCCAGCGGACGGACGGAAGGCCACAATTTAAAAGAGATTCCTCCCCGAGGGTGAGAAGCTGTCGTCCAGCGGAGCCCAGATTACCGATCCGGCCCCAAGAACTGCATTGCGAAAAACAAACGGTGAGGAAACTTGAGTTGATTTTGGCACAGACAGATTTATGGTAAAGATCTAATTTGTAAGAAATACCTCACAAACAGGAACATTTTTTGTCGTGTTGTCTGGGACTGTTGCATGCAGCACTATTTGAGTAGTGTCGCACGAGGACAGATAACACAGAGGACAATCCTGGGTTGATTGACAGACGTGTCATAGTTATGCTGTAGTATTATCAGAGTCTGTGCGCATCGGATGATTGTGGCAGTCATTGTGCGTGCTATTGTACTCTTTGGTTAATACAAGTAAACAGATAGCTAGAGATGGGTAACGGTCACAGTAAAGGAGCGACAAATGCAGCCGCGGGGGACTTGTCACCACTGTGTAAACTCATGTCAGAACAATATCCTGGCAGTTTAGATCAGATACAGGTATGGACCAAATTGGGGTTTCCTGCTAAAGGAAGCCTGAGTGAGAACCAGCTGAAGCAACTAAAGACACAGCTGAAAAGGTTGGAGGTGAGTAGTTCATTCCAGCACGCAGCTCTCCCCAAATGGAGACAGAAAAAGAATGTGATTTTTAAAGCAGACTGGCAGGAATTTAACATGTGGAAACGTGAGGCAGAGAAAAGGGAAAGTCAGAAATCAAGAGCATTTAATGCACTGAAAATTACAGAACCTGTTAAAACAGAAAAACGTACGCAACCTACTAATTCTCAAACACTTTATCCCTGTTGTTGGGACCTACAGCCACAGAGAACCATAAAATGAGGACTGGTGGAATATTCCACTCCAGCCTAAAGTACGGGGGGGGAGCAGGCTACAGTTGAAACTGTCAATGACCCCTGCTGTGTCTCTAGCCGCGCCTCAGATTTTGAACTCTGACCTTCCTATTGGCCTAAGACCCTTAGTCCTGCTAGAAGGCGGGAGTCACCTCTAAGGTGCTATTTAAGGGCAAACACACCGAAAGTAGTTCTTTCCAGTTCCACTCACATTAGAGCTAGCATCTCCAGTTTAGTTCTCAGTGATCCACAGGACACAAAGGAAACAAACTTAACAGCTGTTTGATTTTTCATAAGTTTATTTTAAACTTATCTTTTCGTAGTTTCACTTTTAGTTTAAAGCTACTTTTTCTAATCCAGTTTAAGCTTAACTTATCCTTTTTTAGTACATCGTAAGCTTATTCTTTCCTATTTTTACTTAAAGCTTTTAATCTGAATAGCGCGCGGCAGAAGCTCCCCCTCACTCGCTGGCCGAGAACAGAGACACTTTCCCCGCCATCCACGGACAATCCGGCGACGGTTGTTCCTTCCTGCAGACGGGCAAAGACCTTGCCAAGGAGAACGAGAAGCATTCTCTCCGAGACGGGCAAAGACCTTGCCAAGGAGAACGAGAAGAATCCTCTCCGATTCGGCCCAGCGCAATCTCGCCGTCACCCCCAGCGGCTCCGCGATCAGCGGCCCGAGGCCAGGACATCATCCACTTCCTCCTTCCGGGATTCGCGCTACTCCGGTCGTGCACGAAACCCCGCGAAGCAACACGAAGTAAGAGACATTTGTCTGGGCAGAGTCTAGTTTAATACTTAGCGTGTTTTTATATGATTGTACTTTTATAGAAAGACCGCCGTGTCGATCTTATTGTGAAAAGCGCGCGGTGACGATCCGGCGCTTCCTGTTTGATTCGTGTTTCCGTCAGGCCGATCTCACAGAAGACGTGCATCTGTTAAAAGACACCTCTTACGTAGCTGGATTGCCGGCCTCACTGTGTGATCGCCTCTGACGGCGTTTTTAAGATCATCTCCGATCTGTGTTACTATATGTTTCTCTCTTTCTCTCTATTGTATTCTCTCACATCCGCCGACATACACATCCTCGCCCACGCACACACACATAGTCGCATTACATATAGTCATTCTGATATCAAGGAGGGCCTGAACGCACCTCGACGCCATTCGGCGCTAAAGCTAAGCTAAGCTAAGACAAAGAATCCCTTTGTCCTCCCTCGACCTTTGTCCCACGTGTGTTTAAGTCGGCCATCTTTGACCATCTTGACTCTAAGTTACGTGGTCCTTCGACCATTGATTGCAATACACATCGAGGCCCGCCCTCCATTCGGACTCTAAATTCCTTAGGCGACTCCGCCATTTTGAGTTGTAGTCCTGGTGTATATTACATCACCAATTTTGTAGTCAAACCCCCAGGGTTAAGCCGGCCCTCTTAAACTTCGTGAGCCATCGACCCCCCTTTTTCCTCTCTCTATCACACACACATACACTTCCCCCCACTCACACACACACACACGAACACACACACAGCCCTATCAGAAGGATTGCAGTGTGATCAATTGTGCTAAATGTGCTGCGACTGTATTGGATATAGCGGATTGTGTTAAATGAAGAATCATTTGGAACAACTTTGACTTTTATATCTTTTTAATAAACCCCTTTTATACTTAAAGTATTTGAATCTTGTGATTATTGGTACATGTTTATGTGAACACAGTTGGATAACGATAGCCAGTTCTTGAACTCAAACCCTTCATCGTTTATTATATAATCCCTAATATTAACTATTGAGATTATTAATTTAACTTTATCAGATGAGACTGATACTTATAGACTGACTCGTTGGTCCCAGTAACCAGGGTGGTGCCCCTTCTCGAGTATTAATATAGATAGTAGCATTCTTAAATTGACGATTTTATTGTTGTGACTAATTATTTCATTATTCTTGGTTGATAACCTTATCATTATTAATTGATAGCTTGTACTTTCTAAATTGATAATTACTTGTTTTTCATTAGTAGTTGTTATTCATTGATTGATTATTCTTAAAGTTTACATTAATTATTTAATTATTCTTAATCAATAAACTTTATCATTCTCAAATTAGTGATTTAATAATTCTTAATTGTTGAACTTCCTTATTTACTCATTAATGGTTTTATTGTTATTTGATTACTGATCATCTTCAATTAATAATCTAATTATTTTGTTTAATAAATAATCTTTATTGTTTCAATAATCATATTCCATGATTATTGATAATTAGCCAACGTCGAGTCCCCCTACTATTGCACAACACTGTCTTTCTGAGTCTTTGAGGAATCCTGATCTGGACTCCACCCCCCCTGCTCCTCCACCATACGTCACTCAGCAGAAAGGTCCCTACACGCCTGTTGTGACCCGCCAGCAAGCCCAGCAGAGGTTATCTGAAATCCGAGACGAGAGGAAAAGTCCTGCAGCTATACCAACCATGCCCATGGTGGAAGTGGCAGGAGCCGAAGGGCCAATTCTGGTGTTCCGACCCTGGTCAGAGGCCGACGTGGCAGAAGCAATGAATTACATCTGCAACCCCAAAGACAATCTCAATAAGTGGGAAAATGATCTGCTGCAGTTTGTCAGAGAATTTCGACCAACAATGTTTGAGATACGACGCCTAATGAACAAAACGCTCACAAATGACTATCACAGCATCCAGAATGTGTTTAACGCTGGGAGAATGACTGCTCGTTTGGAGAACCCAGACTTTGGACACAGAGATAACGCTGATTTTAGAAATGCTATTGAGGCCCTTGTTGTTATAGTGAGGGAGAAATTCCCCCTGAGAATGAACCTGTCAAACATTACCAGCATGACACAGAAGCCATCAGAGTCATGCAGTTCATTCCTGGCACGCCTGACGTCAGCTTTCGACACACACACACAGTGGCCTCATCAGACCCGACCTAATGGGAAGACAACCTTTGGAGCCTTATGAAGTTCATCTTAAAGAACATTTCCTGAGCAGAATGAAGCCTGAACTAGCACAGACGATAAAGAAATTCTGTGTAACTTGGAAAACATGCCCGCTCGCTGAAATCCTGCAGCATGCTGAACACGCTGAGGATGAGCTGCTCAGCACAGATGAGCAAAGAAAACAAGGCAGACAAAGAAAGTTGGAAGACGCACAATTGTCCATGATCAACGTATGTGCAAACATGTCCCCAGGACCCTTCCAAGGCCAACCCAGAAGAGGCAGAGGTCGCGGTAGAAATCGTGGTGGTGGCAGATTCAACTCGACCCACGCCAGCCATGATCCAGATGTGTGTTTCCACTGCGGAAGGCGGGGGCACTGGCAAGCAGAATGTCCGAGGCAACAGGGACAGGGACCAATCTTCTCAAAGTCTGACTGAGGGGAGAGCGGGGAGGGCCGGATCCCAGAGATGGACAACCCCTCCTCAGAGACACGGGTAATGCACTCTACACCCACTCAAACACAATCTCTAGCTACAATACCCATTAAAACACCTATTTTACAATTCACGATGTATACTAACACTGAAGGATATAAGAAATTTCCACAATTAACTCTGATGATTTCTAATCATCCTGTGACTTTCTTGATAGACTCTGGTGCTACGAGCTCAGTTTTAAGAAAAGATGCTTTGTCCCAACCTCCAAAAGAAAGTGGTAAAACAGTTTTCACAATGGGATCAAGCGGTGTCCCTGTTTCAGAGAGCTGCTCAGTTCCACTGAAATGTGAATTGGATGATCAGATGATAAAACACTCCTTCCTAGTTTCACAAAACTGTCCTGTGAATTTGCTGGGGAGAGATTTGATGTGTCACTTTGGCATTATGCTGAGCTCAACACCAGAGGGTATCAAGGTATTGAAAAGAACTGAAGTCCCAGGTTTTCAAATGTTTAAATACAGTCCCAGTGCACTGTTATATGCATATGAATGGATTTTCATCAACAGTGATGTCACGTCCACAGCCCAACATCTCACTGATTTCACACGAGCTCATGTCTTACACACTACAGATTTCATGTCAACTGATTTATTACATTGCACATCTCATGTAAGTATAGGGCCAGATAGAAGGTACGAGGAAGTTTGGTATGATAAGCAGAAAGAATCAGAAAAATTGATTCTAAAGCATGTGTATTGGTCGGAGGAGGCTGCTGCTGTGTCTGTACTTCTCTCCTCCTCTCAGAAAAATCTGTTTCTTGGCTCTACCCCTCACGTATCATTGGCTAAGCCATTACACCGGCAGTGGCAGGACCTGGGCCCGTGGCTGCAGCATTGCCTCGGCCTTCTGGATTTCGAACCGGTTGCGGGGGATCCCACAAAAGAATATAGCGCTGGGGGTAATGTACATAGGACCACAGTAACAAGCAACGTGTTGGTTCAAAGGTCAATGGAGCTCGTAGAGGAGCATGCACAGCACACAGATTTGTTCCCACTCACAGGAGCGGGCCAGATCTCTGTGCTGGCTCAGGTGCCGCCTTCATTGTGGGCCGCTCATAAATATGATGTTGGGCTTATAACGGGGGCGACACCCTTGGTAGTGCATCCTAAATCTGAATATAGGCCGTGCCTCAAACAATATCCGCTTAAGCAAGAAGCCATCGATGGAATAACACCAGTATTTGAAGCGCTGTTAAAAGCAGGCATAATTGTACCCTGCAATGATTCACCTGTACGCACGCCCATTTTTCCAGTTAAAAAAATCAGAGAAGAAGGCCAACCCACTGAGTGGAGGTTCGTACAGGATTTAAAAGCTGTGAATGCTGCTGTTTATCAGCGAGCACCAGAAGTCTCTAACCCACATACGATCTTGTCACTCATTCCACCAGACACCACCCATTTTTCGGTTGCTGATCTGGCTAATGCATTTTTCTCTGTTCCAGTACATCCTGACAGTCAGTACTGGTTTGGCTTCTCCTTCAAAGGGCGTGGGTACACGTGGACAAGATGCCCTATCGGATACCATGAAAGCCCAGGTGTATTTCACAGAGCGCTCAGTGACAATTTGAAAAGCTTACATCTCCCCAGGGGATCTGCACTTGTGCAGTATGTCGACGATCTATTGGTCTGCAGCCCCTCAGAAGAGGCGTGCGAAATTGATACAGTAGTACTACTCAAACACCTAGCAGATAATGGCCACAAGGTCAGCCAACAAAAACTTCAATTTGTAAAAAAACAAGTTACTTATTTAGGACATGTGATCACAGGAGGGAGTAAGTCTCTCTCTCCAAAGCGCGTTGCAGCAATCCAATCAGTACCAAAGCCTATTACAAAGAGGCAGATGATGAGTTTCCTAGGAATGACATCATACTGCAGGCAGTGGATCCCAAATTATGCAGAAAGAGAGGTACCCCTCTCTTCCATGGTCCATGGTAAACATCTAAGTGCACATGACAGACTGACTTGGACTCCGGAAGCAGACAAAGCTTTTGACGACTTGAAGACTTCTTTAACCCAGGCCCCGACTTTGGGCCTGCCAAGACCTGACTTGCCGTTCACTCAGTTTGTAGACCAGAGAGATGGCTACATGACTTCAGTTTTATGTCAACCACATGGAGGAAAACTTAGGCCTGTCGCCTATTTCTCCTCAAAACTTGACCCTGTTTCCTCCGGTCTGCCCCACTGTTTGCGAGCAGTGGCTGCAGCTGAAAAAGCTGTGTTAGCATCACGTGACATTGTGGGCTATTCTGACATAATTCTTATGGTTCCACATGCTGTTTCTCATATCTTGCATGCCCAGAAGACTTCGCATCTCTCTGCTCAGAGATGGCTGAGATACCACACAACATTATTAGAAATGCCCAATGTCACCGTTAAACGTTGTAATGTCCTTAACCCAGCAACACTTCTCCCTACTGCAGATGATGGGGAACCCCACAACTGTGTCGAAGTCCTGCAACAAACGTGCACCCCAAGGCCTGATTTGGAAATGCAGCTGCAGATGCAGCAGCGAAAATGGCAGCGTCATCAGGTCCATTCTTCCCCCTCACCCACCTGCTTTCGACACCGGTTGACCTCGACCCATGTGCTGATCTATCCACACTCCAGTCTCTCACCGACGCCCGCGAGCGCTCCCTTTGGGCACGCTCCGGTGCCACTTTCCAAGGCGGTGTCTGGATAGGCCCTGACAGTAAGCCTTGCTTGCCACGTGCTCTTTTCCAGGTCTATGCTAAGCTATCTCACTCAAGAGACCACGTGGGCAAAGGAGGGATGTGGGCCGCTATCAGTGCAAATTGGTATACTAAAGGATTTTCAACATTTGCGGCAGATTTCTGTAAAAGATGTGTTATTTGTGCAGCAAATAATGCTTCGGGGGCAATAAAAGTGCCAAAACAAGGGCACCCCCCTTCTGATAGACCTTTTGAGCATCTAATGATGGATTTTATTGAATTAACTCCGTCAGAAGGAAAGAAATACTGCCTGGTAATAGTGTGCATGTTCAGCAAATGGGTTGAAGTGTTCCCTACTTGTAAGCAGGATGCAGGAACAGTGGCAAAGATTCTCCTGAGGGAAATCATTCCACGCTGGGGATTACCCAGACTTATCAGTAGTGACAATGGCCCTGGTTTCACGAACAAAGCCCTTGAAGAAATATCACAATACTTAGGCTTTGACATGAAACATCATTGTTCTTATCATCCCCAATCAGCGGGTGCAGTCGAACGAGAGAATGGCACCATAAAAGCCAAGCTAACTAAATGCTGTGAAGACACCGGGTTATCCTGGGTGAAGGCTAGTGCTTTTCCACATGCCCATGCGAATTAGAAATAAACATGGTCTCAGTCCTTTTGAGATTGTTTTCGGAAGACCTCCATGCACTGGTATGGGTCCAGTGAAATCAGCCTTGACAACCGGCAACTTTGAGGATAGTATGTTGGAATATTGTGCTAACCTTTCAGCTTCACTCTCCACTCTTCACGCACAGGTAAAAGTAGCACTTCCAACTCCAGCTACTGCCATTCAGCATCGGTTGAGACCAGGGGACTGGGTGCTCATAAAAGATCACAGACGGAAGCACTGGAAGCAAAGACGCTACATAGGCCCTTTCCAGATCCTCCTGACAACAGAGACCGCAGTGAAGGTGGCTGAGAGAGTACCTTGGATCCACGCCAGCCACTGCAAACAGATTCCGGGTCCACAGGAGGGAGCTAACTGAGGGGTAAGGGTGAAATAGCGCCTTCCTCCAACAGTAGCGTGCCAAGCTCCTACACACCGACAGGGTACCCTTTACAGAAGCAGAGTGGAGCGTTATGGGATGGCCTGCCTTATCTCAACAGTTTGCAGCCAGCAGTGAGGGATGTTACACTCCCCCGTCGCATGCTGACTCATCCACGCAGACTACGCCCAACTATGTTGGAGACAAGGGGGAGGTGGTGCAATTCGCAATGCTTCCTCTGCAGTACACGATGTTGTAGCAGATACTGAAATAGGGGTTAAGGAGCTGCACGAAGACCATGGCTGGAATCCTTTTGGAGGAATGAAATCAATAACCGGTTTTTGGGGAGCTCCTTTTCTCAAGGGACTAGTTTGGATAATAGGAAGCATGATACTAATAGTGATTATCATAATTCTGATTGTAACGGTCTTCAAAGTTTGCATTAGGAAGGTAATAACCACTTTTGTGTCCATTAAGAGCACAGACTTTCCAGATCTATATCCTACACCACCTTGGATTGCTCCATACGACGATGAAGATGATGATGAGCTTGAAGATTGCATAAAAACTGCAGAAATTTGTTATATCAGCAAAATTGCATGTGTTCCTTATGTTGCAAATGTATGAACGGTTCCCATGATGACGAGCTAATGAAGTGTTGTTTTAAATCGTTATGAATTAACATCACCGATGTCATGCTCCGAGTTTAAACCTTGATTGTTTAATACGATCTGCTTGCTTAGTTAGTAGTTGTTAGTGTTATTATTTGTCTTAAATGACAAAAAGGGAGGAAATGTCATGGAAATTATTGAATCTAACTGTGATCCCGGAAATGTAACAGATCCTCCTGTGCTGACAGCTATGCTCAAAGTTCAGTTGGATTGACCTGATGAAACATCATTATATAAATTCCACTTAATGTTTGCATCTGCCTGATATCAGGAAATGTTAGTTACCTTGAGCCTAAATGCCCTTGTGACTATTTGATGTTTTGCTGAATGTCTATACACTCAGGAGATAGGGGGGCATCTACCCCTTGGCTTACAAAGTCTGACCACTGGACACGTCCTGCCTACATGATATCGAAGGATGACGTGAACCCTTGAGCTGTGCATAAAGCTGGCACATCTCCTGTCACCCGTTGTCAGAATCTTGATACCTGCAGTGGTGTTGGAGATTCTGTCCCGCTTGGCCAAGTGTTTGCTCAGTAACTCTGTCTGTGTTCAAATCTATTCTCTGTAAATTGTTTGTTGACCATTAATTAAATACTTCGAGATCATTGAATTGATCACTGAGTCTGATGGTTTATTTCCTCACCAGGTAATTACATACAAAATTCCCACGACAATTATTATAATCCACTGTATGCATTTTAAGTATCAAGGAATTTGACTGAAGGCCTTTTGAGAAAACACGTTGATTAGTGACCCTATTTCATTATGGCAGTCAAACCACTGATTTTCAACTTTAGTCTATGAAACCTCCAAACCTTAAACATTGTTGCAAAATTAGGCTTATCTCACCGTTTCCAGCACTTTTGTGCACCTTGGGCATATCTGTGATGAAAAAATGAAGATTTTAACCAAAGTTGCAAAAATAGGCTTATCTCACCGTTTCCAGCGCTTTTGTGCATCTTGGACACATCTGTGATGAAAAATTGAAGATTTTAACCATTGTTGCAAAAATAGGCTTATCTCCCCGTTTCCAGCACTTTTTGGCACTTAGAGCCAATCTGACAGTAGAAACCGTGCAGTTGCTACTTTTTCATTGGGGTTTCCAAAACTTAAAATCTTTTTTTTAAAGAGTTCCTTTAGAGTTGAAACCAAGATTTCAAATTATCCTTTTTCATTATTATAATCCACTGTATGCATTTTAAGTATCAAGGAATTTGACTGAAGGCCTTTTGAGAAAACACGTTGATTAGTGACCCTATTTCATTATGGCAGTCAAACCACTGATTTTCAACTTTAGTCTATGAAACCTCCAAACCTTAAACATTGTTGCAAAATTAGGCTTATCTCACCGTTTCCAGCACTTTTGCGCACCTTGGGCATATCTGTGATGAAAAAATGAAGATTTTAACCAAAGTTGCAAAAATAGGCTTATCTCACCGTTTCCAGCGCTTTTGGGCATCTTGGGCACATCTGTGATGAAAAATTTAAGATTTTAACCAAAGTTGCAAAAATAGGCTTATCTCACCGTTTCCAGCGCTTTTGTGCATCTTGGACACATCTGTGATGAAAAATTGAAGATTTTAACCATTGTTGCAAAAATAGGCTTATCTCCCCGTTTCCAGCACTTTTTGGCACTAAGAGCCAATCTGACAGTAGAAACCGTGCAGTTGCTACTTTTTCATTGGGGTTTCCAAAACTTAAAATCTTTTTTTTAAAGAGTTCCTTTAGAGTTGAAACCAAGATTTCAAATTATCCTTTTTCATTATTATAATCCACTGTATGCATTTTAAGTATCAAGGAATTTGACTGAAGGCCTTTTGAGAAAACACGTTGATTAGTGACCCTATTTCATTATGGCAGTCAAACCACTGATTTTCAACTTTAGTCTATGAAACCTCCAAACCTTAAACATTGTTGCAAAATTAGGCTTATCTCACCGTTTCCAGCACTTTTGCGCACCTTGGGCACATCTGTGATGGAAAAATTTAAGATTTTAACCAAAGTTGCAAAAATAGGCTTATCTCACCGTTTCCAGCGCTTTTGCGCATCTTGGGCACATCTGTGATGAAAAATTGAAGATTTTAACCAAAGTTGCAAAAATAGGCTTATCTCACCGTTTCCAGCGCTTTTGTGCATCTTGGGCACATCTGTGATGAAAAATTGAAGATTTTAACCAAAGTTGCAAAAATAGGCTTATCTCACCGTTTCCAGCGCTTTTGGGCATCTTGGGCACATCTGTGATGAAAAATTTAAGATTTTAACCAAAGTTGCAAAAATAGGCTTATCTCACCGTTTCCAGCGCTTTTGTGCATCTTGGGCACATCTGTGATGAAAAATTGAAGATTTTAACCAAAGTTGCAAAAATAGGCTTATCACACCGTTTCCAGCGCTTTTGTGCATCTTGGACACATCTGTGATGAAAAATTGAAGATTTTAACCATTGTTGCAAAAATAGGCTTATCTCACCGTTTCCAGCGCTTTTGTGCATCTTGGGCACATCTGTGATGAAAAATTTAAGATTTTAACCAAAGTTGCAAAAATAGGCTTATCTCACCGTTTCCAGCGCTTTTGTGCATCTTGGGCACATCTGTGATGAAAAATTGAAGATTTTAACCATTGTTGCAAAAATAGGCTTATCTCACCGTTTCCAGCGCTTTTGTGCATCTTGGGCACATCTGTGATGAAAAATTGAAGATTTTAACCAAAGTTGCAAAAATAGGCTTATCTCACCTTTTCCAGCGCTTTTGTGCATCTTGGACACATCTGTGATGAAAAATTGAAGATTTTAACCATTGTTGCAAAAATAGGCTTATCTCCCCGTTTCCAGCACTTTTTGGCACTTAGAGCCAATCTGACAGTAGAAACCGTGCAGTTGCTACTTTTTCATTGGGGTTTCCAAAACTTAAAATCTTTTTTTTAAAGAGTTCCTTTAGAGTTGAAACCAAGATTTCAAATTATCCTTTTTCATTATTATATTCCACTGTATGCATTTTAAGTATCAAGGAATTTGACTGAAGGCCTTTTGAGAAAACACGTTGATTAGTGACCCTATTTCATTATGGCAGTCAAACCACTGATTTTCAACTTTAGTCTATGAAACCTCCAAACCTTAAACATTGTTGCAAAATTAGGCTTATCTCACCGTTTCCAGCACTTTTGCGCACCTTGGGCATATCTGTGATGAAAAAATGAAGATTTTAACCAAAGTTGCAAAAATAGGCTTATCTCACCGTTTCCAGCGCTTTTGGGCATCTTGGGCACATCTGTGATGAAAAATTTAAGATTTTAACAAAAGTTGCAAAAATAGGCTTATCTCACCGTTTCATGCGCTTTTGGGCATCGTGGGCACATCTGTGATGAAAAATTTAAGATTTTAACCAAAGTTGCAAAAATAGGCTTATCTCACCGTTTCCAGCGCTTTTGCGCATCTTGGGCACATCTGTGATGAAAAATTGAAGATTTTAACCATTGTTGCAAAAATAGGCTTATCTCCCCGTTTCCAGCACTTTTTGGCACTTAGAGCGAATCTGACAGTACAAACCGTGCAGTTGCTACTTTTTCATTGGGGTTTCCAAAACTTAAAATCTTTTTTTTAAAGAGTTCCTTTAGAGTTGAAACCAAGATTTCAAATTATCCTTTTTCATTATTATAATCCACTGTATGCATTTTAAGTATCAAGGAAATTGAGTGAAGGCCTTTTGAGAAAACACGTTGATTAGTGACCCTATTTCATTATGGCAGTCAAACCACTGATTTTCTACTTTAGTCTATGAAACCTCCAAACCTTAAACATTGTTGCAAAATTAGGCTTATCTCACCGTTTCCAGCACTTTTGTGCACCTTGGGCATATCTGTGATGAAAAAATGAAGATTTTAACCAAAGTTGCAAAAATAGGCTTATCTCACCGTTTCCAGCGCTTTTGTGCATCTTGGACACATCTGTGATGAAAAATTGAAGATTTTAACCATTGTTGCAAAAATAGGCTTATCTCCCCGTTTCCAGCACTTTTTGGCACTTAGAGCCAATCTGACAGTAGAAACCGTGCAGTTGCTACTTTTTCATTGGGGTTTCCAAAACTTAAAATCTTTTTTTTAAAGAGTTCCTTTAGAGTTGAAACCAAGATTTCAAATGATCCTTTTTCATTATTATAATCCACTGTATGCATTTTAAGTATCAAGGAATTTGACTGAAGGCCTTTTGAGAAAACACATTGATTAGTGACCCTATTTCATTATGGCAGTCAAACCACTGATTTTCAACTTTAGTCTATGAAACCTCCAAACCTTAAACATTGTTGCAAAATTAGGCTTATCTCACCGTTTCCAGCACTTTTGTGCACCTTGGGCATATCTGTGATGAAAAAATGAAGATTTTAACCAAAGTTGCAAAAATAGGCTTATCTCACCGTTTCCAGCGCTTTTGGGCATCTTGGGCACATCTGTGATGAAAAATTTAAGATTTTAACCAAAGTTGCAAAAATAGGCTTATCTCACCGTTTCCAGCGCTTTTGCGCATCTTGGGCACATCTGTGATGAAAAATTGAAGATTTTAACCAAAGTTGCAAAAATAGGCTTATCTCACCGTTTCCAGCGCTTTTGTGCATCTTGGACACATCTGTGATGAAAAATTGAAGATTTTAACCATTGTTGCAAAAATAGGCTTATCTCCCCGTTTCCAGCACTTTTTGGCACTTAGAGCCAATCTGACAGTAGAAACCGTGCAGTTGCTACTTTTTCATTGGGGTTTCCCAAACTTAAAATCTTTTTTTTAAAGAGTTCCTTTAGAGTTGAAACCAAGATTTCAAATTATCCTTTTTCATTATTATAATCCACTGTATGCATTTTAAGTATCAAGGAATTTGACTGAAGGCCTTTTGAGAACACACGTTGATTAGTGACCCTATTTCATTATGGCAGTCAAACCACTGATTTTCAACTTTAGTCTATGAAACCTCCAAACCTTAAACATTGTTGCAAAATTAGGCTTATCTCACCGTTTCCAGCGCTTTTGTGCATCTTGGGCACATCTGTGATGAAAAATTGAAGATTTTAACCAAAGTTGCAAAAATAGGCTTATCTCACCGTTTCCAGCGCTTTTGGGCATCTTGGGCACATCTGTGATGAAAAATTTAAGATTTTAACCAAAGTTGCAAAAATAGGCTTATCTCACCGTTTCCAGCGCTTTTGTGCATCTTGGGCACATCTGTGATGAAAAATTGAAGATTTTAACCAAAGTTGCAAAAATAGGCTTATCTCACCGTTTCCAGCGCTTTTGTGCATCTTGGACACATCTGTGATGAAAAATTGAAGATTTTAACCATTGTTGCAAAAATAGGCTTATCTCACCGTTTCCAGCGCTTTTGTGCATCTTGGCCACATCTGTGATGAAAAATTTAAGATTTTAACCAAAGTTGCAAAAATAGGCTTATCTCACCGTTTCCAGCGCTTTTGTGCATCTTGGGCACATCTGTGATGAAAAATTGTAGATTTTAACCAAAGTTGCAAAAATAGGCTTATCTCCCCGTTTCCAGCACTTTTTGGCACTTAGAGCCAATCTGACAGTAGAAACCGTGCAGTTGCTACTTTTTCATTGGGGTTTCCAAAACTTAAAATCTTTTTTTTAAAGAGTTCCTTTAGAGTTGAAACCAAGATTTCAAATGATCCTTTTTCATTATTATAATCCACTGTATGCATTTTAAGTATCAAGGAATTTGACTGAAGGCCTTTTGAGAAAACACATTGATTAGTGACCCTATTTCATTATGGCAGTCAAACCACTGATTTTCAACTTTAGTCTATGAAACCTCCAAACCTTAAACATTGTTGCAAAATTAGGCTTATCTCACCGTTTCCAGCACTTTTGTGCACCTTGGGCATATCTGTGATGAAAAAATGAAGATTTTAACCAAAGTTGCAAAAATAGGCTTATCTCACCGTTTCCAGCGCTTTTGGGCATCTTGGGCACATCTGTGATGAAAAATTTAAGATTTTAACCAAAGTTGCAAAAATAGGCTTATCTCACCGTTTCCAGCGCTTTTGCGCATCTTGGGCACATCTGTGATGAAAAATTGAAGATTTTAACCAAAGTTGCAAAAATAGGCTTATCTCACCGTTTCCAGCGCTTTTGTGCATCTTGGACACATCTGTGATGAAAAATTGAAGATTTTAACCATTGTTGCAAAAATAGGCTTATCTCCCCGTTTCCAGCACTTTTTGGCACTTAGAGCCAATCTGACAGTAGAAACCGTGCAGTTGCTACTTTTTCATTGGGGTTTCCCAAACTTAAAATCTTTTTTTTAAAGAGTTCCTTTAGAGTTGAAACCAAGATTTCAAATTATCCTTTTTCATTATTATAATCCACTGTATGCATTTTAAGTATCAAGGAATTTGACTGAAGGCCTTTTGAGAAAACACGTTGATTAGTGACCCTATTTCATTATGGCAGTCAAACCACTGATTTTCAACTTTAGTCTATGAAACCTCCAAACCTTAAACATTGTTGCAAAATTAGGCTTATCTCACCGTTTCCAGCACTTTTGCGCACCTTGGGCACATCTGTGATGAAAAAATGAAGATTTTAACCAAAGTTGCAAAAATAGGCTTATCTCACCGTTTCCAGCGCTTTTGGGCATCTTGGGCACATCTGTGATGAAAAATTGAAGATTTTAACAAAAGTTGCAAAAATAGGCTTATCTCACCGTTTCCAGCGCTTTTGGGCATCTTGGGCACATCTGTGATGAAAAATTTAAGATTTTAACCAAAGTTGCAAAAATAGGCTTATCTCACCGTTTCCAGCGCTTTTGCGCATCTTGGGCACATCTGTGATGAAAAATTGAAGATTTTAACCAAAGTTGCAAAAATAGGCTTATCTCCCCGTTTCCAGCACTTTTTGGCACTTAGATTCAATCTGACAGTAGAAACCGTGCAGTTGCTACTTTTTCATTGGGGTTTCCAAAACTTAAAATCTTTTTTTTAAAGAGTTCCTTTAGAGTTGAAACCAAGATTTCAAATGATCCTTTTTCATTATTATAATCCACTGTATGCATTTTAAGTATCAAGGAATTTGACTGAAGGCCTTTTGAGAAAACACGTTGATTAGTGACCCTATTTCATTATGGCAGTCAAACCACTGATTTTCAACTTTAGTCTATGAAACCTCCAAACCTTAAACATTGTTGCAAAATTAGGCTTATCTCACCGTTTCCAGCACTTTTGCGCACCTTGGGCACATCTGTGATGAAAAAATGAAGATTTTAACCAAAGTTGCAAAAATAGGCTTATCTCACCGTTTCCAGCGCTTTTGGGCATCTTGGGCACATCTGTGATGAAAAATTGAAGATTTTAACCAAAGTTGCAAAAATAGGCTTATCTCACCGTTTCCAGCGCTTTTGTGCATCTTGGGCACATCTGTGATGAAAAATTGAAGATTTTAACCAAAGTTGCAAAAATAGGCTTATCTCACCGTTTCCAGCGCTTTTGTGCATCTTGGACACATCTGTGATGAAAAATTGAAGATTTTAACCATTGTTGCAAAAATAGGCTTATCTCCCCGTTTCCAGCACTTTTTGGCACTTAGAGCCAATCTGACAGTAGAAACCGTGCAGTTGCTACTTTTTCATTGGGGTTTCCAAAACTTAAAATCTTTTTTTTAAAGAGTTACTTCAGAGTTGAAACCAAGATTTCAAATTATCCTTTTTCATTATTATAATCCACTGTATGCATTTTAAGTATCAAGGAATTTGACTGAAGGCCTTTTGAGAAAACACGTTGATTAGTGACCCTATTTCATTATGGCAGTCAAACCACTGATTTTCAACTTTGGTCTATGAAACCTCCAAACCTTAAACATTGTTGCAAAATTAGGCTTATCTCACCGTTTCCAGCACTTTTGTGCACCTTGGGCATATCTGTGATGAAAAAATGAAGATTTTAACCAAAGTTGCAAAAATAGGCTTATCTCACCGTTTCCAGCGCTTTTGGGCATCTTGGGCACATCTGTGATGAAAAATTTAAGATTTTAACAAAAGTTGCAAAAATAGGCTTATCTCACCGTTTCCAGCGCTTTTGGGCATCTTGGGCACATCTGTGATGAAAAATTTAAGATTTTAACCAAAGTTGCAAAAATAGGCTTATCTCACCGTTTCCAGCGCTTTTGGGCATCTTGGGCACATCTGTGATGAAAAATTGAAGATTTTAACCAAAGTTGCAAAAATAGGCTTATCTCACCGTTTCCAGCGCTTTTGGGCATCTTGGGCACATCTGTGATGAAAAATTTAAGATTTTAACCAAAGTTGCAAAAATAGGCTTATCTCACCGTTTCCAGCGCTTTTGCGCATCTTGGGCACATCTGTGATGAAAAATTTAAGATTTTAACCAAAGTTGCAAAAATAGGCTTATCTCACCGTTTCCAGCGCTTTTGTGCATCTTGGGCACATCTGTGATGAAAAATTGAAGATTTTAACCAAAGTTGCAAAAATAGGCTTATCTCCCCGTTTCCAGCACTTTTTGGCACTTAGAGCCAATCTGACAGTAGAAACCGTGCAGTTGCTACTTTTTCATTGGGGTTTCCAAAACTTAAAATCTTTTTTTTAAAGAGTTACTTTAGAGTTGAAACCAAGATTTCAAATTATCCTTTTTCATTATTATAATCCACTGTATGCATTTTAAGTATCAAGGAATTTGACTGAAGGCCTTTTGAGAAAACACGTTGATTAGTGACCCTATTTCATTATGGCAGTCAAACCACTGATTTTCAACTTTGGTCTATGAAACCTCCAAACCTTAAACATTGTTGCAAAATTAGGCTTATCTCACCGTTTCCAGCACTTTTGTGCACCTTGGGCATATCTGTGATGAAAAAATGAAGATTTTAACCAAAGTTGCAAAAATAGGCTTATCTCACCGTTTCCAGCGCTTTTGGGCATCTTGGGCACATCTGTGATGAAAAATTTAAGATTTTAACAAAAGTTGCAAAAATAGGCTTATCTCACCGTTTCCAGCGCTTTTGGGCATCTTGGGCACATCTGTGATGAAAAATTTAAGATTTTAACCAAAGTTGCAAAAATAGGCTTATCTCACCGTTTCCAGCGCTTTTGCGCATCTTGGGCACATCTGTGATGAAAAATTGAAGATTTTAACCAAAGTTGCAAAAATAGGCTTATCTCCCCGTTTCCAGCACTTTTTGGCACTTAGAGCCAATCTGACAGTAGAAACCGTGCAGTTGCTACTTTTTCATTGGGGTTTCCAAAATTAAAATCTTTTTTTTAAAGAGTTCCTTTAGAGTTGAAACCAAGATTTCAAATTATCCTTTTTCATTATTATAATCCACTGTATGCATTGTAAGTATCAAGGAATTTGACTGAAGGCCTTTTGAGAAAACACGTTGATTAGTGACCCTATTTCATTATGGCAGTCAAACCACTGATTTTCAACTTTAGTCTATGAAACCTCCAAACCTTAAACATTGTTGCAAAATTAGGCTTATCTCACCGTTTCCAGCACTTTTGTGCACCTTGGGCATATCTGTGATGAAAAAATGAAGATTTTAACCAAAGTTGCAAAAATAGGCATATCTCACCGTTTCCAGCGCTTTTGGGCATCTTGGGCACATCTGTGATGAAAAATTTAAGATTTTAACAAAAGTTGCAAAAATAGGCTTATCTCACCGTTTCCAGCGCTTTTGGGCATCTTGGGCACATCTGTGATGAAAAATTGAAGATTTTAACCAAAGTTGCAAAAATAGGCTTATCTCACCGTTTCCAGCGCTTTTGTGCATCTTGGGCACATCTGTGATGAAAAATTGAAGATTTTAACCAAAGTTGCAAAAATAGGCTTATCTCACCGTTTCCAGCGCTTTTGTGCATCTTGGACACATCTGTGATGAAAAATTGAAGATTTTAACCATTGTTGCAAAAATAGGCTTATCTCCCCGTTTCCAGCACTTTTTGGCACTTAGAGCCAATCTGACAGTAGAAACCGTGCAGTTGCTACTTTTTCATTGGGGTTTCCAAAACTTAAAATCTTTTTTTAAAGAGTTCCTTTAGAGTTGAAACCAAGATTTCAAATTATCCTTTTTCATTATTATAATCCACTGTATGCATTTTAAGTATCAAGGAATTTGACTGAAGGCCTTTTGAGAAAACACGTTGATTAGTGACCCTATTTCATTATGGAAGTCAAACCACTGATTTTCAACTTTAGTCTCTGAAACCTCCAAACCTTAAACATTGTTGCAAAATTAGGCTTATCTCACCGTTTCCAGCGCTTTTGCGCATCTTGGGCACATCTGTGATGAAAAATTTAAGATTTTAACCAAAGTTGCAAAAATAGGCTTATCTCCCCGTTTCCAGCACTTTTTGGCACTTAGAGCCAATCTGACAGTAGAAACCGTGCAGTTGCTACTTTTTCATTGGGGTTTCCAAAACTTAAAATCTTTTTTTTAAAGAGTTCCTTTAGAGTTGAAACCAAGATTTCAAATTATCCTTTTTCATTATTATAATCCACTGTATGCATTTTAAGTATCAAGGAATTTGACTGAAGGCCTTTTGAGAAAACACGTTGATTAGTGACCCTATTTCATTATGGCAGTCAAACCACTGATTTTCAACTTAAGTCTCTGAAACCTCCAAACCTTAAACATTGTTGCAAAATTAGGCTTATCTCACCGTTTCCAGCACTTTTGTGCACCTTGGGCATATCTGTGATGAAAAATTGAAGATTTTAACCAAAGTTGCAAAAATAGGCTTATCTCACCGTTTCCAGCACTTTTTGGCACTTAGAGCCAATCTGACAGTAGAAACCGTGCAGTTGCTACTTTTTCATTGGGGTTTCCAAAAATTAAAATCTTTTTTTTAAAGAGTTCCTTTAGAGTTGAAACCAAGATTTCAAATTATCCTTTTTCATTATTATAATCCACTGTATGCATTTTAAGTATCAAGGAATTTGACTGAAGGCCTTTTGAGAAAACACGTTGATTAGTGACCCTATTTCATTATGGCAGTCAAACCACTGATTTTCAACTTTAGTCTATGAAACCTCCAAACCTTAAACATTGTTGCAAAATTAGGCTTATCTCACCGTTTCCAGCACTTTTGTGCACCTTGGGCATATCTGTGATGAAAAAATGAAGATTTTAACCAAAGTTGCAAAAATAGGCTTATCTCACCGTTTCCAGAGCTTTTGGGCATCTTGGGCACATCTGTGATGAAAAATTTAAGATTTTAACAAAAGTTGCAAAAATAGGCTTATCTCACCGTTTCCAGCGCTTTTGGGCATCTTGGGCACATCTGTGATGAAAAATTGAAGATTTTAACCAAAGTTGCAAAAATAGGCTTATCTCACCGTTTCCAGCGCTTTTGTGCATCTTGGACACATCTGTGATGAAAAATTGAAGATTTTAACCATTGTTGCAAAAATAGGCTTATCTCCCCGTTTCCAGCACTTTTTGGCACTTAGAGCCAATCTGACAGTAGAAACCGTGCAGTTGCTACTTTTTCATTGGGGTTTCCAAAACTTAAAATCTTTTTTTTAAAGACTTCCTTTAGAGTTGAAACCAAGATTTCAAATTATCCTTTTTCATTATTATAATCCACTGTATGCATTTTAAGTATCAAGGAATTTGACTGAAGGCCTTTTGAGAAAACACGTTGATTAGTGACCCTATTTCATTATGGCAGTCAAACCACTGATTTTCAACTTTAGTCTATGAAACCTCCAAACCTTAAACATTGTTGCAAAATTAGGCTTATCTCACCGTTTCCAGCACTTTTGTGCACCTTGGGCATATCTGTGATGAAAAAATGAAGATTTTAACCAAAGTTGCAAAAATAGGCTTATCTCACCGTTTCCAGCGCTTTTGGGCATCTTGGGCACATCTGTGATGAAAAATTTAAGATTTTAACAAAAGTTGAAAAAATAGGCTTATCTAACCGTTTCCAGCGCTTTTGGGCATCTTGGGCACATCTGTGATGAAAAATTGAAGATTTTAACCAAAGTTGCAAAAATAGGCTTATCTCACCGTTTCCAGCGCTTTTGTGCATCTTGGGCACATCTGTGATGAAAAATTGAAGATTTTAACCAAAGTTGCAAAAATAGGCTTATCTCACCGTTTCCAGCGCTTTTGTGCATCTTGGGCACATCTGTGATGAAAAATTGAAGATTTTAACCATTGTTGCAAAAATAGGCTTATCTCACCGTTTCCAGCGCTTTTGGGCATCTTGGGCACATCTGTGATGAAAAATTTAAGATTTTAACAAAAGTTGCAAAAATAGGCTTATCTCACCGTTTCCAGCGCTTTTGGGCATCTTGGGCACATCTGTGATGAAAAATTGAAGATTTTAACCAAAGTTGCAAAAATAGGCTTATCTCACCGTTTCCAGCGCTTTTGTGCATCTTGGACACATCTGTGATGAAAAATTGAAGATTTTAACCAGTGTTGCAAAAATAGGCTTATCTCCCCGTTTCCAGCACTTTTTGGCACTTAGAGCCAATCTGACAGTAGAAACCGTGCAGTTGCTACTTTTTCATTGGGGTTTCCAAAACTTAAAATCTGTTTTTTAAAGAGTTCCTTTAGAGTTGAAACCAAGATTTCAAATTATCCTTTTTCATTATTATAATCCACTGTATGCATTTTAAGTATCAAGGAATTTGACTGAAGGTCTTTTGAGAAAACACGTTGATTAGTGACCCTATTTCATTATGGCAGTCAAACCACTGATTTTCAACTTTAGTCTATGAAACCTCCAAACCTTAAACATTGTTGCAAAATTAGGCTTATCTCACCGTTTCCAGCACTTTTGTGCACCTTGGGCATATCTGTGATGAAAAAATGAAGATTTTAACCAAAGTTGCAAAAATAGGCTTATCTCACCGTTTCCAGAGCTTTTGGGCATCTTGGGCACATCTGTGATGAAAAATTTAAGATTTTAACAAAAGTTGCAAAAATAGGCTTATCTCACCGTTTCCAGCGCTTTTGGGCATCTTGGGCACATCTGTGATGAAAAATTGAAGATTTTAACAGAAGTTGCAAAAATAGGCTTATCTCACCGTTTCCAGCGCTTTTGGGCATCTTGGGCACATCTGTGATGAAAAATTGAAGATTTTAACCAAAGTTGCAAAAATAGGCTTATCTCACCGTTTCCAGCGCTTTTGTGCATCTTGGACACATCTGTGATGAAAAATTGAAGATTTTAACCATTGTTGCAAAAATAGGCTTATCTCACCGTTTCCAGCACTTTTGTGCACCTTGGGCACATCTGTGATGAAAAATTGAAGATTTTAACCAAAGTTGCAAAAAAAGGCTTATCTCACCGTTTCCAGCGCTTTTGGGCATCTTGGGCACATCTGTGATGAAAAATTGAAGATTTTAACCAAAGTTGCAAAAATAGGCTTATCTCACCGTTTCCAGCGCTTTTGTGCATCTTGGGCACATCTGTAATGAAAAATTGAAGATTTTAACCATTGTTGCAAAAATAGGCTTATCTCACCGTTTCCAGCGCTTTTGGGCATCTTGGGCACATCTGTGATGAAAAATTTAAGATTTTAACAAAAGTTGCAAAAATAGGCTTATCTCACCGTTTCCAGCGCTTTTGGGCATCTTGGGCACATCTGTGATGAAAAATTGAAGATTTTAACCAAAGTTGCAAAAATAGGCTTATCTCACCGTTTCCAGCGCTTTTGGGCATCTTGGGCACATCTGTGATGAAAAATTGAAGATTTTAACCAAAGTTGCAAAAATAGGCTTATCTCACCATTTCCAGCGCTTTTGTGCATCTTGGACACATCTGTGATGAAAAATTGAAGATTTTAACCATTGTTGCAAAAATAGGCTTATCTCCCCGTTTCCAGCACTTTTTGGCACTTAGAGCCAATCTGACAGTAGAAACCGTGCAGTTGCTACTTTTTCATTGGGGTTTCCAAAACTTAAAATCTGTTTTTTAAAGAGTTCCTTTAGAGTTGAAACCAAGATTTCAAATTATCCTTTTTCATTATTATAATCCACTGTATGCATTTTAAGTATCAAGGAATTTGACTGAAGGCCTTTTGAGAAAACACGTTGATTAGTGACCCTATTTCATTATGGCAGTCAAACCACTGATTTTCAACTTTAGTCTATGAAACCTCCAAACCTTAAACATTGTTGCAAAATTAGGCTTATCTCACCGTTTCCAGCACTTTTGTGCACCTTGGGCATATCTGTGATGAAAAAATGAAGATTTTAACCAAAGTTGCAAAAATAGGCTTATCTCACCGTTTCCAGCGCTTTTGGGCATCTTGGGCACATCTGTGATGAAAAATTTAAGATTTTAACAAAAGTTGCAAAAATAGGCTTATCTCACCGTTTCCAGCGCTTTTGGGCATCTTGGGCACATCTGTGATGAAAAATTGAAGATTTTAACCAAACTTGCAAAAATAGGCTTATCTCACCGTTTCCAGCGCTTTTGTGCATCTTGGGCACATCTGTGATGAAAAATTGAAGATTTTAACCATTGTTGCAAAAATAGGCTTATCTCCCCGTTTCCAGCACTTTTTGGCACTTAGAGCCAATCTGACAGTAGAAACCGTGCAGTTGCTACTTTTTCATTGGGGTTTCCAAAACTTAAAATCTGTTTTTTAAAGAGTTCCTTTAGAGTTGAAACCAAGATTTCAAATTATCCTTTTTCATTATTATAATCCACTGTATGCATTTTAAGTATCAAGGAATTTGACTGAAGGCCTTTTGAGAAAACACGTTGATTAGTGACCCTATTTCATTATGGCAGTCAAACCACTGATTTTCAACTTTAGTCTATGAAACCTCCAAACCTTAACCAAAGTTGCAAAAATAGGCTTATCTCACCGTTTCCAGAGCTTTTGGGCATCTTGGGCACATCTGTGATGAAAAATTTAAGATTTTAACAAAAGTTGCAAAAATAGGCTTATCTCACCGTTTCCAGCGCTTTTGGGCATCTTGGGCACATCTGTGATGAAAAATTGAAGATTTTAACAAAAGTTGCAAAAATAGGCTTATCTCACCGTTTCCAGCGCTTTTGGGCATCTTGGGCACATCTGTGATGAAAAATTGAAGATTTTAACCAAAGTTGCAAAAATAGGCTTATCTCACCGTTTCCAGCGCTTTTGTGCATCTTGGACACATCTGTGATGAAAAATTGAAGATTTTAACCATTGTTGCAAAAATAGGCTTATCTCCCCGTTTCCAGCACTTTTTGGCACTTAGAGCCAATCTGACAGTAGAAACCGTGCAGTTGCTACTTTTTCATTGGGGTTTCCAAAACTTAAAATCTGTTTTTTAAAGAGTTCCTTTAGAGTTGAAACCAAGATTTCAAATTATCCTTTTTCATTATTATAATCCACTGTATGCATTTTAAGTATCAAGGAATTTGACTGAAGGCCTTTTGAGAAAACACGTTGATTAGTGACCCTATTTCATTATGGCAGTCAAACCACTGATTTTCAACTTTAGTCTATGAAACCTCCAAACCTTAAACATTGTTGCAAAATTAGGCTTATCTCACCGTTTCCAGCACTTTTGTGCACCTTGGGCATATCTGTGATGAAAAAATGAAGATTTTAACCAAAGTTGCAAAAATAGGCTTATCTCACCGTTTCCAGCGCTTTTGGGCATCTTGGGCACATCTGTGATGAAAAATTTAAGATTTTAACAAAAGTTGCAAAAATAGGCTTATCTCACCGTTTCCAGCGCTTTTGGGCATCTTGGGCACATCTGTGATGAAAAATTGAAGATTTTAACCAAACTTGCAAAAATAGGCTTATCTCACCGTTTCCAGCGCTTTTGTGCATCTTGGGCACATCTGTGATGAAAAATTGAAGATTTTAACCATTGTTGCAAAAATAGGCTTATCTCCCCGTTTCCAGCACTTTTTGGCACTTAGAGCCAATCTGACAGTAGAAACCGTGCAGTTGCTACTTTTTCATTGGGGTTTCCAAAACTTAAAATCTGTTTTTTAAAGAGTTCCTTTAGAGTTGAAACCAAGATTTCAAATTATCCTTTTTCATTATTATAATCCACTGTATGCATTTTAAGTATCAAGGAATTTGACTGAAGGCCTTTTGAGAAAACACGTTGATTAGTGACCCTATTTCATTATGGCAGTCAAACCACTGATTTTCAACTTTAGTCTATGAAACCTCCAAACCTTAACCAAAGTTGCAAAAATAGGCTTATCTCACCGTTTCCAGAGCTTTTGGGCATCTTGGGCACATCTGTGATGAAAAATTTAAGATTTTAACAAAAGTTGCAAAAATAGGCTTATCTCACCGTTTCCAGCGCTTTTGGGCATCTTGGGCACATCTGTGATGAAAAATTTAAGATTTTAACCAAAGTTGCAAAAATAGGCTTATCTCACCGTTTCCAGCGCTTTTGGGCATCTTGGGCACATCTGTGATGAAAAATTGAAGATTTTAACCAAAGTTGCAAAAATAGGCTTATCTCACCGTTTCCAGCGCTTTTGGGCATCTTGGGCACATCTGTGATGAAAAATTTAAGATTTTAACCAAAGTTGCAAAAATAGGCTTATCTCACCGTTTCCAGCGCTTTTGCGCATCTTGGGCACATCTGTGATGAAAAATTTAAGATTTTAACCAAAGTTGCAAAAATAGGCTTATCTCACCGTTTCCAGCGCTTTTGGGCATCTTGGGCACATCTGTGATGAAAAATTTAAGATTTTAACCAAAGTTGCAAAAATAGGCTTATCTCACCGTTTCCAGCGCTTTTGCGCATCTTGGGCACATCTGTGATGAAAAATTGAAGATTTTAACCAAAGTTGCAAAAATAGGCTTATCTCACCGTTTCCAGCGCTTTTGGGCATCTTGGGCACATCTGTGATGAAAAATTGAAGATTTTAACCAAAGTTGCAAAAATAGGCTTATCTCACCGTTTCCAGCGCTTTTGTGCATCTTGGGCACATCTGTGATGAAAAATTGAAGATTTTAACCAAAGTTGCAAAAATAGGCTTATCTCCCCGTTTCCAGCACTTTTTGGCACTTAGAGCCAATCTGACAGTAGAAACCGTGCAGTTGCTACTTTTTCATTGGGGTTTCCAAAACTTAAAATCTTTTTTTTAAAGAGTTACTTTAGAGTTGAAACCAAGATTTCAAATTATCCTTTTTCATTATTATAATCCACTGTATGCATTTTAAGTATCAAGGAATTTGACTGAAGGCCTTTTGAGAAAACACGTTGATTAGTGACCCTATTTCATTATGGCAGTCAAACCACTGATTTTCAACTTTGGTCTATGAAACCTCCAAACCTTAAACATTGTTGCAAAATTAGGCTTATCTCACCGTTTCCAGCACTTTTGTGCACCTTGGGCATATCTGTGATGAAAAAATGAAGATTTTAACCAAAGTTGCAAAAATAGGCTTATCTCACCGTTTCCAGCGCTTTTGGGCATCTTGGGCACATCTGTGATGAAAAATTTAAGATTTTAACAAAAGTTGCAAAAATAGGCTTATCTCACCGTTTCCAGCGCTTTTGGGCATCTTGGGCACATCTGTGATGAAAAATTTAAGATTTTAACCAAAGTTGCAAAAATAGGCTTATCTCACCGTTTCCAGCGCTTTTGCGCATCTTGGGCACATCTGTGATGAAAAATTGAAGATTTTAACCAAAGTTGCAAAAATAGGCTTATCTCCCCGTTTCCAGCACTTTTTGGCACTTAGAGCCAATCTGACAGTAGAAACCGTGCAGTTGCTACTTTTTCATTGGGGTTTCCAAAATTAAAATCTTTTTTTTAAAGAGTTCCTTTAGAGTTGAAACCAAGATTTCAAATTATCCTTTTTCATTATTATAATCCACTGTATGCATTGTAAGTATCAAGGAATTTGACTGAAGGCCTTTTGAGAAAACACGTTGATTAGTGACCCTATTTCATTATGGCAGTCAAACCACTGATTTTCAACTTTAGTCTATGAAACCTCCAAACCTTAAACATTGTTGCAAAATTAGGCTTATCTCACCGTTTCCAGCACTTTTGTGCACCTTGGGCATATCTGTGATGAAAAAATGAAGATTTTAACCAAAGTTGCAAAAATAGGCATATCTCACCGTTTCCAGCGCTTTTGGGCATCTTGGGCACATCTGTGATGAAAAATTTAAGATTTTAACAAAAGTTGCAAAAATAGGCTTATCTCACCGTTTCCAGCGCTTTTGGGCATCTTGGGCACATCTGTGATGAAAAATTGAAGATTTTAACCAAAGTTGCAAAAATAGGCTTATCTCACCGTTTCCAGCGCTTTTGTGCATCTTGGGCACATCTGTGATGAAAAATTGAAGATTTTAACCAAAGTTGCAAAAATAGGCTTATCTCACCGTTTCCAGCGCTTTTGTGCATCTTGGACACATCTGTGATGAAAAATTGAAGATTTTAACCATTGTTGCAAAAATAGGCTTATCTCCCCGTTTCCAGCACTTTTTGGCACTTAGAGCCAATCTGACAGTAGAAACCGTGCAGTTGCTACTTTTTCATTGGGGTTTCCAAAACTTAAAATCTTTTTTTAAAGAGTTCCTTTAGAGTTGAAACCAAGATTTCAAATTATCCTTTTTCATTATTATAATCCACTGTATGCATTTTAAGTATCAAGGAATTTGACTGAAGGCCTTTTGAGAAAACACGTTGATTAGTGACCCTATTTCATTATGGAAGTCAAACCACTGATTTTCAACTTTAGTCTCTGAAACCTCCAAACCTTAAACATTGTTGCAAAATTAGGCTTATCTCACCGTTTCCAGCGCTTTTGCGCATCTTGGGCACATCTGTGATGAAAAATTTAAGATTTTAACCAAAGTTGCAAAAATAGGCTTATCTCCCCGTTTCCAGCACTTTTTGGCACTTAGAGCCAATCTGACAGTAGAAACCGTGCAGTTGCTACTTTTTCATTGGGGTTTCCAAAACTTAAAATCTTTTTTTTAAAGAGTTCCTTTAGAGTTGAAACCAAGATTTCAAATTATCCTTTTTCATTATTATAATCCACTGTATGCATTTTAAGTATCAAGGAATTTGACTGAAGGCCTTTTGAGAAAACACGTTGATTAGTGACCCTATTTCATTATGGCAGTCAAACCACTGATTTTCAACTTAAGTCTCTGAAACCTCCAAACCTTAAACATTGTTGCAAAATTAGGCTTATCTCACCGTTTCCAGCACTTTTGTGCACCTTGGGCATATCTGTGATGAAAAATTGAAGATTTTAACCAAAGTTGCAAAAATAGGCTTATCTCACCGTTTCCAGCACTTTTTGGCACTTAGAGCCAATCTGACAGTAGAAACCGTGCAGTTGCTACTTTTTCATTGGGGTTTCCAAAAATTAAAATCTTTTTTTTAAAGAGTTCCTTTAGAGTTGAAACCAAGATTTCAAATTATCCTTTTTCATTATTATAATCCACTGTATGCATTTTAAGTATCAAGGAATTTGACTGAAGGCCTTTTGAGAAAACACGTTGATTAGTGACCCTATTTCATTATGGCAGTCAAACCACTGATTTTCAACTTTAGTCTATGAAACCTCCAAACCTTAAACATTGTTGCAAAATTAGGCTTATCTCACCGTTTCCAGCACTTTTGTGCACCTTGGGCATATCTGTGATGAAAAAATGAAGATTTTAACCAAAGTTGCAAAAATAGGCTTATCTCACCGTTTCCAGAGCTTTTGGGCATCTTGGGCACATCTGTGATGAAAAATTTAAGATTTTAACAAAAGTTGCAAAAATAGGCTTATCTCACCGTTTCCAGCGCTTTTGGGCATCTTGGGCACATCTGTGATGAAAAATTGAAGATTTTAACCAAAGTTGCAAAAATAGGCTTATCTCACCGTTTCCAGCGCTTTTGTGCATCTTGGACACATCTGTGATGAAAAATTGAAGATTTTAACCATTGTTGCAAAAATAGGCTTATCTCCCCGTTTCCAGCACTTTTTGGCACTTAGAGCCAATCTGACAGTAGAAACCGTGCAGTTGCTACTTTTTCATTGGGGTTTCCAAAACTTAAAATCTGTTTTTTAAAGAGTTCCTTTAGAGTTGAAACCAAGATTTCAAATTATCCTTTTTCATTATTATAATCCACTGTATGCATTTTAAGTATCAAGGAATTTGACTGAAGGCCTTTTGAGAAAACACGTTGATTAGTGACCCTATTTCATTATGGCAGTCAAACCACTGATTTTCAACTTTAGTCTATGAAACCTCCAAACCTTAAACATTGTTGCAAAATTAGGCTTATCTCACCGTTTCCAGCACTTTTGTGCACCTTGGGCATATCTGTGATGAAAAAATGAAGATTTTAACCAAAGTTGCAAAAATAGGCTTATCTCACCGTTTCCAGCGCTTTTGGGCATCTTGGGCACATCTGTGATGAAAAATTTAAGATTTTAACAAAAGTTGCAAAAATAGGCTTATCTCACCGTTTCCAGCGCTTTTGGGCATCTTGGGCACATCTGTGATGAAAAATTGAAGATTTTAACCAAACTTGCAAAAATAGGCTTATCTCACCGTTTCCAGCGCTTTTGTGCATCTTGGGCACATCTGTGATGAAAAATTGAAGATTTTAACCATTGTTGCAAAAATAGGCTTATCTCCCCGTTTCCAGCACTTTTTGGCACTTAGAGCCAATCTGACAGTAGAAACCGTGCAGTTGCTACTTTTTCATTGGGGTTTCCAAAACTTAAAATCTGTTTTTTAAAGAGTTCCTTTAGAGTTGAAACCAAGATTTCAAATTATCCTTTTTCATTATTATAATCCACTGTATGCATTTTAAGTATCAAGGAATTTGACTGAAGGCCTTTTGAGAAAACACGTTGATTAGTGACCCTATTTCATTATGGCAGTCAAACCACTGATTTTCAACTTTAGTCTATGAAACCTCCAAACCTTAACCAAAGTTGCAAAAATAGGCTTATCTCACCGTTTCCAGAGCTTTTGGGCATCTTGGGCACATCTGTGATGAAAAATTTAAGATTTTAACAAAAGTTGCAAAAATAGGCTTATCTCACCGTTTCCAGCGCTTTTGGGCATCTTGGGCACATCTGTGATGAAAAATTTAAGATTTTAACCAAAGTTGCAAAAATAGGCTTATCTCACCGTTTCCAGCGCTTTTGGGCATCTTGGGCACATCTGTGATGAAAAATTGAAGATTTTAACCAAAGTTGCAAAAATAGGCTTATCTCACCGTTTCCAGCGCTTTTGGGCATCTTGGGCACATCTGTGATGAAAAATTTAAGATTTTAACCAAAGTTGCAAAAATAGGCTTATCTCACCGTTTCCAGCGCTTTTGCGCATCTTGGGCACATCTGTGATGAAAAATTTAAGATTTTAACCAAAGTTGCAAAAATAGGCTTATCTCACCGTTTCCAGCGCTTTTGGGCATCTTGGGCACATCTGTGATGAAAAATTTAAGATTTTAACCAAAGTTGCAAAAATAGGCTTATCTCACCGTTTCCAGCGCTTTTGCGCATCTTGGGCACATCTGTGATGAAAAATTGAAGATTTTAACCAAAGTTGCAAAAATAGGCTTATCTCACCGTTTCCAGCGCTTTTGGGCATCTTGGGCACATCTGTGATGAAAAATTGAAGATTTTAACCAAAGTTGCAAAAATAGGCTTATCTCACCGTTTCCAGCGCTTTTGTGCATCTTGGGCACATCTGTGATGAAAAATTGAAGATTTTAACCAAAGTTGCAAAAATAGGCTTATCTCCCCGTTTCCAGCACTTTTTGGCACTTAGAGCCAATCTGACAGTAGAAACCGTGCAGTTGCTACTTTTTCATTGGGGTTTCCAAAACTTAAAATCTTTTTTTTAAAGAGTTACTTTAGAGTTGAAACCAAGATTTCAAATTATCCTTTTTCATTATTATAATCCACTGTATGCATTTTAAGTATCAAGGAATTTGACTGAAGGCCTTTTGAGAAAACACGTTGATTAGTGACCCTATTTCATTATGGCAGTCAAACCACTGATTTTCAACTTTGGTCTATGAAACCTCCAAACCTTAAACATTGTTGCAAAATTAGGCTTATCTCACCGTTTCCAGCACTTTTGTGCACCTTGGGCATATCTGTGATGAAAAAATGAAGATTTTAACCAAAGTTGCAAAAATAGGCTTATCTCACCGTTTCCAGCGCTTTTGGGCATCTTGGGCACATCTGTGATGAAAAATTTAAGATTTTAACAAAAGTTGCAAAAATAGGCTTATCTCACCGTTTCCAGCGCTTTTGGGCATCTTGGGCACATCTGTGATGAAAAATTTAAGATTTTAACCAAAGTTGCAAAAATAGGCTTATCTCACCGTTTCCAGCGCTTTTGCGCATCTTGGGCACATCTGTGATGAAAAATTGAAGATTTTAACCAAAGTTGCAAAAATAGGCTTATCTCCCCGTTTCCAGCACTTTTTGGCACTTAGAGCCAATCTGACAGTAGAAACCGTGCAGTTGCTACTTTTTCATTGGGGTTTCCAAAATTAAAATCTTTTTTTTAAAGAGTTCCTTTAGAGTTGAAACCAAGATTTCAAATTATCCTTTTTCATTATTATAATCCACTGTATGCATTGTAAGTATCAAGGAATTTGACTGAAGGCCTTTTGAGAAAACACGTTGATTAGTGACCCTATTTCATTATGGCAGTCAAACCACTGATTTTCAACTTTAGTCTATGAAACCTCCAAACCTTAAACATTGTTGCAAAATTAGGCTTATCTCACCGTTTCCAGCACTTTTGTGCACCTTGGGCATATCTGTGATGAAAAAATGAAGATTTTAACCAAAGTTGCAAAAATAGGCATATCTCACCGTTTCCAGCGCTTTTGGGCATCTTGGGCACATCTGTGATGAAAAATTTAAGATTTTAACAAAAGTTGCAAAAATAGGCTTATCTCACCGTTTCCAGCGCTTTTGGGCATCTTGGGCACATCTGTGATGAAAAATTGAAGATTTTAACCAAAGTTGCAAAAATAGGCTTATCTCACCGTTTCCAGCGCTTTTGTGCATCTTGGGCACATCTGTGATGAAAAATTGAAGATTTTAACCAAAGTTGCAAAAATAGGCTTATCTCACCGTTTCCAGCGCTTTTGTGCATCTTGGACACATCTGTGATGAAAAATTGAAGATTTTAACCATTGTTGCAAAAATAGGCTTATCTCCCCGTTTCCAGCACTTTTTGGCACTTAGAGCCAATCTGACAGTAGAAACCGTGCAGTTGCTACTTTTTCATTGGGGTTTCCAAAACTTAAAATCTTTTTTTAAAGAGTTCCTTTAGAGTTGAAACCAAGATTTCAAATTATCCTTTTTCATTATTATAATCCACTGTATGCATTTTAAGTATCAAGGAATTTGACTGAAGGCCTTTTGAGAAAACACGTTGATTAGTGACCCTATTTCATTATGGAAGTCAAACCACTGATTTTCAACTTTAGTCTCTGAAACCTCCAAACCTTAAACATTGTTGCAAAATTAGGCTTATCTCACCGTTTCCAGCGCTTTTGCGCATCTTGGGCACATCTGTGATGAAAAATTTAAGATTTTAACCAAAGTTGCAAAAATAGGCTTATCTCCCCGTTTCCAGCACTTTTTGGCACTTAGAGCCAATCTGACAGTAGAAACCGTGCAGTTGCTACTTTTTCATTGGGGTTTCCAAAACTTAAAATCTGTTTTTTAAAGAGTTCCTTTAGAGTTGAAACCAAGATTTCAAATTATCCTTTTTCATTATTATAATCCACTGTATGCATTTTAAGTATCAAGGAATTTGACTGAAGGCCTTTTGAGAAAACACGTTGATTAGTGACCCTATTTCATTATGGCAGTCAAACCACTGATTTTCAACTTTAGTCTATGAAACCTCCAAACCTTAACCAAAGTTGCAAAAATAGGCTTATCTCACCGTTTCCAGAGCTTTTGGGCATCTTGGGCACATCTGTGATGAAAAATTTAAGATTTTAACAAAAGTTGCAAAAATAGGCTTATCTCACCGTTTCCAGCGCTTTTGGGCATCTTGGGCACATCTGTGATGAAAAATTTAAGATTTTAACCAAAGTTGCAAAAATAGGCTTATCTCACCGTTTCCAGCGCTTTTGGGCATCTTGGGCACATCTGTGATGAAAAATTTAAGATTTTAACCAAAGTTGCAAAAATAGGCTTATCTCACCGTTTCCAGCGCTTTTGCGCATCTTGGGCACATCTGTGATGAAAAATTTAAGATTTTAACCAAAGTTGCAAAAATAGGCTTATCTCACCGTTTCCAGCGCTTTTGGGCATCTTGGGCACATCTGTGATGAAAAATTTAAGATTTTAACCAAAGTTGCAAAAATAGGCTTATCTCACCGTTTCCAGCGCTTTTGCGCATCTTGGGCACATCTGTGATGAAAAATTGAAGATTTTAACCAAAGTTGCAAAAATAGGCTTATCTCACCGTTTCCAGCGCTTTTGGGCATCTTGGGCACATCTGTGATGAAAAATTGAAGATTTTAACCAAAGTTGCAAAAATAGGCTTATCTCACCGTTTCCAGCGCTTTTGTGCATCTTGGGCACATCTGTGATGAAAAATTGAAGATTTTAACCAAAGTTGCAAAAATAGGCTTATCTCCCCGTTTCCAGCACTTTTTGGCACTTAGAGCCAATCTGACAGTAGAAACCGTGCAGTTGCTACTTTTTCATTGGGGTTTCCAAAACTTAAAATCTTTTTTTAAAGAGTTCCTTTAGAGTTGAAACCAAGATTTCAAATTATCCTTTTTCATTATTATAATCCACTGTATGCATTTTAAGTATCAAGGAATTTGACTGAAGGCCTTTTGAGAAAACACGTTGATTAGTGACCCTATTTCATTATGGAAGTCAAACCACTGATTTTCAACTTTAGTCTCTGAAACCTCCAAACCTTAAACATTGTTGCAAAATTAGGCTTATCTCACCGTTTCCAGCGCTTTTGCGCATCTTGGGCACATCTGTGATGAAAAATTTAAGATTTTAACCAAAGTTGCAAAAATAGGCTTATCTCCCCGTTTCCAGCACTTTTTGGCACTTAGAGCCAATCTGACAGTAGAAACCGTGCAGTTGCTACTTTTTCATTGGGGTTTCCAAAACTTAAAATCTTTTTTTTAAAGAGTTCCTTTAGAGTTGAAACCAAGATTTCAAATTATCCTTTTTCATTATTATAATCCACTGTATGCATTTTAAGTATCAAGGAATTTGACTGAAGGCCTTTTGAGAAAACACGTTGATTAGTGACCCTATTTCATTATGGCAGTCAAACCACTGATTTTCAACTTAAGTCTCTGAAACCTCCAAACCTTAAACATTGTTGCAAAATTAGGCTTATCTCACCGTTTCCAGCACTTTTGTGCACCTTGGGCATATCTGTGATGAAAAATTGAAGATTTTAACCAAAGTTGCAAAAATAGGCTTATCTCACCGTTTCCAGCACTTTTTGGCACTTAGAGCCAATCTGACAGTAGAAACCGTGCAGTTGCTACTTTTTCATTGGGGTTTCCAAAAATTAAAATCTTTTTTTTAAAGAGTTCCTTTAGAGTTGAAACCAAGATTTCAAATTATCCTTTTTCATTATTATAATCCACTGTATGCATTTTAAGTATCAAGGAATTTGACTGAAGGCCTTTTGAGAAAACACGTTGATTAGTGACCCTATTTCATTATGGCAGTCAAACCACTGATTTTCAACTTTAGTCTATGAAACCTCCAAACCTTAAACATTGTTGCAAAATTAGGCTTATCTCACCGTTTCCAGCACTTTTGTGCACCTTGGGCATATCTGTGATGAAAAAATGAAGATTTTAACCAAAGTTGCAAAAATAGGCTTATCTCACCGTTTCCAGAGCTTTTGGGCATCTTGGGCACATCTGTGATGAAAAATTTAAGATTTTAACAAAAGTTGCAAAAATAGGCTTATCTCACCGTTTCCAGCGCTTTTGGGCATCTTGGGCACATCTGTGATGAAAAATTGAAGATTTTAACCAAAGTTGCAAAAATAGGCTTATCTCACCGTTTCCAGCGCTTTTGTGCATCTTGGACACATCTGTGATGAAAAATTGAAGATTTTAACCATTGTTGCAAAAATAGGCTTATCTCCCCGTTTCCAGCACTTTTTGGCACTTAGAGCCAATCTGACAGTAGAAACCGTGCAGTTGCTACTTTTTCATTGGGGTTTCCAAAACTTAAAATCTTTTTTTTAAAGACTTCCTTTAGAGTTGAAACCAAGATTTCAAATTATCCTTTTTCATTATTATAATCCACTGTATGCATTTTAAGTATCAAGGAATTTGACTGAAGGCCTTTTGAGAAAACACGTTGATTAGTGACCCTATTTCATTATGGCAGTCAAACCACTGATTTTCAACTTTAGTCTATGAAACCTCCAAACCTTAAACATTGTTGCAAAATTAGGCTTATCTCACCGTTTCCAGCACTTTTGTGCACCTTGGGCATATCTGTGATGAAAAAATGAAGATTTTAACCAAAGTTGCAAAAATAGGCTTATCCTACCGTTTCCAGAGCTTTTGGGCATCTTGGGCACATCTGTGATGAAAAATTTAAGATTTTAACAAAAGTTGCAAAAATAGGCTTATCTCACCGTTTCCAGCGCTTTTGGGCATCTTGGGCACATCTGTGATGAAAAATTGAAGATTTTAACAGAAGTTGCAAAAATAGGCTTATCTCACCGTTTCCAGCGCTTTTGGGCATCTTGGGCACATCTGTGATGAAAAATTGAAGATTTTAACCAAAGTTGCAAAAATAGGCTTATCTCACCGTTTCCAGCGCTTTTGTGCATCTTGGACACATCTGTGATGAAAAATTGAAGATTTTAACCATTGTTGCAAAAATAGGCTTATCTCACCGTTTCCAGCACTTTTGTGCACCTTGGGCACATCTGTGATGAAAAATTGAAGATTTTAACCAAAGTTGCAAAAAAAGGCTTATCTCACCGTTTCCAGCGCTTTTGGGCATCTTGGGCACATCTGTGATGAAAAATTGAAGATTTTAACCAAAGTTGCAAAAATAGGCTTATCTCACCGTTTCCAGCGCTTTTGTGCATCTTGGGCACATCTGTAATGAAAAATTGAAGATTTTAACCATTGTTGCAAAAATAGGCTTATCTCACCGTTTCCAGCGCTTTTGGGCATCTTGGGCACATCTGTGATGAAAAATTTAAGATTTTAACAAAAGTTGCAAAAATAGGCTTATCTCACCGTTTCCAGCGCTTTTGGGCATCTTGGGCACATCTGTGATGAAAAATTGAAGATTTTAACCAAAGTTGCAAAAATAGGCTTATCTCACCGTTTCCAGCGCTTTTGGGCATCTTGGGCACATCTGTGATGAAAAATTGAAGATTTTAACCAAAGTTGCAAAAATAGGCTTATCTCACCATTTCCAGCGCTTTTGTGCATCTTGGACACATCTGTGATGAAAAATTGAAGATTTTAACCATTGTTGCAAAAATAGGCTTATCTCCCCGTTTCCAGCACTTTTTGGCACTTAGAGCCAATCTGACAGTAGAAACCGTGCAGTTGCTACTTTTTCATTGGGGTTTCCAAAACTTAAAATCTGTTTTTTAAAGAGTTCCTTTAGAGTTGAAACCAAGATTTCAAATTATCCTTTTTCATTATTATAATCCACTGTATGCATTTTAAGTATCAAGGAATTTGACTGAAGGCCTTTTGAGAAAACACGTTGATTAGTGACCCTATTTCATTATGGCAGTCAAACCACTGATTTTCAACTTTAGTCTATGAAACCTCCAAACCTTAAACATTGTTGCAAAATTAGGCTTATCTCACCGTTTCCAGCACTTTTGTGCACCTTGGGCATATCTGTGATGAAAAAATGAAGATTTTAACCAAAGTTGCAAAAATAGGCTTATCTCACCGTTTCCAGCGCTTTTGGGCATCTTGGGCACATCTGTGATGAAAAATTTAAGATTTTAACAAAAGTTGCAAAAATAGGCTTATCTCACCGTTTCCAGCGCTTTTGGGCATCTTGGGCACATCTGTGATGAAAAATTGAAGATTTTAACCAAACTTGCAAAAATAGGCTTATCTCACCGTTTCCAGCGCTTTTGTGCATCTTGGGCACATCTGTGATGAAAAATTGAAGATTTTAACCATTGTTGCAAAAATAGGCTTATCTCCCCGTTTCCAGCACTTTTTGGCACTTAGAGCCAATCTGACAGTAGAAACCGTGCAGTTGCTACTTTTTCATTGGGGTTTCCAAAACTTAAAATCTGTTTTTTAAAGAGTTCCTTTAGAGTTGAAACCAAGATTTCAAATTATCCTTTTTCATTATTATAATCCACTGTATGCATTTTAAGTATCAAGGAATTTGACTGAAGGCCTTTTGAGAAAACACGTTGATTAGTGACCCTATTTCATTATGGCAGTCAAACCACTGATTTTCAACTTTAGTCTATGAAACCTCCAAACCTTAACCAAAGTTGCAAAAATAGGCTTATCTCACCGTTTCCAGAGCTTTTGGGCATCTTGGGCACATCTGTGATGAAAAATTTAAGATTTTAACAAAAGTTGCAAAAATAGGCTTATCTCACCGTTTCCAGCGCTTTTGGGCATCTTGGGCACATCTGTGATGAAAAATTGAAGATTTTAACAAAAGTTGCAAAAATAGGCTTATCTCACCGTTTCCAGCGCTTTTGGGCATCTTGGGCACATCTGTGATGAAAAATTGAAGATTTTAACCAAAGTTGCAAAAATAGGCTTATCTCACCGTTTCCAGCGCTTTTGTGCATCTTGGACACATCTGTGATGAAAAATTGAAGATTTTAACCATTGTTGCAAAAATAGGCTTATCTCCCCGTTTCCAGCACTTTTTGGCACTTAGAGCCAATCTGACAGTAGAAACCGTGCAGTTGCTACTTTTTCATTGGGGTTTCCAAAACTTAAAATCTGTTTTTTAAAGAGTTCCTTTAGAGTTGAAACCAAGATTTCAAATTATCCTTTTTCATTATTATAATCCACTGTATGCATTTTAAGTATCAAGGAATTTGACTGAAGGCCTTTTGAGAAAACACGTTGATTAGTGACCCTATTTCATTATGGCAGTCAAACCACTGATTTTCAACTTTAGTCTATGAAACCTCCAAACCTTAAACATTGTTGCAAAATTAGGCTTATCTCACCGTTTCCAGCACTTTTGTGCACCTTGGGCATATCTGTGATGAAAAAATGAAGATTTTAACCAAAGTTGCAAAAATAGGCTTATCTCACCGTTTCCAGCGCTTTTGGGCATCTTGGGCACATCTGTGATGAAAAATTTAAGATTTTAACAAAAGTTGCAAAAATAGGCTTATCTCACCGTTTCCAGCGCTTTTGGGCATCTTGGGCACATCTGTGATGAAAAATTGAAGATTTTAACCAAACTTGCAAAAATAGGCTTATCTCACCGTTTCCAGCGCTTTTGTGCATCTTGGGCACATCTGTGATGAAAAATTGAAGATTTTAACCATTGTTGCAAAAATAGGCTTATCTCCCCGTTTCCAGCACTTTTTGGCACTTAGAGCCAATCTGACAGTAGAAACCGTGCAGTTGCTACTTTTTCATTGGGGTTTCCAAAACTTAAAATCTGTTTTTTAAAGAGTTCCTTTAGAGTTGAAACCAAGATTTCAAATTATCCTTTTTCATTATTATAATCCACTGTATGCATTTTAAGTATCAAGGAATTTGACTGAAGGCCTTTTGAGAAAACACGTTGATTAGTGACCCTATTTCATTATGGCAGTCAAACCACTGATTTTCAACTTTAGTCTATGAAACCTCCAAACCTTAACCAAAGTTGCAAAAATAGGCTTATCTCACCGTTTCCAGAGCTTTTGGGCATCTTGGGCACATCTGTGATGAAAAATTTAAGATTTTAACAAAAGTTGCAAAAATAGGCTTATCTCACCGTTTCCAGCGCTTTTGGGCATCTTGGGCACATCTGTGATGAAAAATTGAAGATTTTAACAAAAGTTGCAAAAATAGGCTTATCTCACCGTTTCCAGCGCTTTTGGGCATCTTGGGCACATCTGTGATGAAAAATTGAAGATTTTAACCAAAGTTGCAAAAATAGGCTTATCTCACCGTTTCCAGCGCTTTTGTGCATCTTGGACACATCTGTGATGAAAAATTGAAGATTTTAACCATTGTTGCAAAAATAGGCTTATCTCCCCGTTTCCAGCACTTTTTGGCACTTAGAGCCAATCTGACAGTAGAAACCGTGCAGTTGCTACTTTTTCATTGGGGTTTCCAAAACTTAAAATCTGTTTTTTAAAGAGTTCCTTTAGAGTTGAAACCAAGATTTCAAATTATCCTTTTTCATTATTATAATCCACTGTATGCATTTTAAGTATCAAGGAATTTGACTGAAGGCCTTTTGAGAAAACACGTTGATTAGTGACCCTATTTCATTATGGCAGTCAAACCACTGATTTTCAACTTTAGTCTATGAAACCTCCAAACCTTAAACATTGTTGCAAAATTAGGCTTATCTCACCGTTTCCAGCACTTTTGTGCACCTTGGGCACATCTGTGATGAAAAATTGAAGATTTTAACCAAAGTTGCAAAAAAAGGCTTATCTCACCGTTTCCAGCGCTTTTGGGCATCTTGGGCACATCTGTGATGAAAAATTGAAGATTTTAACCAAAGTTGCAAAAATAGGCTTATCTCACCGTTTCCAGCGCTTTTGTGCATCTTGGGCACATCTGTAATGAAAAATTGAAGATTTTAACCATTGTTGCAAAAATAGGCTTATCTCCCCGTTTCCAGCACTTTTTGGCACTTAGAGCCAATCTGACAGTAGAAACCGTGCAGTTGCTACTTTTTCATTGGGGTTTCCAAAACTTAAAATCTTTTTTTTAAAGACTTCCTTTAGAGTTGAAACCAAGATTTCAAATTATCCTTTTTCATTATTATAATCCACTGTATGCATTTTAAGTATCAAGGAATTTGACTGAAGGTCTTTTGAGAAAACACGTTGATTAGTGACCCTATTTCATTATGGCAGTCAAACCACTGATTTTCAACTTTAGTCTATGAAACCTCCAAACCTTAAACATTGTTGCAAAATTAGGCTTATCTCACCGTTTCCAGCACTTTTGTGCACCTTGGGCATATCTGTGATGAAAAAATGAAGATTTTAACCAAAGTTGCAAAAATAGGCTTATCTCACCGTTTCCAGCGCTTTTGGGCATCTTGGGCACATCTGTGATGAAAAATTTAAGATTTTAACAAAAGTTGCAAAAATAGGCTTATCTCACCGTTTCCAGCGCTTTTGGGCATCTTGGGCACATCTGTGATGAAAAATTGAAGATTTTAACCAAAGTTGCAAAAATAGGCTTATCTCACCGTTTCCAGCGCTTTTGTGCATCTTGGGCACATCTGTGATGAAAAATTGAAGATTTTAACCATTGTTGCAAAAATAGGCTTATCTCACCGTTTCCAGCGCTTTTGGGCATCTTGGGCACATCTGTGATGAAAAATTTAAGATTTTAACAAAAGTTGCAAAAATAGGCTTATCTCACCGTTTCCAGCGCTTTTGGGCATCTTGGGCACATCTGTGATGAAAAATTGAAGATTTTAACCAAAGTTGCAAAAATAGGCTTATCTCACCGTTTCCAGCGCTTTTGGGCATCTTGGGCACATCTGTGATGAAAAATTGAAGATTTTAACCAAAGTTGCAAAAATAGGCTTATCTCACCATTTCCAGCGCTTTTGTGCATCTTGGACACATCTGTGATGAAAAATTGAAGATTTTAACCATTGTTGCAAAAATAGGCTTATCTCCCCGTTTCCAGCACTTTTTGGCACTTAGAGCCAATCTGACAGTAGAAACCGTGCAGTTGCTACTTTTTCATTGGGGTTTCCAAAACTTAAAATCTGTTTTTTAAAGAGTTCCTTTAGAGTTGAAACCAAGATTTCAAATTATCCTTTTTCATTATTATAATCCACTGTATGCATTTTAAGTATCAAGGAATTTGACTGAAGGCCTTTTGAGAAAACACGTTGATTAGTGACCCTATTTCATTATGGCAGTCAAACCACTGATTTTCAACTTTAGTCTATGAAACCTCCAAACCTTAAACATTGTTGCAAAATTAGGCTTATCTCACCGTTTCCAGCACTTTTGTGCACCTTGGGCACATCTGTGATGAAAAATTGAAGATTTTAACCAAAGTTGCAAAAAAAGGCTTATCTCACCGTTTCCAGCGCTTTTGGGCATCTTGGGCACATCTGTGATGAAAAATTGAAGATTTTAACCAAAGTTGCAAAAATAGGCTTATCTCACCGTTTCCAGCGCTTTTGTGCATCTTGGGCACATCTGTAATGAAAAATTGAAGATTTTAACCATTGTTGCAAAAATAGGCTTATCTCCCCGTTTCCAGCACTTTTTGGCACTTAGAGCCAATCTGACAGTAGAAACCGTGCAGTTGCTACTTTTTCATTGGGGTTTCCAAAACTTAAAATCTTTTTTTTAAAGACTTCCTTTAGAGTTGAAACCAAGATTTCAAATTATCCTTTTTCATTATTATAATCCACTGTATGCATTTTAAGTATCAAGGAATTTGACTGAAGGCCTTTTGAGAAAACACGTTGATTAGTGACCCTATTTCATTATGGCAGTCAAACCACTGATTTTCAACTTTAGTCTATGAAACCTCCAAACCTTAAACATTGTTGCAAAATTAGGCTTATCTCACCGTTTCCAGCACTTTTGTGCACCTTGGGCATATCTGTGATGAAAAAATGAAGATTTTAACCAAAGTTGCAAAAATAGGCTTATCTCACCGTTTCCAGCGCTTTTGGGCATCTTGGGCACATCTGTGATGAAAAATTTAAGATTTTAACAAAAGTTGCAAAAATAGGCTTATCTCACCGTTTCCAGCGCTTTTGGGCATCTTGGGCACATCTGTGATGAAAAATTGAAGATTTTAACCAAACTTGCAAAAATAGGCTTATCTCACCGTTTCCAGCGCTTTTGTGCATCTTGGGCACATCTGTGATGAAAAATTGAAGATTTTAACCATTGTTGCAAAAATAGGCTTATCTCCCCGTTTCCAGCACTTTTTGGCACTTAGAGCCAATCTGACAGTAGAAACCGTGCAGTTGCTACTTTTTCATTGGGGTTTCCAAAACTTAAAATCTGTTTTTTAAAGAGTTCCTTTAGAGTTGAAACCAAGATTTCAAATTATCCTTTTTCATTATTATAATCCACTGTATGCATTTTAAGTATCAAGGAATTTGACTGAAGGCCTTTTGAGAAAACACGTTGATTAGTGACCCTATTTCATTATGGCAGTCAAACCACTGATTTTCAACTTTAGTCTATGAAACCTCCAAACCTTAACCAAAGTTGCAAAAATAGGCTTATCTCACCGTTTCCAGCGCTTTTGGGCATCTTGGGCACATCTGTGATGAAAAATTGAAGATTTTAACCAAAGTTGCAAAAATAGGCTTATCTCACCGTTTCCAGCGCTTTTGGGCATCTTGGGCACATCTGTGATGAAAAATTGAAGATTTTAACCAAAGTTGCAAAAATAGGCTTATCTCACCATTTCCAGCGCTTTTGTGCATCTTGGACACATCTGTGATGAAAAATTGAAGATTTTAACCATTGTTGCAAAAATAGGCTTATCTCCCCGTTTCCAGCACTTTTTGGCACTTAGAGCCAATCTGACAGTAGAAACCGTGCAGTTGCTACTTTTTCATTGGGGTTTCCAAAACTTAAAATCTGTTTTTTAAAGAGTTCCTTTAGAGTTGAAACCAAGATTTCAAATTATCCTTTTTCATTATTATAATCCACTGTATGCATTTTAAGTATCAAGGAATTTGACTGAAGGCCTTTTGAGAAAACACGTTGATTAGTGACCCTATTTCATTATGGCAGTCAAACCACTGATTTTCAACTTTAGTCTATGAAACCTCCAAACCTTAAACATTGTTGCAAAATTAGGCTTATCTCACCGTTTCCAGCACTTTTGTGCACCTTGGGCATATCTGTGATGAAAAAATGAAGATTTTAACCAAAGTTGCAAAAATAGGCTTATCTCACCGTTTCCAGAGCTTTTGGGCATCTTGGGCACATCTGTGATGAAAAATTTAAGATTTTAACAAAAGTTGCAAAAATAGGCTTATCTCACCGTTTCCAGCGCTTTTGTGCATCTTGGACACATCTGTGATGAAAAATTGAAGATTTTAACCATTGTTGCAAAAATAGGCTTATCTCCCCGTTTCCAGCACTTTTTGGCACTTAGAGCCAATCTGACAGTAGAAACCGTGCAGTTGCTACTTTTTCATTGGGGTTAACAAAACTTAAAATCTGTTTTTTAAAGAGTTCCTTTAGAGTTGAAACCAAGATTTCAAATTATCCTTTTTCATTATTATAATCCACTGTATGCATTTTAAGTATCAAGGAATTTGACTGAAGGCCTTTTGAGAAAACACGTTGATTAGTGACCCTATTTCATTATGGCAGTCAAACCACTGATTTTCAACTTTAGTCTATGAAACCTCCAAACCTTAAACATTGTTGCAAAATTAGGCTTATCTCACCGTTTCCAGCACTTTTGTGCACCTTGGGCATATCTGTGATGAAAAAATGAAGATTTTAACCAAAGTTGCAAAAATAGGCTTATCTCACCGTTTCCAGCGCTTTTGGGCATCTTGGGCACATCTGTGATGAAAAATTGAAGATTTTAACAAAAGTTGCAAAAATAGGCTTATCTCACCGTTTCCAGCGCTTTTGGGCATCTTGGGCACATCTGTGATGAAAAATTGAAGATTTTAACAAAAGTTGCAAAAATAGGCTTATCTCCCCGTTTCCAGCACTTTTTGGCACTTAGAGCCAATCTGACAGTAGAAACCGTGCAGTTGCTACTTTTTCATTGGGGTTTCCAAAACTTAAAATCTGTTTTTTAAAGAGTTCCTTTAGAGTTGAAACCAAGATTTCAAATTATCCTTTTTCATTATTATAATCCACTGTATGCATTTTAAGTATCAAGGAATTTGACTGAAGGCCTTTTGAGAAAACACGTTGATTAGTGACCCTATTTCATTATGGCAGTCAAACCACTGATTTTCAACTTTAGTCTATGAAACCTCCAAACCTTAAACATTGTTGCAAAATTAGGCTTATCTCACCGTTTCCAGCACTTTTGTGCACCTTGGGCATATCTGTGATGAAAAAATGAAGATTTTAACCAAAGTTGCAAAAATAGGCTTATCTCACCGTTTCCAGCGCTTTTGGGCATCTTGGGCACATCTGTGATGAAAAATTTAAGATTTTAACAAAAGTTGCAAAAATAGGCTTATCTCACCGTTTCCAGCGCTTTTGGGCATCTTGGGCACATCTGTGATGAAAAATTGAAGATTTTAACCAAAGTTGCAAAAATAGGCTTATCTCACCGTTTCCAGCGCTTTTGTGCATCTTGGGCACATCTGTGATGAAAAATTGAAGATTTTAACCAAAGTTGCAAAAATAGGCTTATCTCACCATTTCCAGCGCTTTTGTGCATCTTGGACACATCTGTGATGAAAAATTGAAGATTTTAACCATTGTTGCAAAAATAGGCTTATCTCCCCGTTTCCAGCACTTTTTGGCACTTAGAGCCAATCTGACAGTAGAAACCGTGCAGTTGCTACTTTTTCATTGGGGTTTCGAAAACTTAAAATCTGTTTTTTAAAGAGTTCCTTTAGAGTTGAAACCAAGATTTCAAATTATCCTTTTTCATTATTATAATCCACTGTATGCATTTTAAGTATCAAGGAATTTGACTGAAGGCCTTTTGAGAAAACACGTTGATTAGTGACCCTATTTCATTATGGCAGTCAAACCACTGATTTTCAACTTTAGTCTATGAAACCTCCAAACCTTAAACATTGTTGCAAAATTAGGCTTATCTCACCGTTTCCAGCACTTTTGTGCACCTTGGGCATATCTGTGATGAAAAAATGAAGATTTTAACCAAAGTTGCAAAAATAGGCTTATCTCACCGTTTCCAGAGCTTTTGGGCATCTTGGGCACATCTGTGATGAAAAATTGAAGATTTTAACCAAAGTTGCAAAAATAGGCTTATCTCACCGTTTCCAGCGCTTTTGGGCATCTTGGGCACATCTGTGATGAAAAATTGAAGATTTTAACAAAAGTTGCAAAAATAGGCTTATCTCACCGTTTCCAGCGCTTTTGGGCATCTTGGGCACATCTGTGATGAAAAATTGAAGATTTTAACCAAAGTTGCAAAAATAAGCTTATCTCACCGTTTCCAGCGCTTTTGTGCATCTTGGACACATCTGTGATGAAAAATTGAAGATTTTAACCATTGTTGCAAAAATAGGCTTATCTCCCCGTTTCCAGCACTTTTTGGCACTTAGAGCCAATCTGACAGTAGAAACCGTGCAGTTGCTACTTTTTCATTGGGGTTTCCAAAACTTAAAATCTTTTTTTTAAAGACTTCCTTTAGAGTTGAGACCAAGATTTCAAATTATCCTTTTTCATTATTATAATCCACTGTATGCATTTTAAGTATCAAGGAATTTGACTGAAGGCCTTTTGAGAAAACACGTTGATTAGTGACCCTATTTCATTATGGCAGTCAAACCACTGATTTTCAACTTTAGTCTATGAAACCTCCAAACCTTAAACATTGTTGCAAAATTAGGCTTATCTCACCGTTTCCAGCACTTTTGTGCACCTTGGGCATATCTGTGATGAAAAAATGAAGATTTTAACCAAGGTTGCAAAAATAGGCTTATCTCACCGTTTCCCTGCGCTTTTGGGCATCTTGGGCACATCTGTGATGAAAAATTGAAGATTTTAACCAAAGTTGCAAAAATAGGCTTATCTCACCGTTTCCAGCGCTTTTGCGCATCTTGGGCACATCTGTGATGAAAAATTGAAGATTTTAACCAAAGTTGCAAAAAATAGGCTTATCTCACCGTTTCCAGCACTTTTTGGCACTTAGAGCCAATCTGACAGTAGAAACCGTGCAGTTGCTACTTTTTCATTGGGGTTTCCAAAACTTAAAATCTTTTTTTTAAAGAGTTCCTTTAGAGTTGAAACCAAGATTTCAAATTATCCTTTTTCATTATTATAATCCACTGTATGCATTTTAAGTATCAAGGAATTTGACTGAAGGCCTTTTGAGAAAACACGTTGATTAGTGACCCTATTTCATTATGGCAGTCAAATCACTGATTTTCAACTTTAGTCTATGAAACCTCCAAACCTTAAACATTGTTGCAAAATTAGGCTTATCTCACCGTTTCCAGCACTTTTGTGCACCTTGGGCATATCTGTGATGAAAAAATGAAGATTTTAACCAAAGTTGCAAAAATAGGCTTATCTCACCGTTTCCAGCGCTTTTGGGCATCTTGGGCACATCTGTGATGAAAAATTTAAGATTTTAACAAAAGTTGCAAAAATAGGCTTATCTCACCGTTTCCAGCGCTTTTGGGCATCTTGGGCACATCTGTGATGAAAAATTGAAGATTTTAACCAAAGTTGCAAAAATAGGCTTATCTCACCGTTTCCAGCGCTTTTGTGCATCTTGGACACATCTGTGATGAAAAATTGAAGATTTTAACCATTGTTGCAAAAATAGGCTTATCTCCCCGTTTCCAGCACTTTTTGGCACTTAGAGCCAATCTGACAGTAGAAACCGTGCAGTTGCTACTTTTTCATTGGGGTTTCCAAAACTTAAAATCTTTTTTTTAAAGACTTCCTTTAGAGTTGAGACCAAGATTTCAAATTATCCTTTTTCATTATTATAATCCACTGTATGCATTTTAAGTATCAAGGAATTTGACTGAAGGCCTTTTGAGAAAACACGTTGATTAGTGACCCTATTTCATTATGGCAGTCAAACCACTGATTTTCAACTTAAGTCTATGAAACCTCCAAACCTTAAACATTGTTGCAAAATTAGGCTTATCTCACCGTTTCCAGCACTTTTGTGCACCTTGGGCATATCTGTGATGAAAAAATGAAGATTTTAACCAAAGTTGCAAAAATAGGCTTATCTCACCGTTTCCAGCGCTTTTGGGCATCTTGGGCACATCTGTGATGAAAAATTTAAGATTTTAACAAAAGTTGCAAAAATAGGCTTATCTCACCGTTTCCAGCGCTTTTGGGCATCTTGGGCACATCTGTGATGAAAAATTGAAGATTTTAACCAAAGTTGCAAAAATAGGCTTATCTCACCGTTTCCAGCGCTTTTGTGCATCTTGGACACATCTGTGATGAAAAATTGAAGATTTTAACCATTGTTGCAAAAATAGGCTTATCTCCCCGTTTCCAGCACTTTTTGGCACTTAGAGCCAATCTGACAGTAGAAACCGTGCAGTTGCTACTTTTTCATTGGGGTTTCCAAAACTTAAAATCTTTTTTTTAAAGACTTCCTTTAGAGTTGAGACCAAGATTTCAAATTATCCTTTTTCATTATTATAATCCACTGTATGCATTTTAAGTATCAAGGAATTTGACTGAAGGCCTTTTGAGAAAACACGTTGATTAGTGACCCTATTTCATTATGGCAGTCAAACCACTGATTTTCAACTTTAGTCTATGAAACCTCCAAACCTTAAACATTGTTGCAAAATTAGGCTTATCTCACCGTTTCCAGCACTTTTGTGCACCTTGGGCATATCTGTGATGAAAAAATGAAGATTTTAACCAAAGTTGCAAAAATAGGCTTATCTCACCGTTTCCAGAGCTTTTGGGCATCTTGGGCACATCTGTGATGAAAAATTGAAGATTTTAACCAAAGTTGCAAAAATAGGCTTATCTCACCGTTTCCAGCGCTTTTGGGCATCTTGGGCACATCTGTGATGAAAAATTGAAGATTTTAACAAAAGTTGCAAAAATAGGCTTATCTCACCGTTTCCAGCGCTTTTGGGCATCTTGGGCACATCTGTGATGAAAAATTGAAGATTTTAACCAAAGTTGCAAAAATAAGCTTATCTCACCGTTTCCAGCGCTTTTGTGCATCTTGGACACATCTGTGATGAAAAATTGAAGATTTTAACCATTGTTGCAAAAATAGGCTTATCTCCCCGTTTCCAGCACTTTTTGGCACTTAGAGCGAATCTGACAGTAGAATCCGTGCAGTTGCTACTTTTTCATTGGGGTTTCCAAAACTTAAAATCTTTTTTTTAAAGAGTTCCTTTAGATTTGAAACCAAGATTTCAAATTATCCTTTTTCATTATTATAATCCACTGTATGCATTTTAAGTATCAAGGAAATTGAGTGAAGGCCTTTTGAGAAAACACGTTGATTAGTGACCCTATTTCATTATGGCAGTCAAACCACTGATTTTCAACTTTAGTCTATGAAACCTCCAAACCTTAAACATTGTTGCAAAATTAGGCTTATCTCACCGTTTCCAGCACTTTTGCGCACCTTGGGCACATCTGTGATGAAAAATTTAAGATTTTAACCAAAGTTGCAAAAATAGGCTTATCTCACCGTTTCCAGCGCTTTTGCGCATCTTGGGCACATCTGTGATGAAAAATTGAAGATTTTAACCAAAGTTGCAAAAATAGGCTTATCTCACCGTTTCCAGCGCTTTTGCGCATCTTGGGCACATCTGTGATGAAAAATTGAAGATTTTAACCAAAGTTGCAAAAATAGGCTTATCTCACCGTTTCCAGCGCTTTTGCGCATCTTGGGCACATCTGTGATGAAAAATTGAAGATTTTAACCAAAGTTGCAAAAATAGGCTTATCTCACCGTTTCCAGCGCTTTTGTGCATCTTGGACACATCTGTGATGAAAAATTGAAGATTTTAACCATTGTTGCAAAAATAGGCTTATCTCCCCGTTTCCAGCACTTTTTGGCACTTAGAGCCAATCTGACAGTAGAAACCGTGCAGTTGCTACTTTTTCATTGGGGTTTCCAAAACTTAAAATCTTTTTTTTAAAGAGTTCCTTTAGAGTTGAAACCAAGATTTCAAATTATCCTTTTTCATTATAATAATCCACTGTATGTATTTTAAGTATCAAGGAATTTGACTGAAGGCCTTTTGAGAAAACACGTTGATTAGTGACCCTATTTCATTATGGCAGTCAAACCACTGATTTTCAACTTTAGTCTATGAAACCTCCAAACCTTAAACATTGTTGCAAAATTAGGCTTATCTCACCGTTTCCAGCACTTTTGCGCACCTTGGGCACATCTGTGATGAAAAATTTAAGATTTTAACCAAAGTTGCAAAAATAGGCTTATCTCACCGTTTCCAGCGCTTTTGGGCATCTTGGGCACATCTGTGATGAAAAATTGAAGATTTTAACCAAAGTTGCAAAAATAGGCTTATCTCACCGTTTCCAGCGCTTTTGTGCATCTTGGGCACATCTGTGATGAAAAATTGAAGATTTTAACCATTGTTGCAAAAATAGGCTTATCTCCCCGTTTCCAGCACTTGTTGGCACTTAGAGCGAATCTGACAGTAGAATCCGTGCAGTTGCTACTTTTTCATTGGGGTTTCCAAAACTTAAAATCTTTTTTTTAAAGAGTTCCTTTAGAGTTGAAACCAAGATTTCAAATTATCCTTTTTCATTATTATAATCCACTGTATGCATTTTAAGTATCAAGGAAATTGAGTGAAGGCCTTTTGAGAAAACACGTTGATTAGTGACCCTATTTCATTATGGCAGTCAAACCACTGATTTTCAACTTTAGTCTATGAAACCTCCAAACCTTAAACATTGTTGCAAAATTAGGCTTATCTCACCGTTTCCAGCACTTTTGCGCACCTTGGGCACATCTGTGATGAAAAATTTAAGATTTTAACCAAAGTTGCAAAAATAGGCTTATCTCAACGTTTCCAGCGCTTTTGGGCATCTTGGGCACATCTGTGATGAAAAATTTAAGATTTTATCCAAAGTTGCAAAAATAGGCTTATCTCACCGTTTCCAGCGCTTTTGTGCATCTTGGACACATCTGTGATGAAAAATTGAAGATTTGAACCATTGTTGCAAAAATAGGCTTATCTCCCCGTTTCCAGCACTTTTTGGCACTTAGAGCCAATCTGACAGTAGAAACCGTGCAGTTGCTACTTTTTCATTGGGGTTTCCAAAACTTAAAATCTTTTTTTTAAAGAGTTCCTTTAGAGTTGAAACCAAGATTTCAAATTATCCTTTTTCATTATAATAATCCACTGTATGTATTTTAAGTATCAAGGAATTTGACTGAAGGCCTTTTGAGAAAACACGTTGATTAGTGACCCTATTTCATTATGGCAGTCAAACCACTGATTTTCAACTTTAGTCTATGAAACCTCCAAACCTTAAACATTGTTGCAAAATTAGGCTTATCTCACCGTTTCCAGCACTTTTGCGCACCTTGGGCACATCTGTGATGAAAAATTTAAGATTTTAACCAAAGTTGCAAAAATAGGCTTATCTCACCGTTTCCAGCGCTTTTGCGCATCTTGGGCACATCTGTGATGAAAAATTTAAGATTTTAACCAAAGTTGCAAAAATAGGCTTATCTCACCGTTTCCAGCGCTTTTGCGCATCTTGGGCACATCTGTGATGAAAAATTGAAGATTTTAACCAAAGTTGCAAAAATAGGCTTATCTCACCGTTTCCAGCGCTTTTGTGCATCTTGGGCACATCTGTGATGAAAAATTGAAGATTTTAACCAAAGTTGCAAAAATAGGCTTATCTCACCGTTTCCAGCGCTTTTGTGCATCTTGGGCACATCTGTGATGAAAAATTGAAGATTTTAACCAAAGTTGCAAAAATAGGCTTATCTCACCGTTTCCAGCGCTTTTGTGCATCTTGGGCACATCTGTGATGAAAAATTGAAGATTTTAACCAAAGTTGCAAAAATAGGCTTATCTCACCGTTTCCAGCGCTTTTGTGCATCTTGGACACATCTGTGATGAAAAATTGAAGATTTTAACCATTGTTGCAAAAATAGGCTTATCTCCCCGTTTCCAGCACTTTTTGGCACTTAGAGCCAATCTGACAGTAGAAACCGTGCAGTTGCTACTTTTTCATTGGGGTTTCCAAAACTTAAAATCTTTTTTTTAAAGAGTTCCTTTAGAGTTGAAACCAAGATTTCAAATTATCCTTTTTCATTATTATAATCCACTGTATGCATTTTAAGTATCAAGGAATTTGACTGAAGGCCTTTTGAGAAAACACGTTGATTAGTGACCCTATTTCATTATGGCAGTCAAACCACTGATTTTCAACTTTAGTCTATGAAACCTCCAAACCTTAAACATTGTTGCAAAATTAGGCTTATCTCACCGTTTCCAGCACTTTTGCGCACCTTGGGCACATCTGTGATGAAAAATTTAAAATTTTAACCAAAGTTGCAAAAATAGGCTTATCTCACCGTTTCCAGCGCTTTTGCGCATCTTGGGCACATCTGTGATGAAAAATTGAAGATTTTAACCAAAGTTGCAAAAATAGGCTTATCTCACCGTTTCCAGCGCTTTTGCGCATCTTGGACACATCTGTGATGAAAAATTGAAGATTTTAACCAAAGTTGCAAAAATAGGCTTATCTCAACGTTTCCAGCGCTTTTGTGCATCTTGGGCACATCTGTGATGAAAAATTGAAGATTTTAACCAAAGTTGCAAAAATAGGCTTATCTCACCGTTTCCAGCGCTTTTGTGCATCTTGGACACATCTGTGATGAAAAATTGAAGATTTTAACCATTGTTGCAAAAATAGGCTTATCTCCCCGTTTCCAGCACTTTTTGGCACTTAGAGCCAATCTGACAGTAGAAACCGTGCAGTTGCTACTTTTTCATTGGGGTTTCCAAAACTTAAAATCTTTTTTTTAAAGAGTTCCTTTAGAGTTGAAACCAAGATTTCAAATTATCCTTTTTCATTATTATAATCCACTGTATGCATTTTAAGTATCAAGGAATTTGACTGAAGGCCTTTTGAGAAAACACGTTGATTAGTGACCCTATTTCATTATGGCAGTCAAACCACTGATTTTCAACTTTAGTCTATGAAACCTCCAAACCTTAAACATTGTTGCAAAATTAGGCTTATCTCACCGTTTCCAGCACTTTTGCGCACCTTGGGCACATCTGTGATGAAAAATTTAAAATTTTAACCAAAGTTGCAAAAATAGGCTTATCTCACCGTTTCCAGCGCTTTTGCGCATCTTGGGCACATCTGTGATGAAAAATTGAAGATTTTAACCAAAGTTGCAAAAATAGGCTTATCTCACCGTTTCCAGCGCTTTTGTGCATCTTGGACACATCTGTGATGAAAAATTGAAGATTTTAACCATTGTTGCAAAAATAGGCTTATCTCCCCGTTTCCAGCACTTTTTGGCACTTAGAGCCAATCTGACAGTAGAAACCGTGCAGTTGCTACTTTTTCATTGGGGTTTCCAAAACTTAAAATCTTTTTTTTAAAGAGTTCCTTTAGAGTTGAAACCAAGATTTCAAATTATCCTTTTTCATTATTATAATCCACTGTATGCATTTTAAGTATCAAGGAATTTGACTGAAGGCCTTTTGAGAAAACACGTTGATTAGTGACCCTATTTCATTATGGCAGTCAAACCACTGATTTTCAACTTTAGTCTATGAAACCTCCAAACCTTAAACATTGTTGCAAAATTAGGCTTATCTCACCGTTTCCAGCGCTTTTGGGCATCTTGGGCACATCTGTGATGAAAAATTGAAGATTTTAACCAAAGTTGCAAAAATAGGCTTATCTCACCGTTTCCAGCGCTTTTGCGCATCTTGGGCACATCTGTGATGAAAAATTGAAGATTTTAACCAAAGTTGCAAAAATAGGCTTATCTCACCGTTTCCAGCGCTTTTGCGCATCTTGGGCACATCTGTGATGAAAAATTGAAGATTTTAACCAAAGTTGCAAAAATAGGCTTATCTCACCGTTTCCAGCGCTTTTGCGCATCTTGGGCACATCTGTGATGAAAAATTGAAGATTTTAACCAAAGTTGCAAAAATAGGCTTATCTCACCGTTTCCAGCGCTTTTGCGCATCTTGGGCACATCTGTGATGAAAAATTGAAGATTTTAACCAAAGTTGCAAAAATAGGCTTATCTCACCGTTTCCAGCGCTTTTGTGCATCTTGGACACATCTGTGATGAAAAATTGAAGATTTTAACCATTGTTGCAAAAATAGGCTTATCTCCCCGTTTCCAGCACTTTTTGGCACTTAGAGCCAATCTGACAGTAGAAACCGTGCAGTTGCTACTTTTTCATTGGGGTTTCCAAAACTTAAAATCTTTTTTTTAAAGAGTTCCTTTAGAGTTGAAACCAAGATTTCAAATTATCCTTTTTCATTATAATAATCCACTGTATGTATTTTAAGTATCAAGGAATTTGACTGAAGGCCTTTTGAGAAAACACGTTGATTAGTGACCCTATTTCATTATGGCAGTCAAACCACTGATTTTCAACTTTATTCTATGAAACCTCCAAACCTTAAACATTGTTGCAAAATTAGGCTTATCTCACCGTTTCCAGCACTTTTGCGCACCTTGGGCACATCTGTGATGAAAAATTTAAGATTTTAACCAAAGTTGCAAAAATAGGCTTATCTCACCGTTTCCAGCGCTTTTGGGCATCTTGGGCACATCTGTGATGAAAAATTGAAGATTTTAACCAAAGTTGCAAAAATAGGCTTATCTCACCGTTTCCAGCGCTTTTGTGCATCTTGGGCACATCTGTGATGAAAAATTGAAGATTTTAACCATTGTTGCAAAAATAGGCTTATCTCCCCGTTTCCAGCACTTTTTGGCACTTAGAGCGAATCTGACAGTAGAATCCGTGCAGTTGCTACTTTTTCATTGGGGTTTCCAAAACTTAAAATCTTTTTTTTAAAGAGTTCCTTTAGATTTGAAACCAAGATTTCAAATTATCCTTTTTCATTATTATAATCCACTGTATGCATTTTAAGTATCAAGGAAATTGAGTGAAGGCCTTTTGAGAAAACACGTTGATTAGTGACCCTATTTCATTATGGCAGTCAAACCACTGATTTTCAACTTTAGTCTATGAAACCTCCAAACCTTAAACATTGTTGCAAAATTAGGCTTATCTCACCGTTTCCAGCACTTTTGCGCACCTTGGGCACATCTGTGATGAAAAATTTAAGATTTTAACCAAAGTTGCAAAAATAGGCTTATCTCACCGTTTCCAGCGCTTTTGCGCATCTTGGGCACATCTGTGATGAAAAATTGAAGATTTTAACCAAAGTTGCAAAAATAGGCTTATCTCACCGTTTCCAGCGCTTTTGCGCATCTTGGGCACATCTGTGATGAAAAATTGAAGATTTTAACCAAAGTTGCAAAAATAGGCTTATCTCACCGTTTCCAGCGCTTTTGCGCATCTTGGGCACATCTGTGATGAAAAATTGAAGATTTTAACCAAAGTTGCAAAAATAGGCTTATCTCACCGTTTCCAGCGCTTTTGTGCATCTTGGACACATCTGTGATGAAAAATTGAAGATTTTAACCATTGTTGCAAAAATAGGCTTATCTCCCCGTTTCCAGCACTTTTTGGCACTTAGAGCCAATCTGACAGTAGAAACCGTGCAGTTGCTACTTTTTCATTGGGGTTTCCAAAACTTAAAATCTTTTTTTTAAAGAGTTCCTTTAGAGTTGAAACCAAGATTTCAAATTATCCTTTTTCATTATAATAATCCACTGTATGTATTTTAAGTATCAAGGAATTTGACTGAAGGCCTTTTGAGAAAACACGTTGATTAGTGACCCTATTTCATTATGGCAGTCAAACCACTGATTTTCAACTTTAGTCTATGAAACCTCCAAACCTTAAACATTGTTGCAAAATTAGGCTTATCTCACCGTTTCCAGCACTTTTGCGCACCTTGGGCACATCTGTGATGAAAAATTTAAGATTTTAACCAAAGTTGCAAAAATAGGCTTATCTCACCGTTTCCAGCGCTTTTGGGCATCTTGGGCACATCTGTGATGAAAAATTGAAGATTTTAACCAAAGTTGCAAAAATAGGCTTATCTCACCGTTTCCAGCGCTTTTGTGCATCTTGGGCACATCTGTGATGAAAAATTGAAGATTTTAACCATTGTTGCAAAAATAGGCTTATCTCCCCGTTTCCAGCACTTGTTGGCACTTAGAGCGAATCTGACAGTAGAATCCGTGCAGTTGCTACTTTTTCATTGGGGTTTCCAAAACTTAAAATCTTTTTTTTAAAGAGTTCCTTTAGAGTTGAAACCAAGATTTCAAATTATCCTTTTTCATTATTATAATCCACTGTATGCATTTTAAGTATCAAGGAAATTGAGTGAAGGCCTTTTGAGAAAACACGTTGATTAGTGACCCTATTTCATTATGGCAGTCAAACCACTGATTTTCAACTTTAGTCTATGAAACCTCCAAACCTTAAACATTGTTGCAAAATTAGGCTTATCTCACCGTTTCCAGCACTTTTGCGCACCTTGGGCACATCTGTGATGAAAAATTTAAGATTTTAACCAAAGTTGCAAAAATAGGCTTATCTCAACGTTTCCAGCGCTTTTGGGCATCTTGGGCACATCTGTGATGAAAAATTTAAGATTTTATCCAAAGTTGCAAAAATAGGCTTATCTCACCGTTTCCAGCGCTTTTGTGCATCTTGGACACATCTGTGATGAAAAATTGAAGATTTGAACCATTGTTGCAAAAATAGGCTTATCTCCCCGTTTCCAGCACTTTTTGGCACTTAGAGCCAATCTGACAGTAGAAACCGTGCAGTTGCTACTTTTTCATTGGGGTTTCCAAAACTTAAAATCTTTTTTTTAAAGAGTTCCTTTAGAGTTGAAACCAAGATTTCAAATTATCCTTTTTCATTATAATAATCCACTGTATGTATTTTAAGTATCAAGGAATTTGACTGAAGGCCTTTTGAGAAAACACGTTGATTAGTGACCCTATTTCATTATGGCAGTCAAACCACTGATTTTCAACTTTAGTCTATGAAACCTCCAAACCTTAAACATTGTTGCAAAATTAGGCTTATCTCACCGTTTCCAGCACTTTTGCGCACCTTGGGCACATCTGTGATGAAAAATTTAAGATTTTAACCAAAGTTGCAAAAATAGGCTTATCTCACCGTTTCCAGCGCTTTTGTGCATCTTGGGCACATCTGTGATGAAAAATTTAAGATTTTAACCAAAGTTGCAAAAATAGGCTTATCTCACCGTTTCCAGCGCTTTTGCGCATCTTGGGCACATCTGTGATGAAAAATTGAAGATTTTAACCAAAGTTGCAAAAATAGGCTTATCTCACCGTTTCCAGCGCTTTTGTGCATCTTGGGCACATCTGTGATGAAAAATTGAAGATTTTAACCAAAGTTGCAAAAATAGGCTTATCTCACCGTTTCCAGCGCTTTTGTGCATCTTGGGCACATCTGTGATGAAAAATTGAAGATTTTAACCAAAGTTGCAAAAATAGGCTTATCTCACCGTTTCCAGCGCTTTTGTGCATCTTGGGCACATCTGTGATGAAAAATTGAAGATTTTAACCAAAGTTGCAAAAATAGGCTTATCTCACCGTTTCCAGCGCTTTTGTGCATCTTGGACACATCTGTGATGAAAAATTGAAGATTTTAACCATTGTTGCAAAAATAGGCTTATCTCCCCGTTTCCAGCACTTTTTGGCACTTAGAGCCAATCTGACAGTAGAAACCGTGCAGTTGCTACTTTTTCATTGGGGTTTCCAAAACTTAAAATCTTTTTTTTAAAGAGTTCCTTTAGAGTTGAAACCAAGATTTCAAATTATCCTTTTTCATTATTATAATCCACTGTATGCATTTTAAGTATCAAGGAATTTGACTGAAGGCCTTTTGAGAAAACACGTTGATTAGTGACCCTATTTCATTATGGCAGTCAAACCACTGATTTTCAACTTTAGTCTATGAAACCTCCAAACCTTAAACATTGTTGCAAAATTAGGCTTATCTCACCGTTTCCAGCACTTTTGCGCACCTTGGGCACATCTGTGATGAAAAATTTAAAATTTTAACCAAAGTTGCAAAAATAGGCTTATCTCACCGTTTCCAGCGCTTTTGCGCATCTTGGGCACATCTGTGATGAAAAATTGAAGATTTTAACCAAAGTTGCAAAAATAGGCTTATCTCACCGTTTCCAGCGCTTTTGCGCATCTTGGACACATCTGTGATGAAAAATTGAAGATTTTAACCAAAGTTGCAAAAATAGGCTTATCTCAACGTTTCCAGCGCTTTTGTGCATCTTGGGCACATCTGTGATGAAAAATTGAAGATTTTAACCAAAGTTGCAAAAATAGGCTTATCTCACCGTTTCCAGCGCTTTTGTGCATCTTGGACACATCTGTGATGAAAAATTGAAGATTTTAACCATTGTTGCAAAAATAGGCTTATCTCCCCGTTTCCAGCACTTTTTGGCACTTAGAGCCAATCTGACAGTAGAAACCGTGCAGTTGCTACTTTTTCATTGGGGTTTCCAAAACTTAAAATCTTTTTTTTAAAGAGTTCCTTTAGAGTTGAAACCAAGATTTCAAATTATCCTTTTTCATTATTATAATCCACTGTATGCATTTTAAGTATCAAGGAATTTGACTGAAGGCCTTTTGAGAAAACACGTTGATTAGTGACCCTATTTCATTATGGCAGTCAAACCACTGATTTTCAACTTTAGTCTATGAAACCTCCAAACCTTAAACATTGTTGCAAAATTAGGCTTATCTCACCGTTTCCAGCACTTTTGCGCACCTTGGGCACATCTGTGATGAAAAATTTAAAATTTTAACCAAAGTTGCAAAAATAGGCTTATCTCACCGTTTCCAGCGCTTTTGCGCATCTTGGACACATCTGTGATGAAAAATTTAAGATTTTAACCAAAGTTGCAAAAATAGGCTTATCTCACCGTTTCCAGCGCTTTTGTGCATCTTGGGCACATCTGTGATGAAAAATTGAAGATTTTAACCAAAGTTGCAAAAATAGGCTTATCTCAACGTTTCCAGCGCTTTTGTGCATCTTGGGCACATCTGTGATGAAAAATTGAAGATTTTAACCAAAGTTGCAAAAATAGGCTTATCTCACCGTTTCCAGCGCTTTTGTGCATCTTGGACACATCTGTGATGAAAAATTGAAGATTTTAACCATTGTTGCAAAAATAGGCTTATCTCCCCGTTTCCAGCACTTTTTGGCACTTAGAGCGAATCTGACAGTAGAAACCGTGCAGTTGCTACTTTTTCATTGGGGTTTCCAAAACTTAAAATCTTTTTTTTAAAGAGTTCCTTTAGAGTTGAAACCAAGATTTCAAATTATCCTTTTTCATTATAATAATCCACTGTATGTATTTTAAGTATCAAGGAATTTGACTGAAGGCCTTTTGAGAAAACACGTTGATTAGTGACCCTATTTCATTATGGCAGTCAAACCACTGATTTTCAACTTTAGTCTATGAAACCTCCAAACCTTAAACATTGTTGCAAAATTAGGCTTATCTCACCGTTTCCAGCACTTTTGCGCACCTTGGGCACATCTGTGATGAAAAATTTAAGATTTTAACCAAAGTTGCAAAAATAGGCTTATCTCACCGTTTCCAGCGCTTTTTTACGCATCTTGGGCACATCTGTGATGAAAAATTTAAGATTTTAACCAAAGTTGCAAAAATAGGCTTATCTCACCGTTTCCAGCGCTTTTGCGCATCTTGGGCACATCTGTGATGAAAAATTGAAGATTTTAACCAAAGTTGCAAAAATAGGCTTATCTCACCGTTTCCAGCGCTTTTGTGCATCTTGGGCACATCTGTGATGAAAAATTGAAGATTTTAACCAAAGTTGCAAAAATAGGCTTATCTCACCGTTTCCAGCGCTTTTGTGCATCTTGGGCACATCTGTGATGAAAAATTGAAGATTTTAACCAAAGTTGCAAAAATAGGCTTATCTCACCGTTTCCAGCGCTTTTGTGCATCTTGGGCACATCTGTGATGAAAAATTGAAGATTTTAACCAAAGTTGCAAAAATAGGCTTATCTCACCGTTTCCAGCGCTTTTGTGCATCTTGGACACATCTGTGATGAAAAATTGAAGATTTTAACCATTGTTGCAAAAATAGGCTTATCTCCCCGTTTCCAGCACTTTTTGGCACTTAGAGCCAATCTGACAGTAGAAACCGTGCAGTTGCTACTTTTTCATTGGGGTTTCCAAAACTTAAAATCTTTTTTTTAAAGAGTTCCTTTAGAGTTGAAACCAAGATTTCAAATTATCCTTTTTCATTATTATAATCCACTGTATGCATTTTAAGTATCAAGGAATTTGACTGAAGGCCTTTTGAGAAAACACGTTGATTAGTGACCCTATTTCATTATGGCAGTCAAACCACTGATTTTCAACTTTAGTCTATGAAACCTCCAAACCTTAAACATTGTTGCAAAATTAGGCTTATCTCACCGTTTCCAGCACTTTTGCGCACCTTGGGCACATCTGTGATGAAAAATTTAAAATTTTAACCAAAGTTGCAAAAATAGGCTTATCTCACCGTTTCCAGCGCTTTTGCGCATCTTGGGCACATCTGTGATGAAAAATTGAAGATTTTAACCAAAGTTGCAAAAATAGGCTTATCTCACCGTTTCCAGCGCTTTTGCGCATCTTGGACACATCTGTGATGAAAAATTGAAGATTTTAACCAAAGTTGCAAAAATAGGCTTATCTCAACGTTTCCAGCGCTTTTGTGCATCTTGGGCACATCTGTGATGAAAAATTGAAGATTTTAACCAAAGTTGCAAAAATAGGCTTATCTCACCGTTTCCAGCGCTTTTGTGCATCTTGGACACATCTGTGATGAAAAATTGAAGATTTTAACCATTGTTGCAAAAATAGGCTTATCTCCCCGTTTCCAGCACTTTTTGGCACTTAGAGCCAATCTGACAGTAGAAACCGTGCAGTTGCTACTTTTTCATTGGGGTTTCCAAAACTTAAAATCTTTTTTTTAAAGAGTTCCTTTAGAGTTGAAACCAAGATTTCAAATTATCCTTTTTCATTATTATAATCCACTGTATGCATTTTAAGTATCAAGGAATTTGACTGAAGGCCTTTTGAGAAAACACGTTGATTAGTGACCCTATTTCATTATGGCAGTCAAACCACTGATTTTCAACTTTAGTCTATGAAACCTCCAAACCTTAAACATTGTTGCAAAATTAGGCTTATCTCACCGTTTCCAGCACTTTTGCGCACCTTGGGCACATCTGTGATGAAAAATTTAAAATTTTAACCAAAGTTGCAAAAATAGGCTTATCTCACCGTTTCCAGCGCTTTTGCGCATCTTGGGCACATCTGTGATGAAAAATTGAAGATTTTAACCAAAGTTGCAAAAATAGGCTTATCTCACCGTTTCCAGCGCTTTTGCGCATCTTGGACACATCTGTGATGAAAAATTTAAGATTTTAACCAAAGTTGCAAAAATAGGCTTATCTCACCGTTTCCAGCGCTTTTGTGCATCTTGGGCACATCTGTGATGAAAAATTGAAGATTTTAACCAAAGTTGCAAAAATAGGCTTATCTCAACGTTTCCAGCGCTTTTGTGCATCTTGGGCACATCTGTGATGAAAAATTGAAGATTTTAACCAAAGTTGCAAAAATAGGCTTATCTCACCGTTTCCAGCGCTTTTGTGCATCTTGGACACATCTGTGATGAAAAATTGAAGATTTTAACCATTGTTGCAAAAATAGGCTTATCTCCCCGTTTCCAGCACTTTTTGGCACTTAGAGCGAATCTGACAGTAGAAACCGTGCAGTTGCTACTTTTTCATTGGGGTTTCCAAAACTTAAAATCTTTTTTTTAAAGAGTTCCTTTAGAGTTGAAACCAAGATTTCAAATTATCCTTTTTCATTATAATAATCCACTGTATGTATTTTAAGTATCAAGGAATTTGACTGAAGGCCTTTTGAGAAAACACGTTGATTAGTGACCCTATTTCATTATGGCAGTCAAACCACTGATTTTCAACTTTAGTCTATGAAACCTCCAAACCTTAAACATTGTTGCAAAATTAGGCTTATCTCACCGTTTCCAGCACTTTTGCGCACCTTGGGCACATCTGTGATGAAAAATTTAAGATTTTAACCAAAGTTGCAAAAATAGGCTTATCTCACCGTTTCCAGCGCTTTTGTGCATCTTGGGCACATCTGTGATGAAAAATTTAAGATTTTAACCAAAGTTGCAAAAATAGGCTTATCTCACCGTTTCCAGCGCTTTTGCGCATCTTGGGCACATCTGTGATGAAAAATTGAAGATTTTAACCAAAGTTGCAAAAATAGGCTTATCTCACCGTTTCCAGCGCTTTTGTGCATCTTGGGCACATCTGTGATGAAAAATTGAAGATTTTAACCAAAGTTGCAAAAATAGGCTTATCTCACCGTTTCCAGCGCTTTTGTGCATCTTGGGCACATCTGTGATGAAAAATTGAAGATTTTAACCAAAGTTGCAAAAATAGGCTTATCTCACCGTTTCCAGCGCTTTTGTGCATCTTGGGCACATCTGTGATGAAAAATTGAAGATTTTAACCAAAGTTGCAAAAATAGGCTTATCTCACCGTTTCCAGCGCTTTTGTGCATCTTGGACACATCTGTGATGAAAAATTGAAGATTTTAACCATTGTTGCAAAAATAGGCTTATCTCCCCGTTTCCAGCACTTTTTGGCACTTAGAGCCAATCTGACAGTAGAAACCGTGCAGTTGCTACTTTTTCATTGGGGTTTCCAAAACTTAAAATCTTTTTTTTAAAGAGTTCCTTTAGAGTTGAAACCAAGATTTCAAATTATCCTTTTTCATTATTATAATCCACTGTATGCATTTTAAGTATCAAGGAATTTGACTGAAGGCCTTTTGAGAAAACACGTTGATTAGTGACCCTATTTCATTATGGCAGTCAAACCACTGATTTTCAACTTTAGTCTATGAAACCTCCAAACCTTAAACATTGTTGCAAAATTAGGCTTATCTCACCGTTTCCAGCACTTTTGCGCACCTTGGGCACATCTGTGATGAAAAATTTAAAATTTTAACCAAAGTTGCAAAAATAGGCTTATCTCACCGTTTCCAGCGCTTTTGCGCATCTTGGGCACATCTGTGATGAAAAATTGAAGATTTTAACCAAAGTTGCAAAAATAGGCTTATCTCACCGTTTCCAGCGCTTTTGCGCATCTTGGACACATCTGTGATGAAAAATTGAAGATTTTAACCAAAGTTGCAAAAATAGGCTTATCTCAACGTTTCCAGCGCTTTTGTGCATCTTGGGCACATCTGTGATGAAAAATTGAAGATTTTAACCAAAGTTGCAAAAATAGGCTTATCTCACCGTTTCCAGCGCTTTTGTGCATCTTGGACACATCTGTGATGAAAAATTGAAGATTTTAACCATTGTTGCAAAAATAGGCTTATCTCCCCGTTTCCAGCACTTTTTGGCACTTAGAGCGAATCTGACAGTAGAAACCGTGCAGTTGCTACTTTTTCATTGGGGTTTCCAAAACTTAAAATCTTTTTTTAAAGAGTTCCTTTAGAGTTGAAACCAAGATTTCAAATTATCCTTTTTCATTATTATAATCCACTGTATGCATTTTAAGTATCAAAGAAATTGAGTGAAGGCCTTTTGAGAAAACACGTTGATTAGTGACCCTATTTCATTATGGCAGTCAAACCACTGATTTTCAACTTTAGTCTATGAAACCTCCAAACCTTAAACATTGTTGCAAAATTAGGCTTATCTCACCGTTTCCAGCACTTTTGCGCACCTTGGGCACATCTGTGATGAAAAATTTAAGATTTTAACCAAAGTTGCAAAAATAGGCTTATCTCACCGTTTCCAGCGCTTTTGCGCATCTTGGGCACATCTGTGATGAAAAATTGAAGATTTTAACCAAAGTTGCAAAAATAGGCTTATCTCACCGTTTCCAGCGCTTTTGTGCATCTTGGGCACATCTGTGATGAAAAATTTAAGATTTTAACCAAAGTTGCAAAAATAGGCTTATCTCACCGTTTCCAGAGCTTTTGCGCATCTTGGGCACATCTGTGATGAAAAATTGAAGATTTTAACCAAAGTTGCAAAAATAGGCTTATCTCACCGTTTCCAGCGCTTTTGTGCATCTTGGGCACATCTGTGATGAAAAATTGAAGATTTTAACCAAAGTTGCAAAAATAGGCTTATCTCACCGTTTCCAGCGCTTTTGTGCATCTTGGACACATCTGTGATGAAAAATTGAAGATTTTAACCATTGTTGCAAAAATAGGCTTATCTCCCCGTTTCCAGCACTTTTTGGCACTTAGAGCCAATCTGACAGTAGAAACCGTGCAGTTGCTACTTTTTCATTGGGGTTTCCAAAACTTAAAATCTTTTTTTTAAAGAGTTCCTTTAGAGTTGAAACCAAGATTTCAAATTATCCTTTTTCATTATTATAATCCACTGTATGCATTTTAAGTATCAAGGAATTTGACTGAAGGCCTTTTGAGAAAACACGTTGATTAGTGACCCTATTTCATTATGGCAGTCAAACCACTGATTTTCAACTTTAGTCTATGAAACCTCCAAACCTTAAACATTGTTGCAAAATTAGGCTTATCTCACCGTTTCCAGCGCTTTTGGGCATCTTGGGCACATCTGTGATGAAAAATTGAAGATTTTAACCAAAGTTGCAAAAATAGGCTTATCTCACCGTTTCCAGCGCTTTTGTGCATCTTGGGCACATCTGTGATGAAAAATTGAAGATTTTAACCATTGTTGCAAAAATAGGCTTATCTCACCGTTTCCAGCGCTTTTGGGCATCTTGGGCACATCTGTGATGAAAAATTGAAGATTTTAACCAAAGTTGCAAAAATAGGCTTATCTCACCGTTTCCAGCGCTTTTGTGCATCTTGGGCACATCTGTGATGAAAAATTGAAGATTTTAACCATTGTTGCAAAAATAGGCTTATCTCCCCGTTTCCAGCACTTTTTGGCACTTAGAGCGAATCTGACAGTAGAATCCGTGCAGTTGCTACTTTTTCATTGGGGTTTCCAAAACTTAAAATCTTTTTTTTAAAGAGTTCCTTTAGATTTGAAACCAAGATTTCAAATTATCCTTTTTCATTATTATAATCCACTGTATGCATTTTAAGTATCAAGGAAATTGAGTGAAGGCCTTTTGAGAAAACACGTTGATTAGTGACCCTATTTCATTATGGCAGTCAAACCACTGATTTTCAACTTTAGTCTATGAAACCTCCAAACCTTAAACATTGTTGCAAAATTAGGCTTATCTCACCGTTTCCAGCACTTTTGCGCACCTTGGGCACATCTGTGATGAAAAATTTAAGATTTTAACCAAAGTTGCAAAAATAGGCTTATCTCACCGTTTCCAGCGCTTTTGCGCATCTTGGGCACATCTGTGATGAAAAATTGAAGATTTTAACCAAAGTTGCAAAAATAGGCTTATCTCACCGTTTCCAGCGCTTTTGCGCATCTTGGGCACATCTGTGATGAAAAATTGAAGATTTTAACCAAAGTTGCAAAAATAGGCTTATCTCACCGTTTCCAGCGCTTTTGCGCATCTTGGGCACATCTGTGATGAAAAATTGAAGATTTTAACCAAAGTTGCAAAAATAGGCTTATCTCACCGTTTCCAGCGCTTTTGCGCATCTTGGGCACATCTGTGATGAAAAATTGAAGATTTTAACCAAAGTTGCAAAAATAGGCTTATCTCACCGTTTCCAGCGCTTTTGTGCATCTTGGACACATCTGTGATGAAAAATTGAAGATTTTAACCATTGTTGCAAAAATAGGCTTATCTCCCCGTTTCCAGCACTTTTTGGCACTTAGAGCCAATCTGACAGTAGAAACCGTGCAGTTGCTACTTTTTCATTGGGGTTTCCAAAACTTAAAATCTTTTTTTTAAAGAGTTCCTTTAGAGTTGAAACCAAGATTTCAAATTATCCTTTTTCATTATAATAATCCACTGTATGTATTTTAAGTATCAAGGAATTTGACTGAAGGCCTTTTGAGAAAACACGTTGATTAGTGACCCTATTTCATTATGGCAGTCAAACCACTGATTTTCAACTTTAGTCTATGAAACCTCCAAACCTTAAACATTGTTGCAAAATTAGGCTTATCTCACCGTTTCCAGCACTTTTGCGCACCTTGGGCACATCTGTGATGAAAAATTTAAGATTTTAACCAAAGTTGCAAAAATAGGCTTATCTCACCGTTTCCAGCGCTTTTGGGCATCTTGGGCACATCTGTGATGAAAAATTGAAGATTTTAACCAAAGTTGCAAAAATAGGCTTATCTCACCGTTTCCAGCGCTTTTGTGCATCTTGGGCACATCTGTGATGAAAAATTGAAGATTTTAACCATTGTTGCAAAAATAGGCTTATCTCCCCGTTTCCAGCACTTTTTGGCACTTAGAGCGAATCTGACAGTAGAATCCGTGCAGTTGCTACTTTTTCATTGGGGTTTCCAAAACTTAAAATCTTTTTTTTAAAGAGTTCCTTTAGATTTGAAACCAAGATTTCAAATTATCCTTTTTCATTATTATAATCCACTGTATGCATTTTAAGTATCAAGGAAATTGAGTGAAGGCCTTTTGAGAAAACACGTTGATTAGTGACCCTATTTCATTATGGCAGTCAAACCACTGATTTTCAACTTTAGTCTATGAAACCTCCAAACCTTAAACATTGTTGCAAAATTAGGCTTATCTCACCGTTTCCAGCACTTTTGCGCACCTTGGGCACATCTGTGATGAAAAATTTAAGATTTTAACCAAAGTTGCAAAAATAGGCTTATCTCACCGTTTCCAGCGCTTTTGCGCATCTTGGGCACATCTGTGATGAAAAATTGAAGATTTTAACCAAAGTTGCAAAAATAGGCTTATCTCACCGTTTCCAGCGCTTTTGCGCATCTTGGGCACATCTGTGATGAAAAATTGAAGATTTTAACCAAAGTTGCAAAAATAGGCTTATCTCACCGTTTCCAGCGCTTTTGCGCATCTTGGGCACATCTGTGATGAAAAATTGAAGATTTTAACCAAAGTTGCAAAAATAGGCTTATCTCACCGTTTCCAGCGCTTTTGTGCATCTTGGACACATCTGTGATGAAAAATTGAAGATTTTAACCATTGTTGCAAAAATAGGCTTATCTCCCCGTTTCCAGCACTTTTTGGCACTTAGAGCCAATCTGACAGTAGAAACCGTGCAGTTGCTACTTTTTCATTGGGGTTTCCAAAACTTAAAATCTTTTTTTTAAAGAGTTCCTTTAGAGTTGAAACCAAGATTTCAAATTATCCTTTTTCATTATAATAATCCACTGTATGTATTTTAAGTATCAAGGAATTTGACTGAAGGCCTTTTGAGAAAACACGTTGATTAGTGACCCTATTTCATTATGGCAGTCAAACCACTGATTTTCAACTTTAGTCTATGAAACCTCCAAACCTTAAACATTGTTGCAAAATTAGGCTTATCTCACCGTTTCCAGCACTTTTGCGCACCTTGGGCACATCTGTGATGAAAAATTTAAGATTTTAACCAAAGTTGCAAAAATAGGCTTATCTCACCGTTTCCAGCGCTTTTGGGCATCTTGGGCACATCTGTGATGAAAAATTGAAGATTTTAACCAAAGTTGCAAAAATAGGCTTATCTCACCGTTTCCAGCGCTTTTGTGCATCTTGGGCACATCTGTGATGAAAAATTGAAGATTTTAACCATTGTTGCAAAAATAGGCTTATCTCCCCGTTTCCAGCACTTGTTGGCACTTAGAGCGAATCTGACAGTAGAATCCGTGCAGTTGCTACTTTTTCATTGGGGTTTCCAAAACTTAAAATCTTTTTTTTAAAGAGTTCCTTTAGAGTTGAAACCAAGATTTCAAATTATCCTTTTTCATTATTATAATCCACTGTATGCATTTTAAGTATCAAGGAAATTGAGTGAAGGCCTTTTGAGAAAACACGTTGATTAGTGACCCTATTTCATTATGGCAGTCAAACCACTGATTTTCAACTTTAGTCTATGAAACCTCCAAACCTTAAACATTGTTGCAAAATTAGGCTTATCTCACCGTTTCCAGCACTTTTGCGCACCTTGGGCACATCTGTGATGAAAAATTTAAAATTTTAACCAAAGTTGCAAAAATAGGCTTATCTCACCGTTTCCAGCGCTTTTGCGCATCTTGGGCACATCTGTGATGAAAAATTGAAGATTTTAACCAAAGTTGCAAAAATAGGCTTATCTCACCGTTTCCAGCGCTTTTGCGCATCTTGGACACATCTGTGATGAAAAATTTAAGATTTTAACCAAAGTTGCAAAAATAGGCTTATCTCAACGTTTCCAGCGCTTTTGTGCATCTTGGGCACATCTGTGATGAAAAATTGAAGATTTTAACCAAAGTTGCAAAAATAGGCTTATCTCACCGTTTCCAGCGCTTTTGTGCATCTTGGACACATCTGTGATGAAAAATTGAAGATTTTAACCATTGTTGCAAAAATAGGCTTATCTCCCCGTTTCCAGCACTTTTTGGCACTTAGAGCCAATCTGACAGTAGAAACCGTGCAGTTGCTACTTTTTCATTGGGGTTTCCAAAACTTAAAATCTTTTTTTTAAAGAGTTCCTTTAGAGTTGAAACCAAGATTTCAAATTATCCTTTTTCATTATTATAATCCACTGTATGCATTTTAAGTATCAAGGAATTTGACTGAAGGCCTTTTGAGAAAACACGTTGATTAGTGACCCTATTTCATTATGGCAGTCAAACCACTGATTTTCAACTTTAGTCTATAAAACCTCCAAACCTTAAACATTGTTGCAAAATTAGGCTTATCTCACCGTTTCCAGCACTTTTGTGCACCTTGGGCATATCTGTGATGAAAAAATGAAGATTTTAACCAAAGTTGCAAAAATAGGCTTATCTCACCGTTTCCAGCGCTTTTGGGCATCTTGGGCACATCTGTGATGAAAAATTTAAGATTTTAACCAAAGTTGCAAAAATAGGCTTATCTCACCGTTTCCAGCGCTTTTGTGCATCTTGGGCACATCTGTGATGAAAAATTTAAGATTTTACCCAAAGTTGCAAAAATAGGCTTATCTCACCGTTTCCAGCGCTTTTGTGCATCTTGGGCACATCTGTGATGAAAAATTGAAGATTTTAACCAAAGTTGCAAAAATAGGCTTATCTCACCGTTTCCAGCGCTTTTGTGCATCTTGGACACATCTGTGATGAAAAATTGAAGATTTTAACCATTGTTGCAAAAATAGGCTTATCTCCCCGTTTCCAGCACTTTTTGGCACTTAGAGCCAATCTGATAGTAGAAACCGTGCAGTTGCTACTTTTTCATTGGGGTTTCCAAAACTTAAAATCTTTTTTTTAAAGAGTTCCTTTAGAGTTGAAACCAAGATTTCAAATTATCCTTTTTCATTATTATAATCCACTGTATGCATTTTAAGTATCAAGGAATTTGACTGAAGGCCTTTTGAGAAAACACGTTGATTAGTGACCCTATTTCATTATGGCAGTCAAACCACTGATTTTCAACTTTGGTCTATGAAACCTCCAAACCTTAAACATTGTTGCAAAATTAGGCTTATCTCACCGTTTCCAGCACTTTTGTGCACCTTGGGCATATCTGTGATGAAAAATTGAAGATTTTAACCAAAGTTGCAAAAATAGGCTTATCTCACCGTTTCCAGCGCTTTTGCGCATCTTGGGCACATCTGTGATGAAAAATTGAAGATTTTAACCAAAGTTGCAAAAATAGGCTTATCTCACCGTTTCCAGCGCTTTTGTGCATCTTGGGCACATCTGTGATGAAAAATTTAAGATTTTAACCAAAGTTGCAAAAATAGGCTTATCTCACCGTTTCCAGAGCTTTTGCGCATCTTGGGCACATCTGTGATGAAAAATTGAAGATTTTAACCAAAGTTGCAAAAATAGGCTTATCTCACCGTTTCCAGCGCTTTTGTGCATCTTGGGCACATCTGTGATGAAAAATTGAAGATTTTAACCAAAGTTGCAAAAATAGGCTTATCTCACCGTTTCCAGCGCTTTTGTGCATCTTGGACACATCTGTGATGAAAAATTGAAGATTTTAACCATTGTTGCAAAAATAGGCTTATCTCCCCGTTTCCAGCACTTTTTGGCACTTAGAGCCAATCTGACAGTAGAAACCGTGCAGTTGCTACTTTTTCATTGGGGTTTCCAAAACTTAAAATCTTTTTTTTAAAGAGTTCCTTTAGAGTTGAAACCAAGATTTCAAATTATCCTTTTTCATTATTATAATCCACTGTATGCATTTTAAGTATCAAGGAATTTGACTGAAGGCCTTTTGAGAAAACACGTTGATTAGTGACCCTATTTCATTATGGCAGTCAAACCACTGATTTTCAACTTTAGTCTATGAAACCTCCAAACCTTAAACATTGTTGCAAAATTAGGCTTATCTCACCGTTTCCAGCACTTTTGTGCACCTTGGGCATATCTGTGATGAAAAAATGAAGATTTTAACCAAAGTTGCAAAAATAGGCTTATCTCACCGTTTCCAGCGCTTTTGGGCATCTTGGGCACATCTGTGATGAAAAATTTAAGATTTTAACCAAAGTTGCAAAAATAGGCTTATCTCACCGTTTCCAGCGCTTTTGGGCATCTTGGGCACATCTGTGATGAAAAATTGAAGATTTTAACCAAAGTTGCAAAAATAGGCTTATCTCACCGTTTCCAGCGCTTTTGTGCATCTTGGGCACATCTGTGATGAAAAATTGAAGATTTTAACCATTGTTGCAAAAATAGGCTTATCTCACCGTTTCCAGCGCTTTTGGGCATCTTGGGCACATCTGTGATGAAAAATTGAAGATTTTAACCAAAGTTGCAAAAATAGGCTTATCTCACCGTTTCCAGCGCTTTTGTGCATCTTGGGCACATCTGTGATGAAAAATTGAAGATTTTAACCATTGTTGCAAAAATAGGCTTATCTCCCCGTTTCCAGCACTTTTTGGCACTTAGAGCGAATCTGACAGTAGAATCCGTGCAGTTGCTACTTTTTCATTGGGGTTTCCAAAACTTAAAATCTTTTTTTTAAAGAGTTCCTTTAGATTTGAAACCAAGATTTCAAATTATCCTTTTTCATTATTATAATCCACTGTATGCATTTTAAGTATCAAGGAAATTGAGTGAAGGCCTTTTGAGAAAACACGTTGATTAGTGACCCTATTTCATTATGGCAGTCAAACCACTGATTTTCAACTTTAGTCTATGAAACCTCCAAACCTTAAACATTGTTGCAAAATTAGGCTTATCTCACCGTTTCCAGCACTTTTGCGCACCTTGGGCACATCTGTGATGAAAAATTTAAGATTTTAACCAAAGTTGCAAAAATAGGCTTATCTCACCGTTTCCAGCGCTTTTGGGCATCTTGGGCACATCTGTGATGAAAAATTGAAGATTTTAACCAAAGTTGCAAAAATAGGCTTATCTCACCGTTTCCAGCGCTTTTGTGCATCTTGGGCACATCTGTGATGAAAAATTGAAGATTTTAACCATTGTTGCAAAAATAGGCTTATCTCCCCGTTTCCAGCACTTTTTGGCACTTAGAGCGAATCTGACAGTAGAATCCGTGCAGTTGCTACTTTTTCATTGGGGTTTCCAAAACTTAAAATCTTTTTTTTAAAGAGTTCCTTTAGATTTGAAACCAAGATTTCAAATTATCCTTTTTCATTATTATAATCCACTGTATGCATTTTAAGTATCAAGGAAATTGAGTGAAGGCCTTTTGAGAAAACACGTTGATTAGTGACCCTATTTCATTATGGCAGTCAAACCACTGATTTTCAACTTTAGTCTATGAAACCTCCAAACCTTAAACATTGTTGCAAAATTAGGCTTATCTCACCGTTTCCAGCACTTTTGCGCACCTTGGGCACATCTGTGATGAAAAATTTAAGATTTTAACCAAAGTTGCAAAAATAGGCTTATCTCACCGTTTCCAGCGCTTTTGGGCATCTTGGGCACATCTGTGATGAAAAATTGAAGATTTTAACCAAAGTTGCAAAAATAGGCTTATCTCACCGTTTCCAGCGCTTTTGTGCATCTTGGGCACATCTGTGATGAAAAATTGAAGATTTTAACCATTGTTGCAAAAATAGGCTTATCTCCCCGTTTCCAGCACTTGTTGGCACTTAGAGCGAATCTGACAGTAGAATCCGTGCAGTTGCTACTTTTTCATTGGGGTTTCCAAAACTTAAAATCTTTTTTTTAAAGAGTTCCTTTAGAGTTGAAACCAAGATTTCAAATTATCCTTTTTCATTATTATAATCCACTGTATGCATTTTAAGTATCAAGGAAATTGAGTGAAGGCCTTTTGAGAAAACACGTTGATTAGTGACCCTATTTCATTATGGCAGTCAAACCACTGATTTTCAACTTTAGTCTATGAAACCTCCAAACCTTAAACATTGTTGCAAAATTAGGCTTATCTCACCGTTTCCAGCACTTTTGCGCACCTTGGGCACATCTGTGATGAAAAATTTAAGATTTTAACCAAAGTTGCAAAAATAGGCTTATCTCACCGTTTCCAGCGCTTTTGGGCATCTTGGGCACATCTGTGATGAAAAATTTAAGATTTTATCCAAAGTTGCAAAAATAGGCTTATCTCACCGTTTCCAGCGCTTTTGTGCATCTTGGACACATCTGTGATGAAAAATTGAAGATTTGAACCATTGTTGCAAAAATAGGCTTATCTCCCCGTTTCCAGCACTTTTTGGCACTTAGAGCCAATCTGACAGTAGAAACCGTGCAGTTGCTACTTTTTCATTGGGGTTTCCAAAACTTAAAATCTTTTTTTTAAAGAGTTCCTTTAGAGTTGAAACCAAGATTTCAAATTATCCTTTTTCATTATAATAATCCACTGTATGTATTTTAAGTATCAAGGAATTTGACTGAAGGCCTTTTGAGAAAACACGTTGATTAGTGACCCTATTTCATTATGGCAGTCAAACCACTGATTTTCAACTTTAGTCTATGAAACCTCCAAACCTTAAACATTGTTGCAAAATTAGGCTTATCTCACCGTTTCCAGCACTTTTGCGCACCTTGGGCACATCTGTGATGAAAAATTTAAGATTTTAACCAAAGTTGCAAAAATAGGCTTATCTCACCGTTTCCAGCGCTTTTGTGCATCTTGGGCACATCTGTGATGAAAAATTTAAGATTTTAACCAAAGTTGCAAAAATAGGCTTATCTCACCGTTTCCAGCGCTTTTGCGCATCTTGGGCACATCTGTGATGAAAAATTGAAGATTTTAACCAAAGTTGCAAAAATAGGCTTATCTCACCGTTTCCAGCGCTTTTGTGCATCTTGGGCACATCTGTGATGAAAAATTGAAGATTTTAACCAAAGTTGCAAAAATAGGCTTATCTCACCGTTTCCAGCGCTTTTGTGCATCTTGGACACATCTGTGATGAAAAATTGAAGATTTTAACCATTGTTGCAAAAATAGGCTTATCTCCCCGTTTCCAGCACTTTTTGGCACTTAGAGCCAATCTGACAGTAGAAACCGTGCAGTTGCTACTTTTTCATTGGGGTTTCCAAAACTTAAAATCTTTTTTTTAAAGAGTTCCTTTAGAGTTGAAACCAAGATTTCAAATTATCCTTTTTCATTATTATAATCCACTGTATGCATTTTAAGTATCAAGGAATTTGACTGAAGGCCTTTTGAGAAAACACGTTGATTAGTGACCCTATTTCATTATGGCAGTCAAACCACTGATTTTCAACTTTTGTCTATGAAACCTCCAAACCTTAAACATTGTTGCAAAATTAGGCTTATCTCACCGTTTCCAGCACTTTTGCGCACCTTGGGCACATCTGTGATGAAAAATTTAAAATTTTAACCAAAGTTGCAAAAATAGGCTTATCTCACCGTTTCCAGCGCTTTTGCGCATCTTGGGCACATCTGTGATGAAAAATTGAAGATTTTAACCAAAGTTGCAAAAATAGGCTTATCTCACCGTTTCCAGCGCTTTTGCGCATCTTGGACACATCTGTGATGAAAAATTGAAGATTTTAACCAAAGTTGCAAAAATAGGCTTATCTCAACGTTTCCAGCGCTTTTGTGCATCTTGGGCACATCTGTGATGAAAAATTGAAGATTTTAACCAAAGTTGCAAAAATAGGCTTATCTCACCGTTTCCAGCGCTTTTGTGCATCTTGGACACATCTGTGATGAAAAATTGAAGATTTTAACCATTGTTGCAAAAATAGGCTTATCTCCCCGTTTCCAGCACTTTTTGGCACTTAGAGCCAATCTGACAGTAGAAACCGTGCAGTTGCTACTTTTTCATTGGGGTTTCCAAAACTTAAAATCTTTTTTTTAAAGAGTTCCTTTAGAGTTGAAACCAAGATTTCAAATTATCCTTTTTCATTATTATAATCCACTGTATGCATTTTAAGTATCAAGGAATTTGACTGAAGGCCTTTTGAGAAAACACGTTGATTAGTGACCCTATTTCATTATGGCAGTCAAACCACTGATTTTCAACTTTAGTCTATAAAACCTCCAAACCTTAAACATTGTTGCAAAATTAGGCTTATCTCACCGTTTCCAGCACTTTTGTGCACCTTGGGCATATCTGTGATGAAAAAATGAAGATTTTAACCAAAGTTGCAAAAATAGGCTTATCTCACCGTTTCCAGCGCTTTTGGGCATCTTGGGCACATCTGTGATGAAAAATTTAAGATTTTAACCAAAGTTGCAAAAATAGGCTTATCTCACCGTTTCCAGCGCTTTTGTGCATCTTGGGCACATCTGTGATGAAAAATTTAAGATTTTACCCAAAGTTGCAAAAATAGGCTTATCTCACCGTTTCCAGCGCTTTTGTGCATCTTGGGCACATCTGTGATGAAAAATTGAAGATTTTAACCAAAGTTGCAAAAATAGGCTTATCTCACCGTTTCCAGCGCTTTTGTGCATCTTGGACACATCTGTGATGAAAAATTGAAGATTTTAACCATTGTTGCAAAAATAGGCTTATCTCCCCGTTTCCAGCACTTTTTGGCACTTAGAGCCAATCTGATAGTAGAAACCGTGCAGTTGCTACTTTTTCATTGGGGTTTCCAAAACTTAAAATCTTTTTTTTAAAGAGTTCCTTTAGAGTTGAAACCAAGATTTCAAATTATCCTTTTTCATTATTATAATCCACTGTATGCATTTTAAGTATCAAGGAATTTGACTGAAGGCCTTTTGAGAAAACACGTTGATTAGTGACCCTATTTCATTATGGCAGTCAAACCACTGATTTTCAACTTTGGTCTATGAAACCTCCAAACCTTAAACATTGTTGCAAAATTAGGCTTATCTCACCGTTTCCAGCACTTTTGTGCACCTTGGGCATATCTGTGATGAAAAATTGAAGATTTTAACCAAAGTTGCAAAAATAGGCTTATCTCACTGTTTCCAGCGCTTTTGTGCATCTTGGACACATCTGTGATGAAAAATTGAAGATTTTAACCATTGTTGCAAAAATAGGCTTATCTCCCCGTTTCCAGCACTTTTTGGCACTTAGAGCGAATCTGACAGTAGAAACCGTGCAGTTGCTACTTTTTCATTGGGGTTTCCAAAACTTAAAATCTTTTTTTAAAGAGTTCCTTTAGAGTTGAAACCAAGATTTCAAATTATCCTTTTTCATTATTATAATCCACTGTATGCATTTTAAGTATCAAGGAAATTGAGTGAAGGCCTTTTGAGAAAACACGTTGATTAGTGACCCTATTTCATTATGGCAGTCAAACCACTGATTTTCAACTTTAGTCTATGAAACCTCCAAACCTTAAACATTGTTGCAAAATTAGGCTTATCTCACCGTTTCCAGCACTTTTGCGCACCTTGGGCACATCTGTGATGAAAAATTTAAGATTTTAACCAAAGTTGCAAAAATAGGCTTATCTCAACGTTTCCAGCGCTTTTGGGCATCTTGGGCACATCTGTGATGAAAAATTTAAGATTTTATCCAAAGTTGCAAAAATAGGCTTATCTCACCGTTTCCAGCGCTTTTGTGCATCTTGGACACATCTGTGATGAAAAATTGAAGATTTGAACCATTGTTGCAAAAATAGGCTTATCTCCCCGTTTCCAGCACTTTTTGGCACTTAGAGCCAATCTGACAGTAGAAACCGTGCAGTTGCTACTTTTTCATTGGGGTTTCCAAAACTTAAAATCTTTTTTTTAAAGAGTTCCTTTAGAGTTGAAACCAAGATTTCAAATTATCCTTTTTCATTATTATAATCCACTGTATGCATTTTAAGTATCAAGGAATTTGACTGAAGGCCTTTTGAGAAAACACGTTGATTAGTGACCCTATTTCATTATGGCAGTCAAACCACTGATTTTCAACTTTAGTCTATGAAACCTCCAAACCTTAAACATTGTTGCAAAATTAGGCTTATCTCACCGTTTCCAGCACTTTTGCGCACCTTGGGCACATCTGTGATGAAAAATTTAAAATTTTAACCAAAGTTGCAAAAATAGGCTTATCTCACCGTTTCCAGCGCTTTTGCGCATCTTGGGCACATCTGTGATGAAAAATTGAAGATTTTAACCAAAGTTGCAAAAATAGGCTTATCTCACCGTTTCCAGCGCTTTTGCGCATCTTGGACACATCTGTGATGAAAAATTGAAGATTTTAACCAAAGTTGCAAAAATAGGCTTATCTCAACGTTTCCAGCGCTTTTGTGCATCTTGGGCACATCTGTGATGAAAAATTTAAGATTTTAACCAAAGTTGCAAAAATAGGCTTATCTCACCATTTCCAGCGCTTTTGTGCATCTTGGGCACATCTGTGATGAAAAATTTAAGATTTTAACCAAAGTTGCAAAAATAGGCTTATCTCACCGTTTCCAGCGCTTTTGCGCATCTTGGGCACATCTGTGATGAAAAATTGAAGATTTTAACCAAAGTTGCAAAAATAGGCTTATCTCACCGTTTCCAGCGCTTTTGTGCATCTTGGGCACATCTGTGATGAAAAATTGAAGATTTTAACCAAAGTTGCAAAAATAGGCTTATCTCACCGTTTCCAGCGCTTTTGTGCATCTTGGGCACATCTGTGATGAAAAATTGAAGATTTTAACCAAAGTTGCAAAAATAGGCTTATCTCACCGTTTCCAGCGCTTTTGTGCATCTTGGACACATCTGTGATGAAAAATTGAAGATTTGAACCATTGTTGCAAAAATAGGCTTATCTCCCCGTTTCCAGCACTTTTTGGCACTTAGAGCCAATCTGACAGTAGAAACCGTGCAGTTGCTACTTTTTCATTGGGGTTTCCAAAACTTAAAATCTTTTTTTTAAAGAGTTCCTTTAGAGTTGAAACCAAGATTTCAAATTATCCTTTTTCATTATAATAATCCACTGTATGTATTTTAAGTATCAAGGAATTTGACTGAAGGCCTTTTGAGAAAACACGTTGATTAGTGACCCTATTTCATTATGGCAGTCAAACCACTGATTTTCAACTTTAGTCTATGAAACCTCCAAACCTTAAACATTGTTGCAAAATTAGGCTTATCTCACCGTTTCCAGCACTTTTGCGCACCTTGGGCACATCTGTGATGAAAAATTTAAGATTTTAACCAAAGTTGCAAAAATAGGCTTATCTCACCGTTTCCAGCGCTTTTGTGCATCTTGGGCACATCTGTGATGAAAAATTTAAGATTTTAACCAAAGTTGCAAAAATAGGCTTATCTCACCGTTTCCAGCGCTTTTGCGCATCTTGGGCACATCTGTGATGAAAAATTGAAGATTTTAACCAAAGTTGCAAAAATAGGCTTATCTCACCGTTTCCAGCGCTTTTGTGCATCTTGGGCACATCTGTGATGAAAAATTGAAGATTTTAACCAAAGTTGCAAAAATAGGCTTATCTCACCGTTTCCAGCGCTTTTGTGCATCTTGGGCACATCTGTGATGAAAAATTGAAGATTTTAACCAAAGTTGCAAAAATAGGCTTATCTCACCGTTTCCAGCGCTTTTGTGCATCTTGGACACATCTGTGATGAAAAATTGAAGATTTTAACCATTGTTGCAAAAATAGGCTTATCTCCCCGTTTCCAGCACTTTTTGGCACTTAGAGCCAATCTGACAGTAGAAACCGTGCAGTTGCTACTTTTTCATTGGGGTTTCCAAAACTTAAAATCTTTTTTTTAAAGAGTTCCTTTAGAGTTGAAACCAAGATTTCAAATTATCCTTTTTCATTATTATAATCCACTGTATGCATTTTAAGTATCAAGGAATTTGACTGAAGGCCTTTTGAGAAAACACGTTGATTAGTGACCCTATTTCATTATGGCAGTCAAACCACTGATTTTCAACTTTAGTCTATGAAACCTCCAAACCTTAAACATTGTTGCAAAATTAGGCTTATCTCACCGTTTCCAGCACTTTTGCGCACCTTGGGCACATCTGTGATGAAAAATTTAAGATTTTAACCAAAGTTGCAAAAATAGGCTTATCTCACCGTTTCCAGCGCTTTTGTGCATCTTGGGCACATCTGTGATGAAAAATTTAAGATTTTACCCAAAGTTGCAAAAATAGGCTTATCTCACCGTTTCCAGCGCTTTTGTGCATCTTGGGCACATCTGTGATGAAAAATTGAAGATTTTAACCAAAGTTGCAAAAATAGGCTTATCTCACCGTTTCCAGCGCTTTTGTGCATCTTGGACACATCTGTGATGAAAAATTGAAGATTTTAACCATTGTTGCAAAAATAGGCTTATCTCCCCGTTTCCAGCACTTTTTGGCACTTAGAGCCAATCTGATAGTAGAAACCGTGCAGTTGCTACTTTTTCATTGGGGTTTCCAAAACTTAAAATCTTTTTTTTAAAGAGTTCCTTTAGAGTTGAAACCAAGATTTCAAATTATCCTTTTTCATTATTATAATCCACTGTATGCATTTTAAGTATCAAGGAATTTGACTGAAGGCCTTTTGAGAAAACACGTTGATTAGTGACCCTATTTCATTATGGCAGTCAAACCACTGATTTTCAACTTTGGTCTATGAAACCTCCAAACCTTAAACATTGTTGCAAAATTAGGCTTATCTCACCGTTTCCAGCACTTTTGTGCACCTTGGGCATATCTGTGATGAAAAATTGAAGATTTTAACCAAAGTTGCAAAAATAGGCTTATCTCACTGTTTCCAGCGCTTTTGTGCATCTTGGACACATCTGTGATGAAAAATTGAAGATTTTAACCATTGTTGCAAAAATAGGCTTATCTCCCCGTTTCCAGCACTTTTTGGCACTTAGAGCGAATCTGACAGTAGAAACCGTGCAGTTGCTACTTTTTCATTGGGGTTTCCAAAACTTAAAATCTTTTTTTAAAGAGTTCCTTTAGAGTTGAAACCAAGATTTCAAATTATCCTTTTTCATTATTATAATCCACTGTATGCATTTTAAGTATCAAGGAAATTGAGTGAAGGCCTTTTGAGAAAACACGTTGATTAGTGACCCTATTTCATTATGGCAGTCAAACCACTGATTTTCAACTTTAGTCTATGAAACCTCCAAACCTTAAACATTGTTGCAAAATTAGGCTTATCTCACCGTTTCCAGCACTTTTGCGCACCTTGGGCACATCTGTGATGAAAAATTTAAGATTTTAACCAAAGTTGCAAAAATAGGCTTATCTCAACGTTTCCAGCGCTTTTGGGCATCTTGGGCACATCTGTGATGAAAAATTTAAGATTTTATCCAAAGTTGCAAAAATAGGCTTATCTCACCGTTTCCAGCGCTTTTGTGCATCTTGGACACATCTGTGATGAAAAATTGAAGATTTGAACCATTGTTGCAAAAATAGGCTTATCTCCCCGTTTCCAGCACTTTTTGGCACTTAGAGCCAATCTGACAGTAGAAACCGTGCAGTTGCTACTTTTTCATTGGGGTTTCCAAAACTTAAAATCTTTTTTTTAAAGAGTTCCTTTAGAGTTGAAACCAAGATTTCAAATTATCCTTTTTCATTATAATAATCCACTGTATGTATTTTAAGTATCAAGGAATTTGACTGAAGGCCTTTTGAGAAAACACGTTGATTAGTGACCCTATTTCATTATGGCAGTCAAACCACTGATTTTCAACTTTAGTCTATGAAACCTCCAAACCTTAAACATTGTTGCAAAATTAGGCTTATCTCACCGTTTCCAGCACTTTTGCGCACCTTGGGCACATCTGTGATGAAAAATTTAAGATTTTAACCAAAGTTGCAAAAATAGGCTTATCTCACCGTTTCCAGCGCTTTTGTGCATCTTGGGCACATCTGTGATGAAAAATTTAAGATTTTAACCAAAGTTGCAAAAATAGGCTTATCTCACCGTTTCCAGCGCTTTTGCGCATCTTGGGCACATCTGTGATGAAAAATTGAAGATTTTAACCAAAGTTGCAAAAATAGGCTTATCTCACCGTTTCCAGCGCTTTTGTGCATCTTGGGCACATCTGTGATGAAAAATTGAAGATTTTAACCAAAGTTGCAAAAATAGGCTTATCTCACCGTTTCCAGCGCTTTTGTGCATCTTGGGCACATCTGTGATGAAAAATTGAAGATTTTAACCAAAGTTGCAAAAATAGGCTTATCTCACCGTTTCCAGCGCTTTTGTGCATCTTGGGCACATCTGTGATGAAAAATTGAAGATTTTAACCAAAGTTGCAAAAATAGGCTTATCTCACCGTTTCCAGCGCTTTTGTGCATCTTGGACACATCTGTGATGAAAAATTGAAGATTTTAACCATTGTTGCAAAAATAGGCTTATCTCCCCGTTTCCAGCACTTTTTGGCACTTAGAGCCAATCTGACAGTAGAAACCGTGCAGTTGCTACTTTTTCATTGGGGTTTCCAAAACTTAAAATCTTTTTTTTAAAGAGTTCCTTTAGAGTTGAAACCAAGATTTCAAATTATCCTTTTTCATTATTATAATCCACTGTATGCATTTTAAGTATCAAGGATTTTGACTGAAGGCCTTTTGAGAAAACACGTTGATTAGTGACCCTATTTCATTATGGCAGTCAAACCACTGATTTTCAACTTTAGTCTATGAAACCTCCAAACCTTAAACATTGTTGCAAAATTAGGCTTATCTCACCGTTTCCAGCACTTTTGCGCACCTTGGGCACATCTGTGATGAAAAATTTAAAATTTTAACCAAAGTTGCAAAAATAGGCTTATCTCACCGTTTCCAGCGCTTTTGCGCATCTTGGGCACATCTGTGATGAAAAATTGAAGATTTTAACCAAAGTTGCAAAAATAGGCTTATCTCACCGTTTCCAGCGCTTTTGCGCATCTTGGACACATCTGTGATGAAAAATTGAAGATTTTAACCAAAGTTGCAAAAATAGGCTTATCTCAACGTTTCCAGCGCTTTTGTGCATCTTGGGCACATCTGTGATGAAAAATTGAAGATTTTAACCAAAGTTGCAAAAATAGGCTTATCTCACCGTTTCCAGCGCTTTTGTGCATCTTGGACACATCTGTGATGAAAAATTGAAGATTTTAACCATTGTTGCAAAAATAGGCTTATCTCCCCGTTTCCAGCACTTTTTGGCACTTAGAGCCAATCTGACAGTAGAAACCGTGCAGTTGCTACTTTTTCATTGGGGTTTCCAAAACTTAAAATCTTTTTTTTAAAGAGTTCCTTTAGAGTTGAAACCAAGATTTCAAATTATCCTTTTTCATTATTATAATCCACTGTATGCATTTTAAGTATCAAGGAATTTGACTGAAGGCCTTTTGAGAAAACACGTTGATTAGTGACCCTATTTCATTATGGCAGTCAAACCACTGATTTTCAACTTTAGTCTATGAAACCTCCAAACCTTAAACATTGTTGCAAAATTAGGCTTATCTCACCGTTTCCAGCACTTTTGCGCACCTTGGGCACATCTGTGATGAAAAATTTAAAATTTTAACCAAAGTTGCAAAAATAGGCTTATCTCACCGTTTCCAGCGCTTTTGCGCATCTTGGGCACATCTGTGATGAAAAATTGAAGATTTTAACCAAAGTTGCAAAAATAGGCTTATCTCACCGTTTCCAGCGCTTTTGCGCATCTTGGACACATCTGTGATGAAAAATTGAAGATTTTAACCAAAGTTGCAAAAATAGGCTTATCTCAACGTTTCCAGCGCTTTTGTGCATCTTGGGCACATCTGTGATGAAAAATTTAAGATTTTAACCAAAGTTGCAAAAATAGGCTTATCTCACCATTTCCAGCGCTTTTGTGCATCTTGGGCACATCTGTGATGAAAAATTTAAGATTTTAACCAAAGTTGCAAAAATAGGCTTATCTCACCGTTTCCAGCGCTTTTGCGCATCTTGGGCACATCTGTGATGAAAAATTGAAGATTTTAACCAAAGTTGCAAAAATAGGCTTATCTCACCGTTTCCAGCGCTTTTGTGCATCTTGGGCACATCTGTGATGAAAAATTGAAGATTTTAACCAAAGTTGCAAAAATAGGCTTATCTCACCGTTTCCAGCGCTTTTGTGCATCTTGGGCACATCTGTGATGAAAAATTGAAGATTTTAACCAAAGTTGCAAAAATAGGCTTATCTCACCGTTTCCAGCGCTTTTGTGCATCTTGGACACATCTGTGATGAAAAATTGAAGATTTGAACCATTGTTGCAAAAATAGGCTTATCTCCCCGTTTCCAGCACTTTTTGGCACTTAGAGCCAATCTGACAGTAGAAACCGTGCAGTTGCTACTTTTTCATTGGGGTTTCCAAAACTTAAAATCTTTTTTTTAAAGAGTTCCTTTAGAGTTGAAACCAAGATTTCAAATTATCCTTTTTCATTATAATAATCCACTGTATGTATTTTAAGTATCAAGGAATTTGACTGAAGGCCTTTTGAGAAAACACGTTGATTAGTGACCCTATTTCATTATGGCAGTCAAACCACCTATTTTCAACTTTAGTCTATGAAACCTCCAAACCTTAAACATTGTTGCAAAATTAGGCTTATCTCACCGTTTCCAGCACTTTTGTGCACCTTGGGCATATCTGTGATGAAAAAATGAAGATTTTAACCAAAGTTGCAAAAATAGGCTTATCTCACCGTTTCCAGCGCTTTTGGGCATCTTGGGCACATCTGTGATGAAAAATTTAAGATTTTAACCAAAGTTGCAAAAATAGGCTTATCTCACCGTTTCCAGCGCTTTTGTGCATCTTGGGCACATCTGTGATGAAAAATTTAAGATTTTACCCAAAGTTGCAAAAATAGGCTTATCTCACCGTTTCCAGCGCTTTTGTGCATCTTGGGCACATCTGTGATGAAAAATTGAAGATTTTAACCAAAGTTGCAAAAATAGGCTTATCTCACCGTTTCCAGCGCTTTTGTGCATCTTGGACACATCTGTGATGAAAAATTGAAGATTTTAACCATTGTTGCAAAAATAGGCTTATCTCCCCGTTTCCAGCACTTTTTGGCACTTAGAGCCAATCTGATAGTAGAAACCGTGCAGTTGCTACTTTTTCATTGGGGTTTCCAAAACTTAAAATCTTTTTTTTAAAGAGTTCCTTTAGAGTTGAAACCAAGATTTCAAATTATCCTTTTTCATTATTATAATCCACTGTATGCATTTTAAGTATCAAGGAATTTGACTGAAGGCCTTTTGAGAAAACACGTTGATTAGTGACCCTATTTCATTATGGCAGTCAAACCACTGATTTTCAACTTTGGTCTATGAAACCTCCAAACCTTAAACATTGTTGCAAAATTAGGCTTATCTCACCGTTTCCAGCACTTTTGTGCACCTTGGGCATATCTGTGATGAAAAATTGAAGATTTTAACCAAAGTTGCAAAAATAGGCTTATCTCACTGTTTCCAGCGCTTTTGTGCATCTTGGACACATCTGTGATGAAAAATTGAAGATTTTAACCATTGTTGCAAAAATAGGCTTATCTCCCCGTTTCCAGCACTTTTTGGCACTTAGAGCGAATCTGACAGTAGAAACCGTGCAGTTGCTACTTTTTCATTGGGGTTTCCAAAACTTAAAATCTTTTTTTAAAGAGTTCCTTTAGAGTTGAAACCAAGATTTCAAATTATCCTTTTTCATTATTATAATCCACTGTATGCATTTTAAGTATCAAGGAAATTGAGTGAAGGCCTTTTGAGAAAACACGTTGATTAGTGACCCTATTTCATTATGGCAGTCAAACCACTGATTTTCAACTTTAGTCTATGAAACCTCCAAACCTTAAACATTGTTGCAAAATTAGGCTTATCTCACCGTTTCCAGCACTTTTGCGCACCTTGGGCACATCTGTGATGAAAAATTTAAGATTTTAACCAAAGTTGCAAAAATAGGCTTATCTCACCGTTTCCAGCGCTTTTGCGCATCTTGGGCACATCTGTGATGAAAAATTGAAGATTTTAACCAAAGTTGCAAAAATAGGCTTATCTCACCGTTTCCAGCGCTTTTGTGCATCTTGGGCACATCTGTGATGAAAAATTTAAGATTTTAACCAAAGTTGCAAAAATAGGCTTATCTCACCGTTTCCAGAGCTTTTGCGCATCTTGGGCACATCTGTGATGAAAAATTGAAGATTTTAACCAAAGTTGCAAAAATAGGCTTATCTCACCGTTTCCAGCGCTTTTGTGCATCTTGGGCACATCTGTGATGAAAAATTGAAGATTTTAACCAAAGTTGCAAAAATAGGCTTATCTCACCGTTTCCAGCGCTTTTGTGCATCTTGGACACATCTGTGATGAAAAATTGAAGATTTTAACCATTGTTGCAAAAATAGGCTTATCTCCCCGTTTCCAGCACTTTTTGGCACTTAGAGCCAATCTGACAGTAGAAACCGTGCAGTTGCTACTTTTTCATTGGGGTTTCCAAAACTTAAAATCTTTTTTTTAAAGAGTTCCTTTAGAGTTGAAACCAAGATTTCAAATTATCCTTTTTCATTATTATAATCCACTGTATGCATTTTAAGTATCAAGGAATTTGACTGAAGGCCTTTTGAGAAAACACGTTGATTAGTGACCCTATTTCATTATGGCAGTCAAACCACTGATTTTCAACTTTAGTCTATGAAACCTCCAAACCTTAAACATTGTTGCAAAATTAGGCTTATCTCACCGTTTCCAGCACTTTTGTGCACCTTGGGCATATCTGTGATGAAAAAATGAAGATTTTAACCAAAGTTGCAAAAATAGGCTTATCTCACCGTTTCCAGCGCTTTTGGGCATCTTGGGCACATCTGTGATGAAAAATTTAAGATTTTAACCAAAGTTGCAAAAATAGGCTTATCTCACCGTTTCCAGCGCTTTTGGGCATCTTGGGCACATCTGTGATGAAAAATTTAAGATTTTAACCAAAGTTGCAAAAATAGGCTTATCTCACCGTTTCCAGCGCTTTTGTGCATCTTGGGCACATCTGTGATGAAAAATTGAAGATTTTAACCATTGTTGCAAAAATAGGCTTATCTCACCGTTTCCAGCGCTTTTGGGCATCTTGGGCACATCTGTGATGAAAAATTGAAGATTTTAACCAAAGTTGCAAAAATAGGCTTATCTCACCGTTTCCAGCGCTTTTGTGCATCTTGGGCACATCTGTGATGAAAAATTGAAGATTTTAACCATTGTTGCAAAAATAGGCTTATCTCCCCGTTTCCAGCACTTTTTGGCACTTAGAGCGAATCTGACAGTAGAATCCGTGCAGTTGCTACTTTTTCATTGGGGTTTCCAAAACTTAAAATCTTTTTTTTAAAGAGTTCCTTTAGATTTGAAACCAAGATTTCAAATTATCCTTTTTCATTATTATAATCCACTGTATGCATTTTAAGTATCAAGGAAATTGAGTGAAGGCCTTTTGAGAAAACACGTTGATTAGTGACCCTATTTCATTATGGCAGTCAAACCACTGATTTACAACTTTAGTCTATGAAACCTCCAAACCTTAAACATTGTTGCAAAATTAGGCTTATCTCACCGTTTCCAGCACTTTTGCGCACCTTGGGCACATCTGTGATGAAAAATTTAAGATTTTAACCAAAGTTGCAAAAATAGGCTTATCTCACCGTTTCCAGCGCTTTTGCGCATCTTGGGCACATCTGTGATGAAAAATTGAAGATTTTAACCAAAGTTGCAAAAATAGGCTTATCTCACCGTTTCCAGCGCTTTTGTGCATCTTGGACACATCTGTGATGAAAAATTGAAGATTTTAACCATTGTTGCAAAAATAGGCTTATCTCCCCGTTTCCAGCACTTTTTGGCACTTAGAGCCAATCTGATAGTAGAAACCGTGCAGTTGCTACTTTTTCATTGGGGTTTCCAAAACTTAAAATCTTTTTTTTAAAGAGTTCCTTTAGAGTTGAAACCAAGATTTCAAATTATCCTTTTTCATTATTATAATCCACTGTATGCATTTTAAGTATCAAGGAATTTGACTGAAGGCCTTTTGAGAAAACACGTTGATTAGTGACCCTATTTCATTATGGCAGTCAAACCACTGATTTTCAACTTTGGTCTATGAAACCTCCAAACCTTAAACATTGTTGCAAAATTAGGCTTATCTCACCGTTTCCAGCACTTTTGTGCACCTTGGGCATATCTGTGATGAAAAATTGAAGATTTTAACCAAAGTTGCAAAAATAGGCTTATCTCACTGTTTCCAGCGCTTTTGTGCATCTTGGACACATCTGTGATGAAAAATTGAAGATTTTAACCATTGTTGCAAAAATAGGCTTATCTCCCCGTTTCCAGCACTTTTTGGCACTTAGAGCGAATCTGACAGTAGAAACCGTGCAGTTGCTACTTTTTCATTGGGGTTTCCAAAACTTAAAATCTTTTTTTAAAGAGTTCCTTTAGAGTTGAAACCAAGATTTCAAATTATCCTTTTTCATTATTATAATCCACTGTATGCATTTTAAGTATCAAGGAAATTGAGTGAAGGCCTTTTGAGAAAACACGTTGATTAGTGACCCTATTTCATTATGGCAGTCAAACCACTGATTTTCAACTTTAGTCTATGAAACCTCCAAACCTTAAACATTGTTGCAAAATTAGGCTTATCTCACCGTTTCCAGCACTTTTGCGCACCTTGGGCACATCTGTGATGAAAAATTTAAGATTTTAACCAAAGTTGCAAAAATAGGCTTATCTCACCGTTTCCAGCGCTTTTGCGCATCTTGGGCACATCTGTGATGAAAAATTGAAGATTTTAACCAAAGTTGCAAAAATAGGCTTATCTCACCGTTTCCAGCGCTTTTGTGCATCTTGGGCACATCTGTGATGAAAAATTTAAGATTTTAACCAAAGTTGCAAAAATAGGCTTATCTCACCGTTTCCAGAGCTTTTGCGCATCTTGGGCACATCTGTGATGAAAAATTGAAGATTTTAACCAAAGTTGCAAAAATAGGCTTATCTCACCGTTTCCAGCGCTTTTGTGCATCTTGGGCACATCTGTGATGAAAAATTGAAGATTTTAACCAAAGTTGCAAAAATAGGCTTATCTCACCGTTTCCAGCGCTTTTGTGCATCTTGGACACATCTGTGATGAAAAATTGAAGATTTTAACCATTGTTGCAAAAATAGGCTTATCTCCCCGTTTCCAGCACTTTTTGGCACTTAGAGCCAATCTGACAGTAGAAACCGTGCAGTTGCTACTTTTTCATTGGGGTTTCCAAAACTTAAAATCTTTTTTTTAAAGAGTTCCTTTAGAGTTGAAACCAAGATTTCAAATTATCCTTTTTCATTATTATAATCCACTGTATGCATTTTAAGTATCAAGGAATTTGACTGAAGGCCTTTTGAGAAAACACGTTGATTAGTGACCCTATTTCATTATGGCAGTCAAACCACTGATTTTCAACTTTAGTCTATGAAACCTCCAAACCTTAAACATTGTTGCAAAATTAGGCTTATCTCACCGTTTCCAGCACTTTTGTGCACCTTGGGCATATCTGTGATGAAAAAATGAAGATTTTAACCAAAGTTGCAAAAATAGGCTTATCTCACCGTTTCCAGCGCTTTTGGGCATCTTGGGCACATCTGTGATGAAAAATTTAAGATTTTAACCAAAGTTGCAAAAATAGGCTTATCTCACCGTTTCCAGCGCTTTTGGGCATCTTGGGCACATCTGTGATGAAAAATTGAAGATTTTAACCAAAGTTGCAAAAATAGGCTTATCTCACCGTTTCCAGCGCTTTTGTGCATCTTGGGCACATCTGTGATGAAAAATTGAAGAGTTTAACCATTGTTGCAAAAATAGGCTTATCTCACCGTTTCCAGCGCTTTTGGGCATCTTGGGCACATCTGTGATGAAAAATTGAAGATTTTAACCAAAGTTGCAAAAATAGGCTTATCTCACCGTTTCCAGCGCTTTTGTGCATCTTGGGCACATCTGTGATGAAAAATTGAAGATTTTAACCATTGTTGCAAAAATAGGCTTATCTCCCCGTTTCCAGCACTTTTTGGCACTTAGAGCGAATCTGACAGTAGAATCCGTGCAGTTGCTACTTTTTCATTGGGGTTTCCAAAACTTAAAATCTTTTTTTTAAAGAGTTCCTTTAGATTTGAAACCAAGATTTCAAATTATCCTTTTTCATTATTATAATCCACTGTATGCATTTTAAGTATCAAGGAAATTGAGTGAAGGCCTTTTGAGAAAACACGTTGATTAGTGACCCTATTTCATTATGGCAGTCAAACCACTGATTTTCAACTTTAGTCTATGAAACCTCCAAACCTTAAACATTGTTGCAAAATTAGGCTTATCTCACCGTTTCCAGCACTTTTGCGCACCTTGGGCACATCTGTGATGAAAAATTTAAGATTTTAACCAAAGTTGCAAAAATAGGCTTATCTCACCGTTTCCAGCGCTTTTGCGCATCTTGGGCACATCTGTGATGAAAAATTGAAGATTTTAACCAAAGTTGCAAAATTAGGCTTATCTCACCGTTTCCAGCACTTTTGTGCACCTTGGGCACATCTGTGATGAAAAATTGAAGATTTTAACCAAAGTTGCAAAAAAAGGCTTATCTCACCGTTTCCAGCGCTTTTGGGCATCTTGGGCACATCTGTGATGAAAAATTGAAGATTTTAACCAAAGTTGCAAAAATAGGCTTATCTCACCGTTTCCAGCGCTTTTGTGCATCTTGGGCACATCTGTAATGAAAAATTGAAGATTTTAACCATTGTTGCAAAAATAGGCTTATCTCCCCGTTTCCAGCACTTTTTGGCACTTAGAGCCAATCTGACAGTAGAAACCGTGCAGTTGCTACTTTTTCATTGGGGTTTCCAAAACTTAAAATCTTTTTTTTAAAGACTTCCTTTAGAGTTGAAACCAAGATTTCAAATTATCCTTTTTCATTATTATAATCCACTGTATGCATTTTAAGTATCAAGGAATTTGACTGAAGGCCTTTTGAGAAAACACGTTGATTAGTGACCCTATTTCATTATGGCAGTCAAACCACTGATTTTCAACTTTAGTCTATGAAACCTCCAAACCTTAAACATTGTTGCAAAATTAGGCTTATCTCACCGTTTCCAGCACTTTTGTGCACCTTGGGCATATCTGTGATGAAAAAATGAAGATTTTAACCAAAGTTGCAAAAATAGGCTTATCTCACCGTTTCCAGCGCTTTTGGGCATCTTGGGCACATCTGTGATGAAAAATTTAAGATTTTAACAAAAGTTGCAAAAATAGGCTTATCTCACCGTTTCCAGCGCTTTTGGGCATCTTGGGCACATCTGTGATGAAAAATTGAAGATTTTAACCAAACTTGCAAAAATAGGCTTATCTCACCGTTTCCAGCGCTTTTGTGCATCTTGGGCACATCTGTGATGAAAAATTGAAGATTTTAACCATTGTTGCAAAAATAGGCTTATCTCCCCGTTTCCAGCACTTTTTGGCACTTAGAGCCAATCTGACAGTAGAAACCGTGCAGTTGCTACTTTTTCATTGGGGTTTCCAAAACTTAAAATCTGTTTTTTAAAGAGTTCCTTTAGAGTTGAAACCAAGATTTCAAATTATCCTTTTTCATTATTATAATCCACTGTATGCATTTTAAGTATCAAGGAATTTGACTGAAGGCCTTTTGAGAAAACACGTTGATTAGTGACCCTATTTCATTATGGCAGTCAAACCACTGATTTTCAACTTTAGTCTATGAAACCTCCAAACCTTAACCAAAGTTGCAAAAATAGGCTTATCTCACCGTTTCCAGCGCTTTTGGGCATCTTGGGCACATCTGTGATGAAAAATTGAAGATTTTAACCAAAGTTGCAAAAATAGGCTTATCTCACCGTTTCCAGCGCTTTTGGGCATCTTGGGCACATCTGTGATGAAAAATTGAAGATTTTAACCAAAGTTGCAAAAATAGGCTTATCTCACCATTTCCAGCGCTTTTGTGCATCTTGGACACATCTGTGATGAAAAATTGAAGATTTTAACCATTGTTGCAAAAATAGGCTTATCTCCCCGTTTCCAGCACTTTTTGGCACTTAGAGCCAATCTGACAGTAGAAACCGTGCAGTTGCTACTTTTTCATTGGGGTTTCCAAAACTTAAAATCTGTTTTTTAAAGAGTTCCTTTAGAGTTGAAACCAAGATTTCAAATTATCCTTTTTCATTATTATAATCCACTGTATGCATTTTAAGTATCAAGGAATTTGACTGAAGGCCTTTTGAGAAAACACGTTGATTAGTGACCCTATTTCATTATGGCAGTCAAACCACTGATTTTCAACTTTAGTCTATGAAACCTCCAAACCTTAAACATTGTTGCAAAATTAGGCTTATCTCACCGTTTCCAGCACTTTTGTGCACCTTGGGCATATCTGTGATGAAAAAATGAAGATTTTAACCAAAGTTGCAAAAATAGGCTTATCTCACCGTTTCCAGAGCTTTTGGGCATCTTGGGCACATCTGTGATGAAAAATTTAAGATTTTAACAAAAGTTGCAAAAATAGGCTTATCTCACCGTTTCCAGCGCTTTTGTGCATCTTGGACACATCTGTGATGAAAAATTGAAGATTTTAACCATTGTTGCAAAAATAGGCTTATCTCCCCGTTTCCAGCACTTTTTGGCACTTAGAGCCAATCTGACAGTAGAAACCGTGCAGTTGCTACTTTTTCATTGGGGTTAACAAAACTTAAAATCTGTTTTTTAAAGAGTTCCTTTAGAGTTGAAACCAAGATTTCAAATTATCCTTTTTCATTATTATAATCCACTGTATGCATTTTAAGTATCAAGGAATTTGACTGAAGGCCTTTTGAGAAAACACGTTGATTAGTGACCCTATTTCATTATGGCAGTCAAACCACTGATTTTCAACTTTAGTCTATGAAACCTCCAAACCTTAAACATTGTTGCAAAATTAGGCTTATCTCACCGTTTCCAGCACTTTTGTGCACCTTGGGCATATCTGTGATGAAAAAATGAAGATTTTAACCAAAGTTGCAAAAATAGGCTTATCTCACCGTTTCCAGCGCTTTTGGGCATCTTGGGCACATCTGTGATGAAAAATTGAAGATTTTAACAAAAGTTGCAAAAATAGGCTTATCTCACCGTTTCCAGCGCTTTTGGGCATCTTGGGCACATCTGTGATGAAAAATTGAAGATTTTAACAAAAGTTGCAAAAATAGGCTTATCTCCCCGTTTCCAGCACTTTTTGGCACTTAGAGCCAATCTGACAGTAGAAACCGTGCAGTTGCTACTTTTTCATTGGGGTTTCCAAAACTTAAAATCTGTTTTTTAAAGAGTTCCTTTAGAGTTGAAACCAAGATTTCAAATTATCCTTTTTCATTATTATAATCCACTGTATGCATTTTAAGTATCAAGGAATTTGACTGAAGGCCTTTTGAGAAAACACGTTGATTAGTGACCCTATTTCATTATGGCAGTCAAACCACTGATTTTCAACTTTAGTCTATGAAACCTCCAAACCTTAAACATTGTTGCAAAATTAGGCTTATCTCACCGTTTCCAGCACTTTTGTGCACCTTGGGCATATCTGTGATGAAAAAATGAAGATTTTAACCAAAGTTGCAAAAATAGGCTTATCTCACCGTTTCCAGCGCTTTTGGGCATCTTGGGCACATCTGTGATGAAAAATTTAAGATTTTAACAAAAGTTGCAAAAATAGGCTTATCTCACCGTTTCCAGCGCTTTTGGGCATCTTGGGCACATCTGTGATGAAAAATTGAAGATTTTAACCAAAGTTGCAAAAATAGGCTTATCTCACCGTTTCCAGCGCTTTTGTGCATCTTGGGCACATCTGTGATGAAAAATTGAAGATTTTAACCAAAGTTGCAAAAATAGGCTTATCTCACCATTTCCAGCGCTTTTGTGCATCTTGGACACATCTGTGATGAAAAATTGAAGATTTTAACCATTGTTGCAAAAATAGGCTTATCTCCCCGTTTCCAGCACTTTTTGGCACTTAGAGCCAATCTGACAGTAGAAACCGTGCAGTTGCTACTTTTTCATTGGGGTTTCGAAAACTTAAAATCTGTTTTTTAAAGAGTTCCTTTAGAGTTGAAACCAAGATTTCAAATTATCCTTTTTCATTATTATAATCCACTGTATGCATTTTAAGTATCAAGGAATTTGACTGAAGGCCTTTTGAGAAAACACGTTGATTAGTGACCCTATTTCATTATGGCAGTCAAACCACTGATTTTCAACTTTAGTCTATGAAACCTCCAAACCTTAAACATTGTTGCAAAATTAGGCTTATCTCACCGTTTCCAGCACTTTTGTGCACCTTGGGCATATCTGTGATGAAAAAATGAAGATTTTAACCAAAGTTGCAAAAATAGGCTTATCTCACCGTTTCCAGAGCTTTTGGGCATCTTGGGCACATCTGTGATGAAAAATTGAAGATTTTAACCAAAGTTGCAAAAATAGGCTTATCTCACCGTTTCCAGCGCTTTTGGGCATCTTGGGCACATCTGTGATGAAAAATTGAAGATTTTAACAAAAGTTGCAAAAATAGGCTTATCTCACCGTTTCCAGCGCTTTTGGGCATCTTGGGCACATCTGTGATGAAAAATTGAAGATTTTAACCAAAGTTGCAAAAATAAGCTTATCTCACCGTTTCCAGCGCTTTTGTGCATCTTGGACACATCTGTGATGAAAAATTGAAGATTTTAACCATTGTTGCAAAAATAGGCTTATCTCCCCGTTTCCAGCACTTTTTGGCACTTAGAGCCAATCTGACAGTAGAAACCGTGCAGTTGCTACTTTTTCATTGGGGTTTCCAAAACTTAAAATCTTTTTTTTAAAGACTTCCTTTAGAGTTGAGACCAAGATTTCAAATTATCCTTTTTCATTATTATAATCCACTGTATGCATTTTAAGTATCAAGGAATTTGACTGAAGGCCTTTTGAGAAAACACGTTGATTAGTGACCCTATTTCATTATGGCAGTCAAACCACTGATTTTCAACTTTAGTCTATGAAACCTCCAAACCTTAAACATTGTTGCAAAATTAGGCTTATCTCACCGTTTCCAGCACTTTTGTGCACCTTGGGCATATCTGTGATGAAAAAATGAAGATTTTAACCAAGGTTGCAAAAATAGGCTTATCTCACCGTTTCCCTGCGCTTTTGGGCATCTTGGGCACATCTGTGATGAAAAATTGAAGATTTTAACCAAAGTTGCAAAAATAGGCTTATCTCACCGTTTCCAGCGCTTTTGCGCATCTTGGGCACATCTGTGATGAAAAATTGAAGATTTTAACCAAAGTTGCAAAAAATAGGCTTATCTCACCGTTTCCAGCACTTTTTGGCACTTAGAGCCAATCTGACAGTAGAAACCGTGCAGTTGCTACTTTTTCATTGGGGTTTCCAAAACTTAAAATCTTTTTTTTAAAGAGTTCCTTTAGAGTTGAAACCAAGATTTCAAATTATCCTTTTTCATTATTATAATCCACTGTATGCATTTTAAGTATCAAGGAATTTGACTGAAGGCCTTTTGAGAAAACACGTTGATTAGTGACCCTATTTCATTATGGCAGTCAAATCACTGATTTTCAACTTTAGTCTATGAAACCTCCAAACCTTAAACATTGTTGCAAAATTAGGCTTATCTCACCGTTTCCAGCACTTTTGTGCACCTTGGGCATATCTGTGATGAAAAAATGAAGATTTTAACCAAAGTTGCAAAAATAGGCTTATCTCACCGTTTCCAGCGCTTTTGGGCATCTTGGGCACATCTGTGATGAAAAATTTAAGATTTTAACAAAAGTTGCAAAAATAGGCTTATCTCACCGTTTCCAGCGCTTTTGGGCATCTTGGGCACATCTGTGATGAAAAATTGAAGATTTTAACCAAAGTTGCAAAAATAGGCTTATCTCACCGTTTCCAGCGCTTTTGTGCATCTTGGACACATCTGTGATGAAAAATTGAAGATTTTAACCATTGTTGCAAAAATAGGCTTATCTCCCCGTTTCCAGCACTTTTTGGCACTTAGAGCCAATCTGACAGTAGAAACCGTGCAGTTGCTACTTTTTCATTGGGGTTTCCAAAACTTAAAATCTTTTTTTTAAAGAGTTCCTTTAGAGTTGAAACCAAGATTTCAAATTATCCTTTTTCATTATTATAATCCACTGTATGCATTTTAAGTATCAAGGAATTTGACTGAAGGCCTTTTGAGAAAACACGTTGATTAGTGACCCTATTTCATTATGGCAGTCAAACCACTGATTTTCAACTTTAGTCTATGAAACCTCCAAACCTTAAACATTGTTGCAAAATTAGGCTTATCTCACCGTTTCCAGCACTTTTGTGCACCTTGGGCATATCTGTGATGAAAAAATGAAGATTTTAACCAAAGTTGCAAAAATAGGCTTATCTCACCGTTTCCAGCGCTTTTGGGCATCTTGGGCACATCTGTGATGAAAAATTTAAGATTTTAACCAAAGTTGCAAAAATAGGCTTATCTCACCGTTTCCAGCGCTTTTGGGCATCTTGGGCACATCTGTGATGAAAAATTTAAGATTTTAACCAAAGTTGCAAAAATAGGCTTATCTCACCGTTTCCAGCGCTTTTGTGCATCTTGGGCACATCTGTGATGAAAAATTGAAGATTTTAACCATTGTTGCAAAAATAGGCTTATCTCACCGTTTCCAGCGCTTTTGGGCATCTTGGGCACATCTGTGATGAAAAATTGAAGATTTTAACCAAAGTTGCAAAAATAGGCTTATCTCACCGTTTCCAGCGCTTTTGTGCATCTTGGGCACATCTGTGATGAAAAATTGAAGATTTTAACCATTGTTGCAAAAATAGGCTTATCTCCCCGTTTCCAGCACTTTTTGGCACTTAGAGCGAATCTGACAGTAGAATCCGTGCAGTTGCTACTTTTTCATTGGGGTTTCCAAAACTTAAAATCTTTTTTTTAAAGAGTTCCTTTAGATTTGAAACCAAGATTTCAAATTATCCTTTTTCATTATTATAATCCACTGTATGCATTTTAAGTATCAAGGAAATTGAGTGAAGGCCTTTTGAGAAAACACGTTGATTAGTGACCCTATTTCATTATGGCAGTCAAACCACTGATTTACAACTTTAGTCTATGAAACCTCCAAACCTTAAACATTGTTGCAAAATTAGGCTTATCTCACCGTTTCCAGCACTTTTGCGCACCTTGGGCACATCTGTGATGAAAAATTTAAGATTTTAACCAAAGTTGCAAAAATAGGCTTATCTCACCGTTTCCAGCGCTTTTGCGCATCTTGGGCACATCTGTGATGAAAAATTGAAGATTTTAACCAAAGTTGCAAAAATAGGCTTATCTCACCGTTTCCAGCGCTTTTGTGCATCTTGGACACATCTGTGATGAAAAATTGAAGATTTTAACCATTGTTGCAAAAATAGGCTTATCTCCCCGTTTCCAGCACTTTTTGGCACTTAGAGCCAATCTGATAGTAGAAACCGTGCAGTTGCTACTTTTTCATTGGGGTTTCCAAAACTTAAAATCTTTTTTTTAAAGAGTTCCTTTAGAGTTGAAACCAAGATTTCAAATTATCCTTTTTCATTATTATAATCCACTGTATGCATTTTAAGTATCAAGGAATTTGACTGAAGGCCTTTTGAGAAAACACGTTGATTAGTGACCCTATTTCATTATGGCAGTCAAACCACTGATTTTCAACTTTGGTCTATGAAACCTCCAAACCTTAAACATTGTTGCAAAATTAGGCTTATCTCACCGTTTCCAGCACTTTTGTGCACCTTGGGCATATCTGTGATGAAAAATTGAAGATTTTAACCAAAGTTGCAAAAATAGGCTTATCTCACTGTTTCCAGCGCTTTTGTGCATCTTGGACACATCTGTGATGAAAAATTGAAGATTTTAACCATTGTTGCAAAAATAGGCTTATCTCCCCGTTTCCAGCACTTTTTGGCACTTAGAGCGAATCTGACAGTAGAAACCGTGCAGTTGCTACTTTTTCATTGGGGTTTCCAAAACTTAAAATCTTTTTTTAAAGAGTTCCTTTAGAGTTGAAACCAAGATTTCAAATTATCCTTTTTCATTATTATAATCCACTGTATGCATTTTAAGTATCAAGGAAATTGAGTGAAGGCCTTTTGAGAAAACACGTTGATTAGTGACCCTATTTCATTATGGCAGTCAAACCACTGATTTTCAACTTTAGTCTATGAAACCTCCAAACCTTAAACATTGTTGCAAAATTAGGCTTATCTCACCGTTTCCAGCACTTTTGCGCACCTTGGGCACATCTGTGATGAAAAATTTAAGATTTTAACCAAAGTTGCAAAAATAGGCTTATCTCACCGTTTCCAGCGCTTTTGCGCATCTTGGGCACATCTGTGATGAAAAATTGAAGATTTTAACCAAAGTTGCAAAAATAGGCTTATCTCACCGTTTCCAGCGCTTTTGTGCATCTTGGGCACATCTGTGATGAAAAATTTAAGATTTTAACCAAAGTTGCAAAAATAGGCTTATCTCACCGTTTCCAGAGCTTTTGCGCATCTTGGACACATCTGTGATGAAAAATTGAAGATTTTAACCATTGTTGCAAAAATAGGCTTATCTCCCCGTTTCCAGCACTTTTTGGCACTTAGAGCCAATCTGACAGTAGAAACCGTGCAGTTGCTACTTTTTCATTGGGGTTTCCAAAACTTAAAATCTTTTTTTTAAAGAGTTCCTTTAGAGTTGAAACCAAGATTTCAAATTATCCTTTTTCATTATTATAATCCACTGTATGCATTTTAAGTATCAAGGAATTTGACTGAAGGCCTTTTGAGAAAACACGTTGATTAGTGACCCTATTTCATTATGGCAGTCAAACCACTGATTTTCAACTTTAGTCTATGAAACCTCCAAACCTTAAACATTGTTGCAAAATTAGGCTTATCTCACCGTTTCCAGCACTTTTGTGCACCTTGGGCATATCTGTGATGAAAAAATGAAGATTTTAACCAAAGTTGCAAAAATAGGCTTATCTCACCGTTTCCAGCGCTTTTGGGCATCTTGGGCACATCTGTGATGAAAAATTTAAGATTTTAACCAAAGTTGCAAAAATAGGCTTATCTCACCGTTTCCAGCGCTTTTGGGCATCTTGGGCACATCTGTGATGAAAAATTGAAGATTTTAACCAAAGTTGCAAAAATAGGCTTATCTCACCGTTTCCAGCGCTTTTGTGCATCTTGGGCACATCTGTGATGAAAAATTGAAGAGTTTAACCATTGTTGCAAAAATAGGCTTATCTCACCGTTTCCAGCGCTTTTGGGCATCTTGGGCACATCTGTGATGAAAAATTGAAGATTTTAACCAAAGTTGCAAAAATAGGCTTATCTCACCGTTTCCAGCGCTTTTGTGCATCTTGGGCACATCTGTGATGAAAAATTGAAGATTTTAACCATTGTTGCAAAAATAGGCTTATCTCCCCGTTTCCAGCACTTTTTGGCACTTAGAGCGAATCTGACAGTAGAATCCGTGCAGTTGCTACTTTTTCATTGGGGTTTCCAAAACTTAAAATCTTTTTTTTAAAGAGTTCCTTTAGATTTGAAACCAAGATTTCAAATTATCCTTTTTCATTATTATAATCCACTGTATGCATTTTAAGTATCAAGGAAATTGAGTGAAGGCCTTTTGAGAAAACACGTTGATTAGTGACCCTATTTCATTATGGCAGTCAAACCACTGATTTTCAACTTTAGTCTATGAAACCTCCAAACCTTAAACATTGTTGCAAAATTAGGCTTATCTCACCGTTTCCAGCACTTTTGCGCACCTTGGGCACATCTGTGATGAAAAATTTAAGATTTTAACCAAAGTTGCAAAAATAGGCTTATCTCACCGTTTCCAGCGCTTTTGCGCATCTTGGGCACATCTGTGATGAAAAATTGAAGATTTTAACCAAAGTTGCAAAAATAGGCTTATCTCACCGTTTCCAGCGCTTTTGCGCATCTTGGGCACATCTGTGATGAAAAATTGAAGATTTTAACCAAAGTTGCAAAAATAGGCTTATCTCACCGTTTCCAGCGCTTTTGCGCATCTTGGGCACATCTGTGATGAAAAATTGAAGATTTTAACCAAAGTTGCAAAAATAGGCTTATCTCACCGTTTCCAGCGCTTTTGCGCATCTTGGGCACATCTGTGATGAAAAATTGAAGATTTTAACCAAAGTTGCAAAAATAGGCTTATCTCACCGTTTCCAGCGCTTTTGTGCATCTTGGACACATCTGTGATGAAAAATTGAAGATTTTAACCATTGTTGCAAAAATAGGCTTATCTCCCCGTTTCCAGCACTTTTTGGCACTTAGAGCCAATCTGACAGTAGAAACCGTGCAGTTGCTACTTTTTCATTGGGGTTTCCAAAACTTAAAATCTTTTTTTTAAAGAGTTCCTTTAGAGTTGAAACCAAGATTTCAAATTATCCTTTTTCATTATAATAATCCACTGTATGTATTTTAAGTATCAAGGAATTTGACTGAAGACCTTTTGAGAAAACACGTTGATTAGTGACCCTATTTCATTATGGCAGTCAAACCACTGATTTTCAACTTTAGTCTATGAAACCTCCAAACCTTAAACATTGTTGCAAAATTAGGCTTATCTCACCGTTTCCAGCACTTTTGCGCACCTTGGGCACATCTGTGATGAAAAATTTAAGATTTTAACCAAAGTTGCAAAAATAGGCTTATCTCACCGTTTCCAGCGCTTTTGGGCATCTTGGGCACATCTGTGATGAAAAATTGAAGATTTTAACCAAAGTTGCAAAAATAGGCTTATCTCACCGTTTCCAGCGCTTTTGCGCATCTTGGGCACATCTGTGATGAAAAATTGAAGATTTTAACCAAAGTTGCAAAAATAGGCTTATCTCACCGTTTCCAGCGCTTTTGCGCATCTTGGGCACATCTGTGATGAAAAATTGAAGATTTTAACCAAAGTTGCAAAAATAGGCTTATCTCACCGTTTCCAGCGCTTTTGCGCATCTTGGGCACATCTGTGATGAAAAATTGAAGATTTTAACCAAAGTTGCAAAAATAGTCTTATCTCACCGTTTCCAGCGCTTTTGTGCATCTTGGACACATCTGTGATGAAAAATTGAAGATTTTAACCATTGTTGCAAAAATAGGCTTATCTCCCCGTTTCCAGCACTTTTTGGCACTTAGAGCCAATCTGATAGTAGAAACCGTGCAGTTGCTACTTTTTCATTGGGGTTTCCAAAACTTAAAATCTTTTTTTTAAAGAGTTCCTTTAGAGTTGAAACCAAGATTTCAAATTATCCTTTTTCATTATTATAATCCACTGTATGCATTTTAAGTATCAAGGAATTTGACTGAAGGCCTTTTGAGAAAACACGTTGATTAGTGACCCTATTTCATTATGGCAGTCAAACCACTGATTTTCAACTTTGGTCTATGAAACCTCCAAACCTTAAACATTGTTGCAAAATTAGGCTTATCTCACCGTTTCCAGCACTTTTGTGCACCTTGGGCATATCTGTGATGAAAAATTGAAGATTTTAACCAAAGTTGCAAAAATAGGCTTATCTCACTGTTTCCAGCGCTTTTGTGCATCTTGGACACATCTGTGATGAAAAATTGAAGATTTTAACCATTGTTGCAAAAATAGGCTTATCTCCCCGTTTCCAGCACTTTTTGGCACTTAGAGCGAATCTGACAGTAGAAACCGTGCAGTTGCTACTTTTTCATTGGGGTTTCCAAAACTTAAAATCTTTTTTTAAAGAGTTCCTTTAGAGTTGAAACCAAGATTTCAAATTATCCTTTTTCATTATTATAATCCACTGTATGCATTTTAAGTATCAAGGAAATTGAGTGAAGGCCTTTTGAGAAAACACGTTGATTAGTGACCCTATTTCATTATGGCAGTCAAACCACTGATTTTCAACTTTAGTCTATGAAACCTCCAAACCTTAAACATTGTTGCAAAATTAGGCTTATCTCACCGTTTCCAGCACTTTTGCGCACCTTGGGCACATCTGTGATGAAAAATTTAAGATTTTAACCAAAGTTGCAAAAATAGGCTTATCTCACCGTTTCCAGCGCTTTTGGGCATCTTGGGCACATCTGTGATGAAAAATTTAAGATTTTAACCAAAGTTGCAAAAATAGGCTTATCTCACCGTTTCCAGCGCTTTTGGGCATCTTGGGCACATCTGTGATGAAAAATTTAAGATTTTAACCAAAGTTGCAAAAATAGGCTTATCTCACCGTTTCCAGCGCTTTTGGGCATCTTGGGCACATCTGTGATGAAAAATTGAAGATTTTAACCAAAGTTGCAAAAATAGGCTTATCTCACCGTTTCCAGCGCTTTTGCGCATCTTGGGCACATCTGTGATGAAAAATTGAAGATTTTAACCAAAGTTGCAAAAATAGGCTTATCTCACCGTTTCCAGCGCTTTTGCGCATCTTGGGCACATCTGTGATGAAAAATTGAAGATTTTAACCAAAGTTGCAAAAATAGGCTTATCTCACCGTTTCCAGCGCTTTTGCGCATCTTGGGCACATCTGTGATGAAAAATTGAAGATTTTAACCAAAGTTGCAAAAATAGTCTTATCTCACCGTTTCCAGCGCTTTTGTGCATCTTGGACACATCTGTGATGAAAAATTGAAGATTTTAACCATTGTTGCAAAAATAGGCTTATCTCCCCGTTTCCAGCACTTTTTGGCACTTAGAGCCAATCTGATAGTAGAAACCGTGCAGTTGCTACTTTTTCATTGGGGTTTCCAAAACTTAAAATCTTTTTTTTAAAGAGTTCCTTTAGAGTTGAAACCAAGATTTCAAATTATCCTTTTTCATTATTATAATCCACTGTATGCATTTTAAGTATCAAGGAATTTGACTGAAGGCCTTTTGAGAAAACACGTTGATTAGTGACCCTATTTCATTATGGCAGTCAAACCACTGATTTTCAACTTTGGTCTATGAAACCTCCAAACCTTAAACATTGTTGCAAAATTAGGCTTATCTCACCGTTTCCAGCACTTTTGTGCACCTTGGGCATATCTGTGATGAAAAATTGAAGATTTTAACCAAAGTTGCAAAAATAGGCTTATCTCACTGTTTCCAGCGCTTTTGTGCATCTTGGACACATCTGTGATGAAAAATTGAAGATTTTAACCATTGTTGCAAAAATAGGCTTATCTCCCCGTTTCCAGCACTTTTTGGCACTTAGAGCGAATCTGACAGTAGAAACCGTGCAGTTGCTACTTTTTCATTGGGGTTTCCAAAACTTAAAATCTTTTTTTAAAGAGTTCCTTTAGAGTTGAAACCAAGATTTCAAATTATCCTTTTTCATTATTATAATCCACTGTATGCATTTTAAGTATCAAGGAAATTGAGTGAAGGCCTTTTGAGAAAACACGTTGATTAGTGACCCTATTTCATTATGGCAGTCAAACCACTGATTTTCAACTTTAGTCTATGAAACCTCCAAACCTTAAACATTGTTGCAAAATTAGGCTTATCTCACCGTTTCCAGCACTTTTGCGCACCTTGGGCACATCTGTGATGAAAAATTTAAGATTTTAACCAAAGTTGCAAAAATAGGCTTATCTCACCGTTTCCAGCGCTTTTGGGCATCTTGGGCACATCTGTGATGAAAAATTTAAGATTTTAACCAAAGTTGCAAAAATAGGCTTATCTCACCGTTTCCAGCGCTTTTGGGCATCTTGGGCACATCTGTGATGAAAAATTGAAGATTTTAACCAAAGTTGCAAAAATAGGCTTATCTCACCGTTTCCAGCGCTTTTGTGCATCTTGGGCACATCTGTGATGAAAAATTGAAGATTTTAACCATTGTTGCAAAAATAGGCTTATCTCACCGTTTCCAGCGCTTTTGGGCATCTTGGGCACATCTGTGATGAAAAATTGAAGATTTTAACCAAAGTTGCAAAAATAGGCTTATCTCACCGTTTCCAGCGCTTTTGTGCATCTTGGGCACATCTGTGATGAAAAATTGAAGATTTTAACCATTGTTGCAAAAATAGGCTTATCTCCCCGTTTCCAGCACTTTTTGGCACTTAGAGCGAATCTGACAGTAGAATCCGTGCAGTTGCTACTTTTTCATTGGGGTTTCCAAAACTTAAAATCTTTTTTTTAAAGAGTTCCTTTAGATTTGAAACCAAGATTTCAAATTATCCTTTTTCATTATTATAATCCACTGTATGCATTTTAAGTATCAAGGAAATTGAGTGAAGGCCTTTTGAGAAAACACGTTGATTAGTGACCCTATTTCATTATGGCAGTCAAACCACTGATTTTCAACTTTAGTCTATGAAACCTCCAAACCTTAAACATTGTTGCAAAATTAGGCTTATCTCACCGTTTCCAGCACTTTTGCGCACCTTGGGCACATCTGTGATGAAAAATTTAAGATTTTAACCAAAGTTGCAAAAATAGGCTTATCTCACCGTTTCCAGCGCTTTTGCGCATCTTGGGCACATCTGTGATGAAAAATTGAAGATTTTAACCAAAGTTGCAAAAATAGGCTTATCTCACCGTTTCCAGCGCTTTTGCGCATCTTGGGCACATCTGTGATGAAAAATTGAAGATTTTAACCAAAGTTGCAAAAATAGGCTTATCTCACCGTTTCCAGCGCTTTTGCGCATCTTGGGCACATCTGTGATGAAAAATTGAAGATTTTAACCAAAGTTGCAAAAATAGGCTTATCTCACCGTTTCCAGCGCTTTTGCGCATCTTGGGCACATCTGTGATGAAAAATTGAAGATTTTAACCAAAGTTGCAAAAATAGGCTTATCTCACCGTTTCCAGCGCTTTTGTGCATCTTGGACACATCTGTGATGAAAAATTGAAGATTTTAACCATTGTTGCAAAAATAGGCTTATCTCCCCGTTTCCAGCACTTTTTGGCACTTAGAGCCAATCTGACAGTAGAAACCGTGCAGTTGCTACTTTTTCATTGGGGTTTCCAAAACTTAAAATCTTTTTTTTAAAGAGTTCCTTTAGAGTTGAAACCAAGATTTCAAATTATCCTTTTTCATTATAATAATCCACTGTATGTATTTTAAGTATCAAGGAATTTGACTGAAGACCTTTTGAGAAAACACGTTGATTAGTGACCCTATTTCATTATGGCAGTCAAACCACTGATTTTCAACTTTAGTCTATGAAACCTCCAAACCTTAAACATTGTTGCAAAATTAGGCTTATCTCACCGTTTCCAGCACTTTTGCGCACCTTGGGCACATCTGTGATGAAAAATTTAAGATTTTAACCAAAGTTGCAAAAATAGGCTTATCTCACCGTTTCCAGCGCTTTTGCGCATCTTGGGCACATCTGTGATGAAAAATTGAAGATTTTAACCAAAGTTGCAAAAATAGGCTTATCTCACCGTTTCCAGCGCTTTTGCGCATCTTGGGCACATCTGTGATGAAAAATTGAAGATTTTAACCAAAGTTGCAAAAATAGGCTTATCTCACCGTTTCCAGCGCTTTTGCGCATCTTGGGCACATCTGTGATGAAAAATTGAAGATTTTAACCAAAGTTGCAAAAATAGGCTTATCTCACCGTTTCCAGCGCTTTTGTGCATCTTGGACACATCTGTGATGAAAAATTGAAGATTTTAACCATTGTTGCAAAAATAGGCTTATCTCCCCGTTTCCAGCACTTTTTGGCACTTAGAGCCAATCTGACAGTAGAAACCGTGCAGTTGCTACTTTTTCATTGGGGTTTCCAAAACTTAAAATCTTTTTTTTAAAGAGTTCCTTTAGAGTTGAAACCAAGATTTCAAATTATCCTTTTTCATTATTATAATCCACTGTATGCATTTTAAGTATCAAGGAAATTGAGTGAAGGCCTTTTGAGAAAACACGTTGATTAGTGACCCTATTTCATTATGGCAGTCAAACCACTGATTTTCAACTTTAGTCTATGAAACCTCCAAACCTTAAACATTGTTGCAAAATTAGGCTTATCTCACCGTTTCCAGCACTTTTGCGCACCTTGGGCACATCTGTGATGAAAAATTTAAGATTTTAACCAAAGTTGCAAAAATAGGCTTATCTCACCGTTTCCAGCGCTTTTGCGCATCTTGGGCACATCTGTGATGAAAAATTGAAGATTTTAACCAAAGTTGCAAAAATAGGCTTATCTCACCGTTTCCAGCGCTTTTGCGCATCTTGGGCACATCTGTGATGAAAAATTGAAGATTTAAACCAAAGTTGCAAAAATAGGCTTATCTCACCGTTTCCAGCGCTTTTGCGCATCTTGGGCACATCTGTGATGAAAAATTGAAGATTTTAACCAAAGTTGCAAAAATAGGCTTATCTCACCGTTTCCAGCGCTTTTGTGCATCTTGGGCACATCTGTGATGAAAAATTGAAGATTTTAACCAAAGTTGCAAAAATAGGCTTATCTCACCGTTTCCAGCGCTTTTGTGCATCTTGGACACATCTGTGATGAAAAATTGAAGATTTGAACCATTGTTGCAAAAATAGGCTTATCTCCCCGTTTCCAGCACTTTTTGGCACTTAGAGCCAATCTGACAGTAGAAACCGTGCAGTTGCTACTTTTTCATTGGGGTTTCCAAAACTTAAAATCTTTTTTTTAAAGAGTTCCTTTAGAGTTGAAACCAAGATTTCAAATTATCCTTTTTCATTATAATAATCCACTGTATGTATTTTAAGTATCAAGGAATTTGACTGAAGGCCTTTTGAGAAAACACGTTGATTAGTGACCCTATTTCATTATGGCAGTCAAACCACTGATTTTCAACTTTAGTCTATGAAACCTCCAAACCTTAAACATTGTTGCAAAATTAGGCTTATCTCACCGTTTCCAGCACTTTTGCGCACCTTGGGCACATCTGTGATGAAAAATTTAAGATTTTAACCAAAGTTGCAAAAATAGGCTTATCTCACCGTTTCCAGCGCTTTTGGGCATCTTGGGCACATCTGTGATGAAAAATTTAAGATTTTAACCAAAGTTGCAAAAATAGGCTTATCTCACCGTTTCCAGCGCTTTTGCGCATCTTGGGCACATCTGTGATGAAAAATTGAAGATTTTAACCAAAGTTGCAAAAATAGGCTTATCTCACCGTTTCCAGCGCTTTTGTGCATCTTGGACACATCTGTGATGAAAAATTGAAGATTTTAACCATTGTTGCAAAAATAGGCTTATCTCCCCGTTTCCAGCACTTTTTGGCACTTAGAGCCAATCTGACAGTAGAAACCGTGCAGTTGCTACTTTTTCATTGGGGTTTCCAAAACTTAAAATCTTTTTTTTAAAGAGTTCCTTTAGAGTTGAAACCAAGATTTCAAATTATCCTTTTTCATTATTATAATCCACTGTATGCATTTTAAGTATCAAGGAATTTGACTGAAGGCCTTTTGAGAAAACACGTTGATTAGTGACCCTATTTCATTATGGCAGTCAAACCACTGATTTTCAACTTTAGTCTATGAAACCTCCAAACCTTAAACATTGTTGCAAAATTAGGCTTATCTCACCGTTTCCAGCACTTTTGCGCACCTTGGGCACATCTGTGATGAAAAATTTAAAATTTTAACCAAAGTTGCAAAAATAGGCTTATCTCACCGTTTCCAGCGCTTTTGCGCATCTTGGGCACATCTGTGATGAAAAATTGAAGATTTTAACCAAAGTTGCAAAAATAGGCTTATCTCACCGTTTCCAGCGCTTTTGCGCATCTTGGACACATCTGTGATGAAAAATTTAAGATTTTAACCAAAGTTGCAAAAATAGGCTTATCTCACCGTTTCCAGCGCTTTTGTGCATCTTGGGCACATCTGTGATGAAAAATTGAAGATTTTAACCAAAGTTGCAAAAATAGGCTTATCTCAACGTTTCCAGCGCTTTTGTGCATCTTGGGCACATCTGTGATGAAAAATTGAAGATTTTAACCAAAGTTGCAAAAATAGGCTTATCTCACCGTTTCCAGCGCTTTTGTGCATCTTGGACACATCTGTGATGAAAAATTGAAGATTTGAACCATTGTTGCAAAAATAGGCTTATCTCCCCGTTTCCAGCACTTTTTGGCACTTAGAGCCAATCTGACAGTAGAAACCGTGCAGTTGCTACTTTTTCATTGGGGTTTCCAAAACTTAAAATCTTTTTTTTAAAGAGTTCCTTTAGAGTTGAAACCAAGATTTCAAATTATCCTTTTTCATTATAATAATCCACTGTATGTATTTTAAGTATCAAGGAATTTGACTGAAGGCCTTTTGAGAAAACACGTTGATTAGTGACCCTATTTCATTATGGCAGTCAAACCACTGATTTTCAACTTTAGTCTATGAAACCTCCAAACCTTAAACATTGTTGCAAAATTAGGCTTATCTCACCGTTTCCAGCACTTTTGCGCACCTTGGGCACATCTGTGATGAAAAATTTAAGATTTTAACCAAAGTTGCAAAAATAGGCTTATCTCACCGTTTCCAGCGCTTTTGGGCATCTTGGGCACATCTGTGATGAAAAATTTAAGATTTTAACCAAAGTTGCAAAAATAGGCTTATCTCACCGTTTCCAGCGCTTTTGCGCATCTTGGGCACATCTGTGATGAAAAATTGAAGATTTTAACCAAAGTTGCAAAAATAGGCTTATCTCACCGTTTCCAGCGCTTTTGTGCATCTTGGACACATCTGTGATGAAAAATTGAAGATTTTAACCATTGTTGCAAAAATAGGCTTATCTCCCCGTTTCCAGCACTTTTTGGCACTTAGAGCCAATCTGACAGTAGAAACCGTGCAGTTGCTACTTTTTCATTGGGGTTTCCAAAACTTAAAATCTTTTTTTTAAAGAGTTCCTTTAGAGTTGAAACCAAGATTTCAAATTATCCTTTTTCATTATTATAATCCACTGTATGCATTTTAAGTATCAAGGAATTTGACTGAAGGCCTTTTGAGAAAACACGTTGATTAGTGACCCTATTTCATTATGGCAGTCAAACCACTGATTTTCAACTTTAGTCTATGAAACCTCCAAACCTTAAACATTGTTGCAAAATTAGGCTTATCTCACCGTTTCCAGCACTTTTGCGCACCTTGGGCACATCTGTGATGAAAAATTTAAAATTTTAACCAAAGTTGCAAAAATAGGCTTATCTCACCGTTTCCAGCGCTTTTGCGCATCTTGGGCACATCTGTGATGAAAAATTGAAGATTTTAACCAAAGTTGCAAAAATAGGCTTATCTCACCGTTTCCAGCGCTTTTGCGCATCTTGGACACATCTGTGATGAAAAATTTAAGATTTTAACCAAAGTTGCAAAAATAGGCTTATCTCACCGTTTCCAGCGCTTTTGTGCATCTTGGGCACATCTGTGATGAAAAATTGAAGATTTTAACCAAAGTTGCAAAAATAGGCTTATCTCAACGTTTCCAGCGCTTTTGTGCATCTTGGGCACATCTGTGATGAAAAATTGAAGATTTTAACCAAAGTTGCAAAAATAGGCTTATCTCACCGTTTCCAGCGCTTTTGTGCATCTTGGACACATCTGTGATGAAAAATTGAAGATTTTAACCATTGTTGCAAAAATAGGCTTATCTCCCCGTTTCCAGCACTTTTTGGCACTTAGAGCCAATCTGACAGTAGAAACTGTGCAGTTGCTACTTTTTCATTGGGGTTTCCAAAACTTAAAATCTTTTTTTTAAAGAGTTCCTTTAGAGTTGAAACCAAGATTTCAAATTATCCTTTTTCATTATTATAATCCACTGTATGCATTTTAAGTATCAAGGAAATTGAGTGAAGGCTTTTTGAGAAAACACGTTGATTAGTGACCCTATTTCATTATGGCAGTCAAACCACTGATTTTCAACTTTAGTCTATGAAACCTCCAAACCTTAAACATTGTTGCAAAATTAGGCTTATCTCACCGTTTCCAGCACTTTTGCGCACCTTGGGCACATCTGTGATGAAAAATTTAAGATTTTAACGAAAGTTGCAAAAATAGGCTTATCTCACCGTTTCCAGCGCTTTTGCGCATCTTGGGCACATCTGTGATGAAAAATTGAAGATTTTAACCAAAGTTGCAAAAATAGGCTTATCTCACCGTTTCCAGCGCTTTTGTGCATCTTGGGCACATCTGTGATGAAAAATTGAAGATTTTAACCAAAGTTGCAAAAATAGGCTTATCTCACCGTTTCCAGCGCTTTTGTGCATCTTGGACACATCTGTGATGAAAAATTGAAGATTTTAACCATTGTTGCAAAAATAGGCTTATCTCCCCGTTTCCAGCACTTTTTGGCACTTAGAGCCAATCTGACAGTAGAAACCGTGCAGTTGCTACTTTTTCATTGGGGTTTCCAAAACTTAAAATCTTTTTTTTAAAGAGTTCCTTTAGAGTTGAAACCAAGATTTCAAATTATCCTTTTTCATTATTATAATCCACTGTATGCATTTTAAGTATCAAGGAATTTGACTGAAGGCCTTTTGAGAAAACACGTTGATTAGTGACCCTATTTCATTATGGCAGTCAAACCACTGATTTTCAACTTTAGTCTATAAAACCTCCAAACCTTAAACATTGTTGCAAAATTAGGCTTATCTCACCGTTTCCAGCACTTTTGTGCACCTTGGGCATATCTGTGATGAAAAAATGAAGATTTTAACCAAAGTTGCAAAAATAGGCTTATCTCACCGTTTCCAGCGCTTTTGGGCATCTTGGGCACATCTGTGATGAAAAATTTAAGATTTTAACCAAAGTTGCAAAAATAGGCTTATCTCACCGTTTCCAGCGCTTTTGTGCATCTTGGGCACATCTGTGATGAAAAATTGAGGATTTTAACCAAAGTTGCAAAAATAGGCTTATCTCACCGTTTCCAGCGCTTTTGTGCATCTTGGGCACATCTGTGATGAAAAATTGAAGATTTTAACCAAAGTTGCAAAAATAGGCTTATCTCACCGTTTCCAGCGCTTTTGGGCATCTTGGGCACATCTGTGATGAAAAATTGAAGATTTTAACCAAAGTTGCAAAAATAGGCTTATCTCACCGTTTCCAGCGCTTTTGTGCATCTTGGGCACATCTGTGATGAAAAATTGAAGATTTTAACCATTGTTGCAAAAATAGGCTTATCTCCCCGTTTCCAGCACTTTTTGGCACTTAGAGCCAATCTGACAGTAGAAACCGTGCAGTTGCTACTTTTTCATTGGGGTTTCCAAAACTTAAAATCTTTTTTTTAAAGAGTTCCTTTAGAGTTGAAACCAAGATTTCAAATTATCCTTTTTCATTATTATAATCCACTGTATGCATTTTAAGTATCAAGGAAATTGAGTGAAGGCCTTTTGAGAAAACACGTTGATTAGTGACCTTATTTCATTATGGCAGTCAAACCACTGATTTTCAACTTTAGTCTATGAAACCTCCAAACCTTAAACATTGTTGCAAAATTAGGCTTATCTCACCGTTTCCAGCACTTTTGCGCACCTTGGGCACATCTGTGATGAAAAATTGAAGATTTTAACCAAAGTTGCAAAAATAGGCTTATCTCACCGTTTCCAGCGCTTTTGCGCATCTTGGGCACATCTGTGATGAAAAATTGAAGATTTTAACCAAAGTTGCAAAAATAGGCTTATCTCACCGTTTCCAGCGCTTTTGTGCATCTTGGGCACATCTGTGATGAAAAATTGAAGATTTTAACCAAAGTTGCAAAAATAGGCTTATCTCACCGTTTCCAGCGCTTTTGGGCATCTTGGGCACATCTGTGATGAAAAATTTAAGATTTTAACCAAAGTTGCAAAAATAGGCTTATCTCACCGTTTCCAGCGCTTTTGCGCATCTTGGGCACATCTGTGATGAAAAATTGAAGATTTTAACCAAAGTTGCAAAAATAGGCTTATCTCACCGTTTCCAGCGCTTTTGTGCATCTTGGACACATCTGTGATGAAAAATTGAAGATTTTAACCATTGTTGCAAAAATAGGCTTATCTCCCCGTTTCCAGCACTTTTTGGCACTTAGAGCAAATCTGACAGTAGAAACCGTGCAGTTGCTACTTTTTCATTGGGGTTTCCAAAACTTAAAATCTTTTTTTTAAAGAGTTCCTTTAGAGTTGAAACCAAGATTTCAAATTATCCTTTTTCATTATTATAATCCACTGTATGCATTTTAAGTATCAAGGAAATTGAGTGAAGGCCTTTTGAGAAAACACGTTGATTAGTGACCCTATTTCATTATGGCAGTCAAACCACTGATTTTCAACTTTAGTCTATGAAACCTCCAAACCTTAAACATTGTTGCAAAATTAGGCTTATCTCACCGTTTCCAGCACTTTTGCGCACCTTGGGCCTATCTGTGATGAAAAAATGAAGATTTTAACCAAAGTTGCAAAAATAGGCTTATCTCACCGTTTCCAGCGCTTTTGCGCATCTTGGGCACATCTGTGATGAAAAATTTAAGATTTTAACCAAAGTTGCAAAAATAGGCTTATCTCACCGTTTCCAGCGCTTTTGGGCATCTTGGGCACATCTGTGATGAAAAATTTAAGATTTTAACAAAAGTTGCAAAAATAGGCTTATCTCACCGTTTCCAGCGCTTTTGCGCATCTTGGGCACATCTGTGATGAAAAATTGAAGATTTTAACCAAAGTTGCAAAAATAGGCTTATCTCACCGTTTCCAGCGCTTTTGTGCATCTTGGGCACATCTGTGATGAAAAATTGAAGATTTTAACTAAAGTTGCAAAAATAGGCTTATCTCACCGTTTCCAGAGCTTTTGCGCATCTTGGGCACATCTGTGATGAAAAATTTAAGATTTTACCCAAAGTTGCAAAAATAGGCTTATCTCACCGTTTCCAGCGCTTTTGTGCATCTTGGGCACATCTGTGATGAAAAATTGAAGATTTTAACCAAAGTTGCAAAAATAGGCTTATCTCACCGTTTCCAGCGCTTTTGTGCATCTTGGACACATCTGTGATGAAAAATTGAAGATTTTAACCATTGTTGCAAAAATAGGCTTATCTCCCCGTTTCCAGCACTTTTTGGCACTTAGAGCCAATCTGACAGTAGAAACCGTGCAGTTGCTACTTTTTCATTGGGGTTTCCAAAACTTAAAATCTTTTTTTTAAAGAGTTCCTTTAGAGTTGAAACCAAGATTTCAAATTATCCTTTTTCATTATTATAATCCACTGTATGCATTTTAAGTATCAAGGAATTTGACTGAAGGCCTTTTGAGAAAACACGTTGATTAGTGACCCTATTTCATTATGGCAGTCAAACCACTGATTTTCAATTTTAGTCTATGAAACCTCCAAACCTTAAACATTGTTGCAAAATTAGGCTTATCTCACCGTTTCCAGCACTTTTGTGCACCTTGGGCATATCTGTGATGAAAAAATGAAGATTTTAACCAAAGTTGCAAAAATAGGCTTATCTCACCGTTTCCAGCGCTTTTGGGCATCTTGGGCACATCTGTGATGAAAAATTTAAGATTTTAACAAAAGTTGCAAAAATAGGCTTATCTCACCGTTTCCAGCGCTTTTGCGCATCTTGGGCACATCCGTGATGAAAAATTGAAGATTTTAACCAAAGTTGCAAAAATAGGCTTATCTCACCGTTTCCAGCGCTTTTGTGCATCTTGGGCACATCTGTGATGAAAAATTGAAGATTTTAACCAAAGTTGCAAAAATAGGCTTATCTCACCGTTTCCAGAGCTTTTGCGCATCTTGGGCACATCTGTGATGAAAAATTTAAGATTTTACCCAAAGTTGCAAAAATAGGCTTATCTCACCGTTTCCAGCGCTTTTGTGCATCTTGGGCACATCTGTGATGAAAAATTGAAGATTTTAACCAAAGTTGCAAAAATAGGCTTATCTCACCGTTTCCAGCGCTTTTGTGCATCTTGGACACATCTGTGATGAAAAATTGAAGATTTTAACCATTGTTGCAAAAATAGGCTTATCTCCCCGTTTCCAGCACTTTTTGGCACTTAGAGCCAATCTGACAGTAGAAACCGTGCAGTTGCTACTTTTTCATTGGGGTTTCCAAAACTTAAAATCTTTTTTTTAAAGAGTTCCTTTAGAGTTGAAACCAAGATTTCAAATTATCCTTTTTCATTATTATAATCCACTGTATGCATTTTAAGTATCAAGGAAATTGAGTGAAGGCCTTTTGAGAAAACACGTTGATTAGTGACCCTATTTCATTATGGCAGTCAAACCACTGATTTTCAACTTTAGTCTATGAAACCTCCAAACCTTAAACATTGTTGCAAAATTAGGCTTATCTCACCGTTTCCAGCACTTTTGCGCACCTTGGGCACATCTGTGATGAAAAATTTAAGATTTTAACCAAAGTTGCAAAAATAGGCTTATCTCACCGTTTCCAGCGCTTTTGCGCATCTTGGGCACATCTGTGATGAAAAATTGAAGATTTTAACCAAAGTTGCAAAAATAGGCTTATCTCACCGTTTCCAGCGCTTTTGCGCATCTTGGGCACATCTGTGATGAAAAATTGAAGATTTAAACCAAAGTTGCAAAAATAGGCTTATCTCACCGTTTCCAGCGCTTTTGCGCATCTTGGGCACATCTGTGATGAAAAATTGAAGATTTTAACCAAAGTTGCAAAAATAGGCTTATCTCACCGTTTCCAGCGCTTTTGGGCATCTTGGGCACATCTGTGATGAAAAATTTAAGATTTTAACCAAAGTTGCAAAAATAGGCTTATCTCACCGTTTCCAGCGCTTTTGGGCATCTTGGGCACATCTGTGATGAAAAATTTAAGATTTTAACCAAAGTTGCAAAAATAGGCTTATCTCACCGTTTCCAGCGCTTTTGCGCATCTTGGGCACATCTGTGATGAAAAATTGAAGATTTTAACCAAAGTTGCAAAAATAGGCTTATCTCACCGTTTCCAGCGCTTTTGTGCATCTTGGACACATCTGTGATGAAAAATTGAAGATTTTAACCATTGTTGCAAAAATAGGCTTATCTCCCCGTTTCCAGCACTTTTTGGCACTTAGAGCAAATCTGACAGTAGAAACCGTGCAGTTGCTACTTTTTCATTGGGGTTTCCAAAACTTAAAATCTTTTTTTTAAAGAGTTCCTTTAGAGTTGAAACCAAGATTTCAAATTATCCTTTTTCATTATTATAATCCACTGTATGCATTTTAAGTATCAAGGAAATTGAGTGAAGGCCTTTTGAGAAAACACGTTGATTAGTGACCCTATTTCATTATGGCAGTCAAACCACTGATTTTCAACTTTAGTCTATGAAACCTCCAAACCTTAAACATTGTTGCAAAATTAGGCTTATCTCACCGTTTCCAGCACTTTTGCGCACCTTGGGCCTATCTGTGATGAAAAAATGAAGATTTTAACCAAAGTTGCAAAAATAGGCTTATCTCACCGTTTCCAGCGCTTTTGCGCATCTTGGGCACATCTGTGATGAAAAATTTAAGATTTTAACCAAAGTTGCAAAAATAGGCTTATCTCACCGTTTCCAGCGCTTTTGGGCATCTTGGGCACATCTGTGATGAAAAATTTAAGATTTTAACAAAAGTTGCAAAAATAGGCTTATCTCACCGTTTCCAGCGCTTTTGCGCATCTTGGGCACATCTGTGATGAAAAATTGAAGATTTTAACCAAAGTTGCAAAAATAGGCTTATCTCACCGTTTCCAGCGCTTTTGTGCATCTTGGGCACATCTGTGATGAAAAATTGAAGATTTTAACTAAAGTTGCAAAAATAGGCTTATCTCACCGTTTCCAGAGCTTTTGCGCATCTTGGGCACATCTGTGATGAAAAATTTAAGATTTTACCCAAAGTTGCAAAAATAGGCTTATCTCACCGTTTCCAGCGCTTTTGTGCATCTTGGGCACATCTGTGATGAAAAATTGAAGATTTTAACCAAAGTTGCAAAAATAGGCTTATCTCACCGTTTCCAGCGCTTTTGTGCATCTTGGACACATCTGTGATGAAAAATTGAAGATTTTAACCATTGTTGCAAAAATAGGCTTATCTCCCCGTTTCCAGCACTTTTTGGCACTTAGAGCCAATCTGACAGTAGAAACCGTGCAGTTGCTACTTTTTCATTGGGGTTTCCAAAACTTAAAATCTTTTTTTTAAAGAGTTCCTTTAGAGTTGAAACCAAGATTTCAAATTATCCTTTTTCATTATTATAATCCACTGTATGCATTTTAAGTATCAAGGAATTTGACTGAAGGCCTTTTGAGAAAACACGTTGATTAGTGACCCTATTTCATTATGGCAGTCAAACCACTGATTTTCAATTTTAGTCTATGAAACCTCCAAACCTTAAACATTGTTGCAAAATTAGGCTTATCTCACCGTTTCCAGCACTTTTGTGCACCTTGGGCATATCTGTGATGAAAAAATGAAGATTTTAACCAAAGTTGCAAAAATAGGCTTATCTCACCGTTTCCAGCGCTTTTGGGCATCTTGGGCACATCTGTGATGAAAAATTTAAGATTTTAACAAAAGTTGCAAAAATAGGCTTATCTCACCGTTTCCAGCGCTTTTGCGCATCTTGGGCACATCCGTGATGAAAAATTGAAGATTTTAACCAAAGTTGCAAAAATAGGCTTATCTCACCGTTTCCAGCGCTTTTGTGCATCTTGGGCACATCTGTGATGAAAAATTGAAGATTTTAACCAAAGTTGCAAAAATAGGCTTATCTCACCGTTTCCAGAGCTTTTGCGCATCTTGGGCACATCTGTGATGAAAAATTTAAGATTTTACCCAAAGTTGCAAAAATAGGCTTATCTCACCGTTTCCAGCGCTTTTGTGCATCTTGGGCACATCTGTGATGAAAAATTGAAGATTTTAACCAAAGTTGCAAAAATAGGCTTATCTCACCGTTTCCAGCGCTTTTGTGCATCTTGGACACATCTGTGATGAAAAATTGAAGATTTTAACCATTGTTGCAAAAATAGGCTTATCTCCCCGTTTCCAGCACTTTTTGGCACTTAGAGCCAATCTGACAGTAGAAACCGTGCAGTTGCTACTTTTTCATTGGGGTTTCCAAAACTTAAAATCTTTTTTTTAAAGAGTTCCTTTAGAGTTGAAACCAAGATTTCAAATTATCCTTTTTCATTATTATAATCCACTGTATGCATTTTAAGTATCAAGGAAATTGAGTGAAGGCCTTTTGAGAAAACACGTTGATTAGTGACCCTATTTCATTATGGCAGTCAAACCACTGATTTTCAACTTTAGTCTATGAAACCTCCAAACCTTAAACATTGTTGCAAAATTAGGCTTATCTCACCGTTTCCAGCACTTTTGCGCACCTTGGGCACATCTGTGATGAAAAATTTAAGATTTTAACCAAAGTTGCAAAAATAGGCTTATCTCACCGTTTCCAGCGCTTTTGCGCATCTTGGGCACATCTGTGATGAAAAATTGAAGATTTTAACCAAAGTTGCAAAAATAGGCTTATCTCACCGTTTCCAGCGCTTTTGCGCATCTTGGGCACATCTGTGATGAAAAATTGAAGATTTAAACCAAAGTTGCAAAAATAGGCTTATCTCACCGTTTCCAGCGCTTTTGCGCATCTTGGGCACATCTGTGATGAAAAATTGAAGATTTTAACCAAAGTTGCAAAAATAGGCTTATCTCACCGTTTCCAGCGCTTTTGTGCATCTTGGGCACATCTGTGATGAAAAATTGAAGATTTTAACCAAAGTTGCAAAAATAGGCTTATCTCACCGTTTCCAGCGCTTTTGTGCATCTTGGACACATCTGTGATGAAAAATTGAAGATTTGAACCATTGTTGCAAAAATAGGCTTATCTCCCCGTTTCCAGCACTTTTTGGCACTTAGAGCCAATCTGACAGTAGAAACCGTGCAGTTGCTACTTTTTCATTGGGGTTTCCAAAACTTAAAATCTTTTTTTTAAAGAGTTCCTTTAGAGTTGAAACCAAGATTTCAAATTATCCTTTTTCATTATAATAATCCACTGTATGTATTTTAAGTATCAAGGAATTTGACTGAAGGCCTTTTGAGAAAACACGTTGATTAGTGACCCTATTTCATTATGGCAGTCAAACCACTGATTTTCAACTTTAGTCTATGAAACCTCCAAACCTTAAACATTGTTGCAAAATTAGGCTTATCTCACCGTTTCCAGCACTTTTGCGCACCTTGGGCACATCTGTGATGAAAAATTTAAGATTTTAACCAAAGTTGCAAAAATAGGCTTATCTCACCGTTTCCAGCGCTTTTGGGCATCTTGGGCACATCTGTGATGAAAAATTTAAGATTTTAACCAAAGTTGCAAAAATAGGCTTATCTCACCGTTTCCAGCGCTTTTGCGCATCTTGGGCACATCTGTGATGAAAAATTGAAGATTTTAACCAAAGTTGCAAAAATAGGCTTATCTCACCGTTTCCAGCGCTTTTGTGCATCTTGGACACATCTGTGATGAAAAATTGAAGATTTTAACCATTGTTGCAAAAATAGGCTTATCTCCCCGTTTCCAGCACTTTTTGGCACTTAGAGCCAATCTGACAGTAGAAACCGTGCAGTTGCTACTTTTTCATTGGGGTTTCCAAAACTTAAAATCTTTTTTTTAAAGAGTTCCTTTAGAGTTGAAACCAAGATTTCAAATTATCCTTTTTCATTATTATAATCCACTGTATGCATTTTAAGTATCAAGGAATTTGACTGAAGGCCTTTTGAGAAAACACGTTGATTAGTGACCCTATTTCATTATGGCAGTCAAACCACTGATTTTCAACTTTAGTCTATGAAACCTCCAAACCTTAAACATTGTTGCAAAATTAGGCTTATCTCACCGTTTCCAGCACTTTTGCGCACCTTGGGCACATCTGTGATGAAAAATTTAAAATTTTAACCAAAGTTGCAAAAATAGGCTTATCTCACCGTTTCCAGCGCTTTTGCGCATCTTGGGCACATCTGTGATGAAAAATTGAAGATTTTAACCAAAGTTGCAAAAATAGGCTTATCTCACCGTTTCCAGCGCTTTTGCGCATCTTGGACACATCTGTGATGAAAAATTTAAGATTTTAACCAAAGTTGCAAAAATAGGCTTATCTCACCGTTTCCAGCGCTTTTGTGCATCTTGGGCACATCTGTGATGAAAAATTGAAGATTTTAACCAAAGTTGCAAAAATAGGCTTATCTCAACGTTTCCAGCGCTTTTGTGCATCTTGGGCACATCTGTGATGAAAAATTGAAGATTTTAACCAAAGTTGCAAAAATAGGCTTATCTCACCGTTTCCAGCGCTTTTGTGCATCTTGGACACATCTGTGATGAAAAATTGAAGATTTTAACCATTGTTGCAAAAATAGGCTTATCTCCCCGTTTCCAGCACTTTTTGGCACTTAGAGCCAATCTGACAGTAGAAACTGTGCAGTTGCTACTTTTTCATTGGGGTTTCCAAAACTTAAAATCTTTTTTTTAAAGAGTTCCTTTAGAGTTGAAACCAAGATTTCAAATTATCCTTTTTCATTATTATAATCCACTGTATGCATTTTAAGTATCAAGGAAATTGAGTGAAGGCTTTTTGAGAAAACACGTTGATTAGTGACCCTATTTCATTATGGCAGTCAAACCACTGATTTTCAACTTTAGTCTATGAAACCTCCAAACCTTAAACATTGTTGCAAAATTAGGCTTATCTCACCGTTTCCAGCACTTTTGCGCACCTTGGGCACATCTGTGATGAAAAATTTAAGATTTTAACGAAAGTTGCAAAAATAGGCTTATCTCACCGTTTCCAGCGCTTTTGCGCATCTTGGGCACATCTGTGATGAAAAATTGAAGATTTTAACCAAAGTTGCAAAAATAGGCTTATCTCACCGTTTCCAGCGCTTTTGTGCATCTTGGGCACATCTGTGATGAAAAATTGAAGATTTTAACCAAAGTTGCAAAAATAGGCTTATCTCACCGTTTCCAGCGCTTTTGTGCATCTTGGACACATCTGTGATGAAAAATTGAAGATTTTAACCATTGTTGCAAAAATAGGCTTATCTCCCCGTTTCCAGCACTTTTTGGCACTTAGAGCCAATCTGACAGTAGAAACCGTGCAGTTGCTACTTTTTCATTGGGGTTTCCAAAACTTAAAATCTTTTTTTTAAAGAGTTCCTTTAGAGTTGAAACCAAGATTTCAAATTATCCTTTTTCATTATTATAATCCACTGTATGCATTTTAAGTATCAAGGAATTTGACTGAAGGCCTTTTGAGAAAACACGTTGATTAGTGACCCTATTTCATTATGGCAGTCAAACCACTGATTTTCAACTTTAGTCTATAAAACCTCCAAACCTTAAACATTGTTGCAAAATTAGGCTTATCTCACCGTTTCCAGCACTTTTGTGCACCTTGGGCATATCTGTGATGAAAAAATGAAGATTTTAACCAAAGTTGCAAAAATAGGCTTATCTCACCGTTTCCAGCGCTTTTGGGCATCTTGGGCACATCTGTGATGAAAAATTTAAGATTTTAACCAAAGTTGCAAAAATAGGCTTATCTCACCGTTTCCAGCGCTTTTGTGCATCTTGGGCACATCTGTGATGAAAAATTGAGGATTTTAACCAAAGTTGCAAAAATAGGCTTATCTCACCGTTTCCAGCGCTTTTGTGCATCTTGGGCACATCTGTGATGAAAAATTGAAGATTTTAACCAAAGTTGCAAAAATAGGCTTATCTCACCGTTTCCAGCGCTTTTGGGCATCTTGGGCACATCTGTGATGAAAAATTGAAGATTTTAACCAAAGTTGCAAAAATAGGCTTATCTCACCGTTTCCAGCGCTTTTGTGCATCTTGGGCACATCTGTGATGAAAAATTGAAGATTTTAACCATTGTTGCAAAAATAGGCTTATCTCCCCGTTTCCAGCACTTTTTGGCACTTAGAGCCAATCTGACAGTAGAAACCGTGCAGTTGCTACTTTTTCATTGGGGTTTCCAAAACTTAAAATCTTTTTTTTAAAGAGTTCCTTTAGAGTTGAAACCAAGATTTCAAATTATCCTTTTTCATTATTATAATCCACTGTATGCATTTTAAGTATCAAGGAAATTGAGTGAAGGCCTTTTGAGAAAACACGTTGATTAGTGACCTTATTTCATTATGGCAGTCAAACCACTGATTTTCAACTTTAGTCTATGAAACCTCCAAACCTTAAACATTGTTGCAAAATTAGGCTTATCTCACCGTTTCCAGCACTTTTGCGCACCTTGGGCACATCTGTGATGAAAAATTGAAGATTTTAACCAAAGTTGCAAAAATAGGCTTATCTCACCGTTTCCAGCGCTTTTGCGCATCTTGGGCACATCTGTGATGAAAAATTGAAGATTTTAACCAAAGTTGCAAAAATAGGCTTATCTCACCGTTTCCAGCGCTTTTGTGCATCTTGGGCACATCTGTGATGAAAAATTGAAGATTTTAACCAAAGTTGCAAAAATAGGCTTATCTCACCGTTTCCAGCGCTTTTGGGCATCTTGGGCACATCTGTGATGAAAAATTTAAGATTTTAACCAAAGTTGCAAAAATAGGCTTATCTCACCGTTTCCAGCGCTTTTGGGCATCTTGGGCACATCTGTGATGAAAAATTTAAGATTTTAACCAAAGTTGCAAAAATAGGCTTATCTCACCGTTTCCAGCGCTTTTGCGCATCTTGGGCACATCTGTGATGAAAAATTGAAGATTTTAACCAAAGTTGCAAAAATAGGCTTATCTCACCGTTTCCAGCGCTTTTGTGCATCTTGGACACATCTGTGATGAAAAATTGAAGATTTTAACCATTGTTGCAAAAATAGGCTTATCTCCCCGTTTCCAGCACTTTTTGGCACTTAGAGCAAATCTGACAGTAGAAACCGTGCAGTTGCTACTTTTTCATTGGGGTTTCCAAAACTTAAAATCTTTTTTTTAAAGAGTTCCTTTAGAGTTGAAACCAAGATTTCAAATTATCCTTTTTCATTATTATAATCCACTGTATGCATTTTAAGTATCAAGGAAATTGAGTGAAGGCCTTTTGAGAAAACACGTTGATTAGTGACCCTATTTCATTATGGCAGTCAAACCACTGATTTTCAACTTTAGTCTATGAAACCTCCAAACCTTAAACATTGTTGCAAAATTAGGCTTATCTCACCGTTTCCAGCACTTTTGCGCACCTTGGGCCTATCTGTGATGAAAAAATGAAGATTTTAACCAAAGTTGCAAAAATAGGCTTATCTCACCGTTTCCAGCGCTTTTGCGCATCTTGGGCACATCTGTGATGAAAAATTTAAGATTTTAACCAAAGTTGCAAAAATAGGCTTATCTCACCGTTTCCAGCGCTTTTGGGCATCTTGGGCACATCTGTGATGAAAAATTTAAGATTTTAACAAAAGTTGCAAAAATAGGCTTATCTCACCGTTTCCAGCGCTTTTGCGCATCTTGGGCACATCTGTGATGAAAAATTGAAGATTTTAACCAAAGTTGCAAAAATAGGCTTATCTCACCGTTTCCAGCGCTTTTGTGCATCTTGGGCACATCTGTGATGAAAAATTGAAGATTTTAACTAAAGTTGCAAAAATAGGCTTATCTCACCGTTTCCAGAGCTTTTGCGCATCTTGGGCACATCTGTGATGAAAAATTTAAGATTTTACCCAAAGTTGCAAAAATAGGCTTATCTCACCGTTTCCAGCGCTTTTGTGCATCTTGGGCACATCTGTGATGAAAAATTGAAGATTTTAACCAAAGTTGCAAAAATAGGCTTATCTCACCGTTTCCAGCGCTTTTGTGCATCTTGGACACATCTGTGATGAAAAATTGAAGATTTTAACCATTGTTGCAAAAATAGGCTTATCTCCCCGTTTCCAGCACTTTTTGGCACTTAGAGCCAATCTGACAGTAGAAACCGTGCAGTTGCTACTTTTTCATTGGGGTTTCCAAAACTTAAAATCTTTTTTTTAAAGAGTTCCTTTAGAGTTGAAACCAAGATTTCAAATTATCCTTTTTCATTATTATAATCCACTGTATGCATTTTAAGTATCAAGGAATTTGACTGAAGGCCTTTTGAGAAAACACGTTGATTAGTGACCCTATTTCATTATGGCAGTCAAACCACTGATTTTCAATTTTAGTCTATGAAACCTCCAAACCTTAAACATTGTTGCAAAATTAGGCTTATCTCACCGTTTCCAGCACTTTTGTGCACCTTGGGCATATCTGTGATGAAAAAATGAAGATTTTAACCAAAGTTGCAAAAATAGGCTTATCTCACCGTTTCCAGCGCTTTTGGGCATCTTGGGCACATCTGTGATGAAAAATTTAAGATTTTAACAAAAGTTGCAAAAATAGGCTTATCTCACCGTTTCCAGCGCTTTTGCGCATCTTGGGCACATCCGTGATGAAAAATTGAAGATTTTAACCAAAGTTGCAAAAATAGGCTTATCTCACCGTTTCCAGCGCTTTTGTGCATCTTGGGCACATCTGTGATGAAAAATTGAAGATTTTAACCAAAGTTGCAAAAATAGGCTTATCTCACCGTTTCCAGAGCTTTTGCGCATCTTGGGCACATCTGTGATGAAAAATTTAAGATTTTACCCAAAGTTGCAAAAATAGGCTTATCTCACCGTTTCCAGCGCTTTTGTGCATCTTGGGCACATCTGTGATGAAAAATTGAAGATTTTAACCAAAGTTGCAAAAATAGGCTTATCTCACCGTTTCCAGCGCTTTTGTGCATCTTGGACACATCTGTGATGAAAAATTGAAGATTTTAACCATTGTTGCAAAAATAGGCTTATCTCCCCGTTTCCAGCACTTTTTGGCACTTAGAGCCAATCTGATAGTAGAAACCGTGCAGTTGCTACTTTTTCATTGGGGTTTCCAAAACTTAAAATCTTTTTTTTAAAGAGTTCCTTTAGAGTTGAAACCAAGATTTCAAATTATCCTTTTTCATTATTATAATCCACTGTATGCATTTTAAGTATCAAGGAATTTGACTGAAGGCCTTTTGAGAAAACACGTTGATTAGTGACCCTATTTCATTATGGCAGTCAAACCACTGATTTTCAACTTTGGTCTATGAAACCTCCAAACCTTAAACATTGTTGCAAAATTAGGCTTATCTCACCGTTTCCAGCACTTTTGTGCACCTTGGGCATATCTGTGATGAAAAAATGAAGATTTTAACCAAAGTTGCAAAAATAGGCTTATCTCACCGTTTCCAGCGCTTTTGGGCATCTTGGGCACATCTGTGATGAAAAATTTAAGATTTTAACAAAAGTTGCAAAAATAGGCTTATCTCACCGTTTCCATCGCTTTTGGGCATCTTGGGCACATCTGTGATGAAAAATTGAAGATTTTAACCAAAGTTGCAAAAATAGGCTTATCTCACCGTTTCCAGCGCTTTTGTGCATCTTGGGCACATCTGTGATGAAAAATTGAAGATTTTAACCAAAGTTGCAAAAATAGGCTTATCTCACCGTTTCCAGAGCTTTTGCGCATCTTGGGCACATCTGTGATGAAAAATTTAAGATTTTACCCAAAGTTGCAAAAATAGGCTTATCTCACCGTTTCCAGCGCTTTTGTGCATCTTGGGCACATCTGTGATGAAAAATTGAAGATTTTAACCAAAGTTGCAAAAATAGGCTTATCTCAACGTTTCCAGCGCTTTTGTGCATCTTGGGCACATCTGTGATGAAAAATTGAAGATTTTAACCAAAGTTGCAAAAATAGGCTTATCTCACCGTTTCCAGCGCTTTTGTGCATCTTGGACACATCTGTGATGAAAAATTGAAGATTTTAACCATTGTTGCAAAAATAGGCTTATCTCCCCGTTTCCAGCACTTTTTGGCACTTAGAGCCAATCTGACAGTAGAAACTGTGCAGTTGCTACTTTTTCATTGGGGTTTCCAAAACTTAAAATCTTTTTTTTAAAGAGTTCCTTTAGAGTTGAAACCAAGATTTCAAATTATCCTTTTTCATTATTATAATCCACTGTATGCATTTTAAGTATCAAGGAAATTGAGTGAAGGCTTTTTGAGAAAACACGTTGATTAGTGACCCTATTTCATTATGGCAGTCAAACCACTGATTTTCAACTTTAGTCTATGAAACCTCCAAACCTTAAACATTGTTGCAAAATTAGGCTTATCTCACCGTTTCCAGCACTTTTGCGCACCTTGGGCACATCTGTGATGAAAAATTTAAGATTTTAACGAAAGTTGCAAAAATAGGCTTATCTCACCGTTTCCAGCGCTTTTGCGCATCTTGGGCACATCTGTGATGAAAAATTGAAGATTTTAACCAAAGTTGCAAAAATAGGCTTATCTCACCGTTTCCAGCGCTTTTGTGCATCTTGGGCACATCTGTGATGAAAAATTGAAGATTTTAACCAAAGTTGCAAAAATAGGCTTATCTCACCGTTTCCAGCGCTTTTGTGCATCTTGGACACATCTGTGATGAAAAATTGAAGATTTTAACCATTGTTGCAAAAATAGGCTTATCTCCCCGTTTCCAGCACTTTTTGGCACTTAGAGCCAATCTGACAGTAGAAACCGTGCAGTTGCTACTTTTTCATTGGGGTTTCCAAAACTTAAAATCTTTTTTTTAAAGAGTTCCTTTAGAGTTGAAACCAAGATTTCAAATTATCCTTTTTCATTATTATAATCCACTGTATGCATTTTAAGTATCAAGGAATTTGACTGAAGGCCTTTTGAGAAAACACGTTGATTAGTGACCCTATTTCATTATGGCAGTCAAACCACTGATTTTCAACTTTAGTCTATAAAACCTCCAAACCTTAAACATTGTTGCAAAATTAGGCTTATCTCACCGTTTCCAGCACTTTTGTGCACCTTGGGCATATCTGTGATGAAAAAATGAAGATTTTAACCAAAGTTGCAAAAATAGGCTTATCTCACCGTTTCCAGCGCTTTTGGGCATCTTGGGCACATCTGTGATGAAAAATTTAAGATTTTAACCAAAGTTGCAAAAATAGGCTTATCTCACCGTTTCCAGCGCTTTTGTGCATCTTGGGCACATCTGTGATGAAAAATTGAGGATTTTAACCAAAGTTGCAAAAATAGGCTTATCTCACCGTTTCCAGCGCTTTTGTGCATCTTGGGCACATCTGTGATGAAAAATTGAAGATTTTAACCAAAGTTGCAAAAATAGGCTTATCTCACCGTTTCCAGCGCTTTTGGGCATCTTGGGCACATCTGTGATGAAAAATTGAAGATTTTAACCAAAGTTGCAAAAATAGGCTTATCTCACCGTTTCCAGCGCTTTTGTGCATCTTGGGCACATCTGTGATGAAAAATTGAAGATTTTAACCATTGTTGCAAAAATAGGCTTATCTCCCCGTTTCCAGCACTTTTTGGCACTTAGAGCCAATCTGACAGTAGAAACCGTGCAGTTGCTACTTTTTCATTGGGGTTTCCAAAACTTAAAATCTTTTTTTTAAAGAGTTCCTTTAGAGTTGAAACCAAGATTTCAAATTATCCTTTTTCATTATTATAATCCACTGTATGCATTTTAAGTATCAAGGAAATTGAGTGAAGGCCTTTTGAGAAAACACGTTGATTAGTGACCTTATTTCATTATGGCAGTCAAACCACTGATTTTCAACTTTAGTCTATGAAACCTCCAAACCTTAAACATTGTTGCAAAATTAGGCTTATCTCACCGTTTCCAGCACTTTTGCGCACCTTGGGCACATCTGTGATGAAAAATTGAAGATTTTAACCAAAGTTGCAAAAATAGGCTTATCTCACCGTTTCCAGCGCTTTTGCGCATCTTGGGCACATCTGTGATGAAAAATTGAAGATTTTAACCAAAGTTGCAAAAATAGGCTTATCTCACCGTTTCCAGCGCTTTTGTGCATCTTGGGCACATCTGTGATGAAAAATTGAAGATTTTAACCAAAGTTGCAAAAATAGGCTTATCTCACCGTTTCCAGCGCTTTTGGGCATCTTGGGCACATCTGTGATGAAAAATTTAAGATTTTAACCAAAGTTGCAAAAATAGGCTTATCTCACCGTTTCCAGCGCTTTTGGGCATCTTGGGCACATCTGTGATGAAAAATTTAAGATTTTAACCAAAGTTGCAAAAATAGGCTTATCTCACCGTTTCCAGCGCTTTTGCGCATCTTGGGCACATCTGTGATGAAAAATTGAAGATTTTAACCAAAGTTGCAAAAATAGGCTTATCTCACCGTTTCCAGCGCTTTTGTGCATCTTGGACACATCTGTGATGAAAAATTGAAGATTTTAACCATTGTTGCAAAAATAGGCTTATCTCCCCGTTTCCAGCACTTTTTGGCACTTAGAGCAAATCTGACAGTAGAAACCGTGCAGTTGCTACTTTTTCATTGGGGTTTCCAAAACTTAAAATCTTTTTTTTAAAGAGTTCCTTTAGAGTTGAAACCAAGATTTCAAATTATCCTTTTTCATTATTATAATCCACTGTATGCATTTTAAGTATCAAGGAAATTGAGTGAAGGCCTTTTGAGAAAACACGTTGATTAGTGACCCTATTTCATTATGGCAGTCAAACCACTGATTTTCAACTTTAGTCTATGAAACCTCCAAACCTTAAACATTGTTGCAAAATTAGGCTTATCTCACCGTTTCCAGCACTTTTGCGCACCTTGGGCCTATCTGTGATGAAAAAATGAAGATTTTAACCAAAGTTGCAAAAATAGGCTTATCTCACCGTTTCCAGCGCTTTTGCGCATCTTGGGCACATCTGTGATGAAAAATTTAAGATTTTAACCAAAGTTGCAAAAATAGGCTTATCTCACCGTTTCCAGCGCTTTTGGGCATCTTGGGCACATCTGTGATGAAAAATTTAAGATTTTAACAAAAGTTGCAAAAATAGGCTTATCTCACCGTTTCCAGCGCTTTTGCGCATCTTGGGCACATCTGTGATGAAAAATTGAAGATTTTAACCAAAGTTGCAAAAATAGGCTTATCTCACCGTTTCCAGCGCTTTTGTGCATCTTGGGCACATCTGTGATGAAAAATTGAAGATTTTAACTAAAGTTGCAAAAATAGGCTTATCTCACCGTTTCCAGAGCTTTTGCGCATCTTGGGCACATCTGTGATGAAAAATTTAAGATTTTACCCAAAGTTGCAAAAATAGGCTTATCTCACCGTTTCCAGCGCTTTTGTGCATCTTGGGCACATCTGTGATGAAAAATTGAAGATTTTAACCAAAGTTGCAAAAATAGGCTTATCTCACCGTTTCCAGCGCTTTTGTGCATCTTGGACACATCTGTGATGAAAAATTGAAGATTTTAACCATTGTTGCAAAAATAGGCTTATCTCCCCGTTTCCAGCACTTTTTGGCACTTAGAGCCAATCTGACAGTAGAAACCGTGCAGTTGCTACTTTTTCATTGGGGTTTCCAAAACTTAAAATCTTTTTTTTAAAGAGTTCCTTTAGAGTTGAAACCAAGATTTCAAATTATCCTTTTTCATTATTATAATCCACTGTATGCATTTTAAGTATCAAGGAATTTGACTGAAGGCCTTTTGAGAAAACACGTTGATTAGTGACCCTATTTCATTATGGCAGTCAAACCACTGATTTTCAATTTTAGTCTATGAAACCTCCAAACCTTAAACATTGTTGCAAAATTAGGCTTATCTCACCGTTTCCAGCACTTTTGTGCACCTTGGGCATATCTGTGATGAAAAAATGAAGATTTTAACCAAAGTTGCAAAAATAGGCTTATCTCACCGTTTCCAGCGCTTTTGGGCATCTTGGGCACATCTGTGATGAAAAATTTAAGATTTTAACAAAAGTTGCAAAAATAGGCTTATCTCACCGTTTCCAGCGCTTTTGCGCATCTTGGGCACATCCGTGATGAAAAATTGAAGATTTTAACCAAAGTTGCAAAAATAGGCTTATCTCACCGTTTCCAGCGCTTTTGTGCATCTTGGGCACATCTGTGATGAAAAATTGAAGATTTTAACCAAAGTTGCAAAAATAGGCTTATCTCACCGTTTCCAGAGCTTTTGCGCATCTTGGGCACATCTGTGATGAAAAATTTAAGATTTTACCCAAAGTTGCAAAAATAGGCTTATCTCACCGTTTCCAGCGCTTTTGTGCATCTTGGGCACATCTGTGATGAAAAATTGAAGATTTTAACCAAAGTTGCAAAAATAGGCTTATCTCACCGTTTCCAGCGCTTTTGTGCATCTTGGACACATCTGTGATGAAAAATTGAAGATTTTAACCATTGTTGCAAAAATAGGCTTATCTCCCCGTTTCCAGCACTTTTTGGCACTTAGAGCCAATCTGATAGTAGAAACCGTGCAGTTGCTACTTTTTCATTGGGGTTTCCAAAACTTAAAATCTTTTTTTTAAAGAGTTCCTTTAGAGTTGAAACCAAGATTTCAAATTATCCTTTTTCATTATTATAATCCACTGTATGCATTTTAAGTATCAAGGAATTTGACTGAAGGCCTTTTGAGAAAACACGTTGATTAGTGACCCTATTTCATTATGGCAGTCAAACCACTGATTTTCAACTTTGGTCTATGAAACCTCCAAACCTTAAACATTGTTGCAAAATTAGGCTTATCTCACCGTTTCCAGCACTTTTGTGCACCTTGGGCATATCTGTGATGAAAAAATGAAGATTTTAACCAAAGTTGCAAAAATAGGCTTATCTCACCGTTTCCAGCGCTTTTGGGCATCTTGGGCACATCTGTGATGAAAAATTTAAGATTTTAACAAAAGTTGCAAAAATAGGCTTATCTCACCGTTTCCATCGCTTTTGGGCATCTTGGGCACATCTGTGATGAAAAATTGAAGATTTTAACCAAAGTTGCAAAAATAGGCTTATCTCACCGTTTCCAGCGCTTTTGTGCATCTTGGGCACATCTGTGATGAAAAATTGAAGATTTTAACCAAAGTTGCAAAAATAGGCTTATCTCACCGTTTCCAGAGCTTTTGCGCATCTTGGGCACATCTGTGATGAAAAATTTAAGATTTTACCCAAAGTTGCAAAAATAGGCTTATCTCACCGTTTCCAGCGCTTTTGTGCATCAGGGGCACATCTGTGATGAAAAATTGAAGATTTTAACCAAAGTTGCAAAAATAGGCTTATCTCCCCGTTTCCAGCACTTTTTGGCACTTAGAGCCAATCTGATAGTAGAAACCGTGCAGTTGCTACTTTTTCATTGGGGTTTCCAAAACTTAAAATCTTTTTTTTAAAGAGTTCCTTTAGAGTTGAAACCAAGATTTCAAATTATCCTTTTTCATTATTATAATCCACTGTATGCATTTTAAGTATCAAGGAATTTGACTGAAGGCCTTTTGAGAAAACACGTTGATTAGTGACCCTATTTCATTATGGCAGTCAAACCACTGATTTTCAACTTTGGTCTATGAAACCTCCAAACCTTAAACATTGTTGCAAAATTAGGCTTATCTCACCGTTTCCAGCACTTTTGTGCACCTTGGGCATATCTGTGATGAAAAATTGAAGATTTTAACCAAAGTTGCAAAAATAGGCTTATCTCACTGTTTCCAGCGCTTTTGTGCATCTTGGACACATCTGTGATGAAAAATTGAAGATTTTAACCATTGTTGCAAAAATAGGCTTATCTCCCCGTTTCCAGCACTTTTTGGCACTTAGAGCGAATCTGACAGTAGAAACCGTGCAGTTGCTACTTTTTCATTGGGGTTTCCAAAACTTAAAATCTTTTTTTAAAGAGTTCCTTTAGAGTTGAAACCAAGATTTCAAATTATCCTTTTTCATTATTATAATCCACTGTATGCATTTTAAGTATCAAGGAAATTGAGTGAAGGCCTTTTGAGAAAACACGTTGATTAGTGACCCTATTTCATTATGGCAGTCAAACCACTGATTTTCAACTTTAGTCTATGAAACCTCCAAACCTTAAACATTGTTGCAAAATTAGGCTTATCTCACCGTTTCCAGCACTTTTGCGCACCTTGGGCACATCTGTGATGAAAAATTTAAGATTTTAACCAAAGTTGCAAAAATAGGCTTATCTCACCGTTTCCAGCGCTTTTGCGCATCTTGGGCACATCTGTGATGAAAAATTGAAGATTTTAACCAAAGTTGCAAAAATAGGCTTATCTCACCGTTTCCAGCGCTTTTGTGCATCTTGGGCACATCTGTGATGAAAAATTTAAGATTTTAACCAAAGTTGCAAAAATAGGCTTATCTCACCGTTTCCAGAGCTTTTGCGCATCTTGGGCACATCTGTGATGAAAAATTGAAGATTTTAACCAAAGTTGCAAAAATAGGCTTATCTCACCGTTTCCAGCGCTTTTGTGCATCTTGGGCACATCTGTGATGAAAAATTGAAGATTTTAACCAAAGTTGCAAAAATAGGCTTATCTCACCGTTTCCAGCGCTTTTGTGCATCTTGGACACATCTGTGATGAAAAATTGAAGATTTTAACCATTGTTGCAAAAATAGGCTTATCTCCCCGTTTCCAGCACTTTTTGGCACTTAGAGCCAATCTGACAGTAGAAACCGTGCAGTTGCTACTTTTTCATTGGGGTTTCCAAAACTTAAAATCTTTTTTTTAAAGAGTTCCTTTAGAGTTGAAACCAAGATTTCAAATTATCCTTTTTCATTATTATAATCCACTGTATGCATTTTAAGTATCAAGGAATTTGACTGAAGGCCTTTTGAGAAAACACGTTGATTAGTGACCCTATTTCATTATGGCAGTCAAACCACTGATTTTCAACTTTAGTCTATGAAACCTCCAAACCTTAAACATTGTTGCAAAATTAGGCTTATCTCACCGTTTCCAGCACTTTTGTGCACCTTGGGCATATCTGTGATGAAAAAATGAAGATTTTAACCAAAGTTGCAAAAATAGGCTTATCTCACCGTTTCCAGCGCTTTTGGGCATCTTGGGCACATCTGTGATGAAAAATTTAAGATTTTAACCAAAGTTGCAAAAATAGGCTTATCTCACCGTTTCCAGCGCTTTTGTGCATCTTGGGCACATCTGTGATGAAAAATTGAAGATTTTAACCAAAGTTGCAAAAATAGGCTTATCTCACCGTTTCCAGCGCTTTTGTGCATCTTGGGCACATCTGTGATGAAAAATTGAAGATTTTAACCATTGTTGCAAAAATAGGCTTATCTCCCCGTTTCCAGCACTTTTTGGCACTTAGAGCGAATCTGACAGTAGAATCCGTGCAGTTGCTACTTTTTCAATGGGGTTTCCAAAACTTAAAATCTTTTTTTTAAAGAGTTCCTTTAGAGTTGAAACCAAGATTTCAAATTATCCTTTTTCATTATTATAATCCACTGTATGCATTTTAAGTATCAAGGAAATTGAGTGAAGGCCTTTTGAGAAAACACGTTGATTAGTGACCCTATTTCATTATGGCAGTCAAACCACTGATTTTCAACTTTAGTCTATGAAACCTCCAAACCTTAAACATTGTTGCAAAATTAGGCTTATCTCACCGTTTCCAGCACTTTTGCGCACCTTGGGCACATCTGTGATGAAAAATTGAAGATTTTAACCATTGTTGCAAAAATAGGCTTATCTCCCCGTTTCCAGCACTTTTTGGCACTTAGAGCCAATCTGACAGTAGAAACCGTGCAGTTGCTACTTTTTCATTGGGGTTTCCAAAACTTAAAATCTTTTTTTTAAAGAGTTCCTTTAGAGTTGAAACCAAGATTTCAAATTATCCTTTTTCATTATTATAATCCACTGTATGCATTTTAAGTATCAAGGAATTTGACTGAAGGCCTTTTGAGAAAACACGTTGATTAGTGACCCTATTTCATTATGGCAGTCAAACCACTGATTTTCAACTTTAGTCTATGAAACCTCCAAACCTTAAACATTGTTGCAAAATTAGGCTTATCTCACCGTTTCCAGCACTTTTGTGCACCTTGGGCATATCTGTGATGAAAAAATGAAGATTTTAACCAAAGTTGCAAAAATAGGCTTATCTCACCGTTTCCAGCGCTTTTGGGCATCTTGGGCACATCTGTGATGAAAAATTTAAGATTTTAACCAAAGTTGCAAAAATAGGCTTATCTCACCGTTTCCAGCGCTTTTGGGCATCTTGGGCACATCTGTGATGAAAAATTGAAGATTTTAACCAAAGTTGCAAAAATAGGCTTATCTCACCGTTTCCAGCGCTTTTGTGCATCTTGGGCACATCTGTGATGAAAAATTGAAGATTTTAACCATTGTTGCAAAAATAGGCTTATCTCCCCGTTTCCAGCACTTTTTGGCACTTAGAGCCAATCTGACAGTAGAATCCGTGCAGTTGCTACTTTTTCATTGGGGTTTCCAAAACTTAAAATCTTTTTTTTAAAGAGTTCCTTTAGATTTGAAACCAAGATTTCAAATTATCCTTTTTCATTATTATAATCCACTGTATGCATTTTAAGTATCAAGGAAATTGAGTGAAGGCCTTTTGAGAAAACACGTTGATTAGTGACCCTATTTCATTATGGCAGTCAAACCACTGATTTTCAACTTTAGTCTATGAAACCTCCAAACCTTAAACATTGTTGCAAAATTAGGCTTATCTCACCGTTTCCAGCACTTTTGCGCACCTTGGGCACATCTGTGATGAAAAATTTAAGATTTTAACCAAAGTTGCAAAAATAGGCTTATCTCACCGTTTCCAGCGCTTTTGCGCATCTTGGGCACATCTGTGATGAAAAATTGAAGATTTTAACCAAAGTTGCAAAAATAGGCTTATCTCACCGTTTCCAGCGCTTTTGTGCATCTTGGACACATCTGTGATGAAAAATTGAAGATTTTAACCATTGTTGCAAAAATAGGCTTATCTCCCCGTTTCCAGCACTTTTTGGCACTTAGAGCCAATCTGACAGTAGAAACCGTGCAGTTGCTACTTTTTCATTGGGGTTTCCAAAACTTAAAATCTTTTTTTTAAAGAGTTCCTTTAGAGTTGAAACCAAGATTTCAAATTATCCTTTTTCATTATTATAATCCACTTTATGCATTTTAAGTATCAAGGAATTTGACTGAAGGCCTTTTGAGAAAACACGTTGATTAGTGACCCTATTTCATTATGGCAGTCAAACCACTGATTTTCAACTTTGGTCTATGAAACCTCCAAACCTTAAACATTGTTGCAAAATTAGGCTTATCTCACCGTTTCCAGCACTTTTGTGCACCTTGGGCATATCTGTGATGAAAAAATGAAGATTTTAACCAAAGTTGCAAAAATAGGCTTATCTCACCGTTTCCAGCGCTTTTGGGCATCTTGGGCACATCTGTGATGAAAAATTTAAGATTTTAACAAAAGTTGCAAAAATAGGCTTATCTCACCGTTTCCATCGCTTTTGGGCATCTTGGGCACATCTGTGATGAAAAATTGAAGATTTTAACCAAAGTTGCAAAAATAGGCTTATCTCACCGTTTCCAGCGCTTTTGTGCATCTTGGGCACATCTGTGATGAAAAATTGAAGATTTTAACCAAAGTTGCAAAAATAGGCTTATCTCACCGTTTCCAGAGCTTTTGCGCATCTTGGGCACATCTGTGATGAAAAATTTAAGATTTTACCCAAAGTTGCAAAAATAGGCTTATCTCACCGTTTCCAGCGCTTTTGTGCATCAGGGGCACATCTGTGATGAAAAATTGAAGATTTTAACCAAAGTTGCAAAAATAGGCTTATCTCCCCGTTTCCAGCACTTTTTGGCACTTAGAGCCAATCTGATAGTAGAAACCGTGCAGTTGCTACTTTTTCATTGGGGTTTCCAAAACTTAAAATCTTTTTTTTAAAGAGTTCCTTTAGAGTTGAAACCAAGATTTCAAATTATCCTTTTTCATTATTATAATCCACTGTATGCATTTTAAGTATCAAGGAATTTGACTGAAGGCCTTTTGAGAAAACACGTTGATTAGTGACCCTATTTCATTATGGCAGTCAAACCACTGATTTTCAACTTTGGTCTATGAAACCTCCAAACCTTAAACATTGTTGCAAAATTAGGCTTATCTCACCGTTTCCAGCACTTTTGTGCACCTTGGGCATATCTGTGATGAAAAATTGAAGATTTTAACCAAAGTTGCAAAAATAGGCTTATCTCACTGTTTCCAGCGCTTTTGTGCATCTTGGACACATCTGTGATGAAAAATTGAAGATTTTAACCATTGTTGCAAAAATAGGCTTATCTCCCCGTTTCCAGCACTTTTTGGCACTTAGAGCGAATCTGACAGTAGAAACCGTGCAGTTGCTACTTTTTCATTGGGGTTTCCAAAACTTAAAATCTTTTTTTAAAGAGTTCCTTTAGAGTTGAAACCAAGATTTCAAATTATCCTTTTTCATTATTATAATCCACTGTATGCATTTTAAGTATCAAGGAAATTGAGTGAAGGCCTTTTGAGAAAACACGTTGATTAGTGACCCTATTTCATTATGGCAGTCAAACCACTGATTTTCAACTTTAGTCTATGAAACCTCCAAACCTTAAACATTGTTGCAAAATTAGGCTTATCTCACCGTTTCCAGCACTTTTGCGCACCTTGGGCACATCTGTGATGAAAAATTTAAGATTTTAACCAAAGTTGCAAAAATAGGCTTATCTCACCGTTTCCAGCGCTTTTGCGCATCTTGGGCACATCTGTGATGAAAAATTGAAGATTTTAACCAAAGTTGCAAAAATAGGCTTATCTCACCGTTTCCAGCGCTTTTGTGCATCTTGGGCACATCTGTGATGAAAAATTTAAGATTTTAACCAAAGTTGCAAAAATAGGCTTATCTCACCGTTTCCAGAGCTTTTGCGCATCTTGGGCACATCTGTGATGAAAAATTGAAGATTTTAACCAAAGTTGCAAAAATAGGCTTATCTCACCGTTTCCAGCGCTTTTGTGCATCTTGGGCACATCTGTGATGAAAAATTGAAGATTTTAACCAAAGTTGCAAAAATAGGCTTATCTCACCGTTTCCAGCGCTTTTGTGCATCTTGGACACATCTGTGATGAAAAATTGAAGATTTTAACCATTGTTGCAAAAATAGGCTTATCTCCCCGTTTCCAGCACTTTTTGGCACTTAGAGCCAATCTGACAGTAGAAACCGTGCAGTTGCTACTTTTTCATTGGGGTTTCCAAAACTTAAAATCTTTTTTTTAAAGAGTTCCTTTAGAGTTGAAACCAAGATTTCAAATTATCCTTTTTCATTATTATAATCCACTGTATGCATTTTAAGTATCAAGGAATTTGACTGAAGGCCTTTTGAGAAAACACGTTGATTAGTGACCCTATTTCATTATGGCAGTCAAACCACTGATTTTCAACTTTAGTCTATGAAACCTCCAAACCTTAAACATTGTTGCAAAATTAGGCTTATCTCACCGTTTCCAGCACTTTTGTGCACCTTGGGCATATCTGTGATGAAAAAATGAAGATTTTAACCAAAGTTGCAAAAATAGGCTTATCTCACCGTTTCCAGCGCTTTTGGGCATCTTGGGCACATCTGTGATGAAAAATTTAAGATTTTAACCAAAGTTGCAAAAATAGGCTTATCTCACCGTTTCCAGCGCTTTTGTGCATCTTGGGCACATCTGTGATGAAAAATTGAAGATTTTAACCAAAGTTGCAAAAATAGGCTTATCTCACCGTTTCCAGCGCTTTTGTGCATCTTGGGCACATCTGTGATGAAAAATTGAAGATTTTAACCAAAGTTGCAAAAATAGGCTTATCTCACCGTTTCCAGAGCTTTTGCGCATCTTGGGCACATCTGTGATGAAAAATTTAAGATTTTACCCAAAGTTGCAAAAATAGGCTTATCTCACCGTTTCCAGCGCTTTTGTGCATCTTGGGCACATCTGTGATGAAAAATTGAAGATTTTAACCAAAGTTGCAAAAATAGGCTTATCTCACCGTTTCCAGCGCTTTTGTGCATCTTGGACACATCTGTGATGAAAAATTGAAGATTTTAACCATTGTTGCAAAAATAGGCTTATCTCCCCGTTTCCAGCACTTTTTGGCACTTAGAGCCAATCTGATAGTAGAAACCGTGCAGTTGCTACTTTTTCATTGGGGTTTCCAAAACTTAAAATCTTTTTTTTAAAGAGTTCCTTTAGAGTTGAAACCAAGATTTCAAATTATCCTTTTTCATTATTATAATCCACTGTATGCATTTTAAGTATCAAGGAATTTGACTGAAGGCCTTTTGAGAAAACACGTTGATTAGTGACCCTATTTCATTATGGCAGTCAAACCACTGATTTTCAACTTTGGTCTATGAAACCTCCAAACCTTAAACATTGTTGCAAAATTAGGCTTATCTCACCGTTTCCAGCACTTTTGTGCACCTTGGGCATATCTGTGATGAAAAAATGAAGATTTTAACCAAAGTTGCAAAAATAGGCTTATCTCACCGTTTCCAGCGCTTTTGGGCATCTTGGGCACATCTGTGATGAAAAATTTAAGATTTTAACAAAAGTTGCAAAAATAGGCTTATCTCACCGTTTCCATCGCTTTTGGGCATCTTGGGCACATCTGTGATGAAAAATTGAAGATTTTAACCAAAGTTGCAAAAATAGGCTTATCTCACCGTTTCCAGCGCTTTTGCGCATCTTGGGCACATCTGTGATGAAAAATTGAAGATTTTAACCAAAGTTGCAAAAATAGGCTTATCTCACCGTTTCCAGAGCTTTTGCGCATCTTGGGCACATCTGTGATGAAAAATTTAAGATTTTACCCAAAGTTGCAAAAATAGGCTTATCTCACCGTTTCCAGCGCTTTTGTGCATCTTGGGCACATCTGTGATGAAAAATTGAAGATTTTAACCAAAGTTGCAAAAATAGGCTTATCTCACCGTTTCCAGCGCTTTTGTGCATCTTGGACACATCTGTGATGAAAAATTGAAGATTTTAACCATTGTTGCAAAAATAGGCTTATCTCCCCGTTTCCAGCACTTTTTGGCACTTAGAGCCAATCTGATAGTAGAAACCGTGCAGTTGCTACTTTTTCATTGGGGTTTCCAAAACTTAAAATCTTTTTTTTAAAGAGTTCCTTTAGAGTTGAAACCAAGATTTCAAATTATCCTTTTTCATTATTATAATCCACTGTATGCATTTTAAGTATCAAGGAATTTGACTGAAGGCCTTTTGAGAAAACACGTTGATTAGTGACCCTATTTCATTATGGCAGTCAAACCACTGATTTTCAACTTTGGTCTATGAAACCTCCAAACCTTAAACATTGTTGCAAAATTAGGCTTATCTCACCGTTTCCAGCACTTTTGTGCACCTTGGGCATATCTGTGATGAAAAAATGAAGATTTTAACCAAAGTTGCAAAAATAGGCTTATCTCACCGTTTCCAGCGCTTTTGGGCATCTTGGGCACATCTGTGATGAAAAATTTAAGATTTTAACAAAAGTTGCAAAAATAGGCTTATCTCACCGTTTCCATCGCTTTTGGGCATCTTGGGCACATCTGTGATGAAAAATTGAAGATTTTAACCAAAGTTGCAAAAATAGGCTTATCTCACCGTTTCCAGCGCTTTTGCGCATCTTGGGCACATCTGTGATGAAAAATTGAAGATTTTAACCAAAGTTGCAAAAATAGGCTTATCTCACCGTTTCCAGAGCTTTTGCGCATCTTGGGCACATCTGTGATGAAAAATTTAAGATTTTACCCAAAGTTGCAAAAATAGGCTTATCTCACCGTTTCCAGCGCTTTTGTGCATCTTGGGCACATCTGTGATGAAAAATTGAAGATTTTAACCAAAGTTGCAAAAATAGGCTTATCTCACCGTTTCCAGCGCTTTTGTGCATCTTGGACACATCTGTGATGAAAAATTGAAGATTTTAACCATTGTTGCAAAAATAGGCTTATCTCCCCGTTTCCAGCACTTTTTGGCACTTAGAGCCAATCTGATAGTAGAAACCGTGCAGTTGCTACTTTTTCATTGGGGTTTCCAAAACTTAAAATCTTTTTTTTAAAGAGTTCCTTTAGAGTTGAAACCAAGATTTCAAATTATCCTTTTTCATTATTATAATCCACTGTATGCATTTTAAGTATCAAGGAATTTGACTGAAGGCCTTTTGAGAAAACACGTTGATTAGTGACCCTATTTCATTATGGCAGTCAAACCACTGATTTTCAACTTTGGTCTATGAAACCTCCAAACCTTAAACATTGTTGCAAAATTAGGCTTATCTCACCGTTTCCAGCACTTTTGTGCACCTTGGGCATATCTGTGATGAAAAAATGAAGATTTTAACCAAAGTTGCAAAAATAGGCTTATCTCACCGTTTCCAGCGCTTTTGGGCATCTTGGGCACATCTGTGATGAAAAATTTAAGATTTTAACAAAAGTTGCAAAAATAGGCTTATCTCACCGTTTCCATCGCTTTTGGGCATCTTGGGCACATCTGTGATGAAAAATTGAAGATTTTAACCAAAGTTGCAAAAATAGGCTTATCTCACCGTTTCCAGCGCTTTTGCGCATCTTGGGCACATCTGTGATGAAAAATTGAAGATTTTAACCAAAGTTGCAAAAATAGGCTTATCTCACCGTTTCCAGCGCTTTTGTGCATCTTGGGCACATCTGTGATGAAAAATTGAAGATTTTAACCAAAGTTGCAAAAATAGGCTTATCTCACCGTTTCCAGCGCTTTTGTGCATCTTGGACACATCTGTGATGAAAAATTGAAGATTTTAACCATTGTTGCAAAAATAGGCTTATCTCCCCGTTTCCAGCACTTTTTGGCACTTAGAGCCAATCTGACAGTAGAAACCGTGCAGTTGCTACTTTTTCATTGGGGTTTCCAAAACTTAAAATCTTTTTTTTAAAGAGTTCCTTTAGAGTTGAAACCAAGATTTCAAATTATCCTTTTTCATTATTATAATCCACTGTATGCATTTTAAGTATCAAGGAATTTGACTGAAGGCCTTTTGAGAAAACACGTTGATTAGTGACCCTATTTCATTATGGCAGTCAAACCACTGATTTTCAACTTTAGTCTATGAAACCTCCAAACCTTAAACATTGTTGCAAAATTAGGCTTATCTCACCGTTTCCAGCACTTTTGTGCACCTTGGGCATATCTGTGATGAAAAAATGAAGATTTTAACCAAAGTTGCAAAAATAGGCTTATCTCACCGTTTCCAGCGCTTTTGGGCATCTTGGGCACATCTGTGATGAAAAATTTAAGATTTTAACCAAAGTTGCAAAAATAGGCTTATCTCACCGTTTCCAGCGCTTTTGGGCATCTTGGGCACATCTGTGATGAAAAATTGAAGATTTTAACCAAAGTTGCAAAAATAGGCTTATCTCACCGTTTCCAGCGCTTTTGTGCATCTTGGGCACATCTGTGATGAAAAATTGAAGATTTTAACCATTGTTGCAAAAATAGGCTTATCTCCCCGTTTCCAGCACTTTTTGGCACTTAGAGCGAATCTGACAGTAGAATCCGTGCAGTTGCTACTTTTTCAATGGGGTTTCCAAAACTTAAAATCTTTTTTTTAAAGAGTTCCTTTAGAGTTGAAACCAAGATTTCAAATTATCCTTTTTCATTATTATAATCCACTGTATGCATTTTAAGTATCAAGGAAATTGAGTGAAGGCCTTTTGAGAAAACACGTTGATTAGTGACCCTATTTCATTATGGCAGTCAAACCACTGATTTTCAACTTTAGTCTATGAAACCTCCAAACCTTAAACATTGTTGCAAAATTAGGCTTATCTCACCGTTTCCAGCACTTTTGTGCACCTTGGGCATATCTGTGATGAAAAAATGAAGATTTTAACCAAAGTTGCAAAAATAGGCTTATCTCACCGTTTCCAGCGCTTTTGGGCATCTTGGGCACATCTGTGATGAAAAATTTAAGATTTTAACCAAAGTTGCAAAAATAGGCTTATCTCACCGTTTCCAGCGCTTTTGGGCATCTTGGGCACATCTGTGATGAAAAATTGAAGATTTTAACCAAAGTTGCAAAAATAGGCTTATCTCACCGTTTCCAGCGCTTTTGTGCATCTTGGGCACATCTGTGATGAAAAATTGAAGATTTTAACCATTGTTGCAAAAATAGGCTTATCTCCCCGTTTCCAGCACTTTTTGGCACTTAGAGCGAATCTGACAGTAGAATCCGTGCAGTTGCTACTTTTTCATTGGGGTTTCCAAAACTTAAAATCTTTTTTTTAAAGAGTTCCTTTAGATTTGAAACCAAGATTTCAAATTATCCTTTTTCATTATTATAATCCACTGTATGCATTTTAAGTATCAAGGAAATTGAGTGAAGGCCTTTTGAGAAAACACGTTGATTAGTGACCCTATTTCATTATGGCAGTCAAACCACTGATTTTCAACTTTAGTCTATGAAACCTCCAAACCTTAAACATTGTTGCAAAATTAGGCTTATCTCACCGTTTCCAGCACTTTTGCGCACCTTGGGCACATCTGTGATGAAAAATTTAAGATTTTAACCAAAGTTGCAAAAATAGGCTTATCTCACCGTTTCCAGCGCTTTTGCGCATCTTGGGCACATCTGTGATGAAAAATTGAAGATTTTAACCAAAGTTGCAAAAATAGGCTTATCTCACCGTTTCCAGCGCTTTTGTGCATCTTGGACACATCTGTGATGAAAAATTGAAGATTTTAACCATTGTTGCAAAAATAGGCTTATCTCCCCGTTTCCAGCACTTTTTGGCACTTAGAGCCAATCTGACAGTAGAAACCGTGCAGTTGCTACTTTTTCATTGGGGTTTCCAAAACTTAAAATCTTTTTTTTAAAGAGTTCCTTTAGAGTTGAAACCAAGATTTCAAATTATCCTTTTTCATTATTATAATCCACTTTATGCATTTTAAGTATCAAGGAATTTGACTGAAGGCCTTTTGAGAAAACACGTTGATTAGTGACCCTATTTCATTATGGCAGTCAAACCACTGATTTTCAACTTTAGTCTATGAAACCTCCAAACCTTAAACATTGTTGCAAAATTAGGCTTATCTCACCGTTTCCAGCACTTTTGTGCACCTTGGGCATATCTGTGATGAAAAAATGAAGATTTTAACCAAAGTTGCAAAAATAGGCTTATCTCACCGTTTCCAGCGCTTTTGGGCATCTAAGGGCACATCTGTGATGAAAAATTTAAGATTTTAACCAAAGTTGCAAAAATAGGCTTATCTCACCGTTTCCAGCGCTTTTGGGCATCTTGGACACATCTGTGATGAAAAATTGAAGATTTTAACCATTGTTGCAAAAATAGGCTTATCTCCCCGTTTCCAGCACTTTTTGGCACTTAGAGCCAATCTGACAGTAGAAACCGTGCAGTTGCTACTTTTTCATTGGGGTTTCCAAAACTTAAAATCTTTTTTTTAAAGAGTTCCTTTAGATTTGAAACCAAGATTTCAAATTATCCTTTTTCATTATTATAATCCACTGTATGAATTTTAAGTATCAAGGAAATTGAGTGAAGGCCTTTTGAGAAAACACGTTGATTAGTGACCCTATTTCATTATGGCAGTCAAACCACTGATTTTCAACTTTAGTCTATGAAACCTCCAAACCTTAAACATTGTTGCAAAATTAGGCTTATCTCACCGTTTCCAGCACTTTTGCGCACCTTGGGCACATCTGTGATGAAAAATTTAAGATTTTAACCAAAGTTGCAAAAATAGGCTTATCTCACCGTTTCCAGCGCTTTTGCGCATCTTGGGCACATCTGTGATGAAAAATTGAAGATTTTAACCAAAGTTGCAAAAATAGGCTTATCTCACCGTTTCCAGCGCTTTTGTGCATCTTGGACACATCTGTGATGAAAAATTGAAGATTTTAACCATTGTTGCAAAAATAGGCTTATCTCCCCGTTTCCAGCACTTTTTGGCACTTAGAGCCAATCTGACAGTAGAAACCGTGCAGTTGCTACTTTTTCATTGGGGTTTCCAAAACTTAAAATCTTTTTTTTAAAGAGTTCCTTTAGAGTTGAAACCAAGATTTCAAATTATCCTTTTTCATTATTATAATCCACTGTATGCATTTTAAGTATCAAGGAATTTGACTGAAGGCCTTTTGAGAAAACACGTTGATTAGTGACCCTATTTCATTATGGCAGTCAAACCACTGATTTTCAACTTTAGTCTATGAAACCTCCAAACCTTAAACATTGTTGCAAAATTAGGCTTATCTCACCGTTTCCAGCACTTTTGTGCACCTTGGGCATATCTGTGATGAAAAAATGAAGATTTTAACCAAAGTTGCAAAAATAGGCTTATCTCACCGTTTCCAGCGCTTTTGGGCATCTTGGGCACATCTGTGATGAAAAATTTAAGATTTTAACCAAAGTTGCAAAAATAGGCTTATCTCACCGTTTCCAGCGCTTTTGGGCATCTTGGGCACATCTGTGATGAAAAATTGAAGATTTTAACCAAAGTTGCAAAAATAGGCTTATCTCACCGTTTCCAGCGCTTTTGTGCATCTTGGGCACATCTGTGATGAAAAATTGAAGATTTTAACCATTGTTGCAAAAATAGGCTTATCTCCCCGTTTCCAGCACTTTTTGGCACTTAGAGCGAATCTGACAGTAGAATCCGTGCAGTTGCTACTTTTTCATTGGGGTTTCCAAAACTTAAAATCTTTTTTTTAAAGAGTTCCTTTAGAGTTGAAACCAAGATTTCAAATTATCCTTTTTCATTATTATAATCCACTGTATGCATTTTAAGTATCAAGGAAATTGAGTGAAGGCCTTTTGAGAAAACACGTTGATTAGTGACCCTATTTCATTATGGCAGTCAAACCACTGATTTTCAACTTTAGTCTATGAAACCTCCAAACCTTAAACATTGTTGCAAAATTAGGCTTATCTCACCGTTTCCAGCACTTTTGCGCACCTTGGGCACATCTGTGATGAAAAATTGAAGATTTTAACCATTGTTGCAAAAATAGGCTTATCTCCCCGTTTCCAGCACTTTTTGGCACTTAGAGCCAATCTGACAGTAGAAACCGTGCAGTTGCTACTTTTTCATTGGGGTTTCCAAAACTTAAAATCTTTTTTTTAAAGAGTTCCTTTAGAGTTGAAACCAAGATTTCAAATTATCCTTTTTCATTATTATAATCCACTGTATGCATTTTAAGTATCAAGGAATTTGACTGAAGGCCTTTTGAGAAAACACGTTGATTAGTGACCCTATTTCATTATGGCAGTCAAACCACTGATTTTCAACTTTAGTCTATGAAACCTCCAAACCTTAAACATTGTTGCAAAATTAGGCTTATCTCACCGTTTCCAGCACTTTTGTGCACCTTGGGCATATCTGTGATGAAAAAATGAAGATTTTAACCAAAGTTGCAAAAATAGGCTTATCTCACCGTTTCCAGCGCTTTTGGGCATCTTGGGCACATCTGTGATGAAAAATTGAAGATTTTAACCAAAGTTGCAAAAATAGGCTTATCTCACCGTTTCCAGCGCTTTTGTGCATCTTGGGCACATCTGTGATGAAAAATTGAAGATTTTAACCATTGTTGCAAAAATAGGCTTATCTCCCCGTTTCCAGCACTTTTTGGCACTTAGAGCGAATCTGACAGTAGAATCCGTGCAGTTGCTACTTTTTCAATGGGGTTTCCAAAACTTAAAATCTTTTTTTTAAAGAGTTCCTTTAGAGTTGAAACCAAGATTTCAAATTATCCTTTTTCATTATTATAATCCACTGTATGCATTTTAAGTATCAAGGAAATTGAGTGAAGGCCTTTTGAGAAAACACGTTGATTAGTGACCCTATTTCATTATGGCAGTCAAACCACTGATTTTCAACTTTAGTCTATGAAACCTCCAAACCTTAAACATTGTTGCAAAATTAGGCTTATCTCACCGTTTCCAGCACTTTTGCGCACCTTGGGCACATCTGTGATGAAAAATTGAAGATTTTAACCATTGTTGCAAAAATAGGCTTATCTCCCCGTTTCCAGCACTTTTTGGCACTTAGAGCCAATCTGACAGTAGAAACCGTGCAGTTGCTACTTTTTCATTGGGGTTTCCAAAACTTAAAATCTTTTTTTTAAAGAGTTCCTTTAGAGTTGAAACCAAGATTTCAAATTATCCTTTTTCATTATTATAATCCACTGTATGCATTTTAAGTATCAAGGAATTTGACTGAAGGCCTTTTGAGAAAACACGTTGATTAGTGACCCTATTTCATTATGGCAGTCAAACCACTGATTTTCAACTTTAGTCTATGAAACCTCCAAACCTTAAACATTGTTGCAAAATTAGGCTTATCTCACCGTTTCCAGCACTTTTGTGCACCTTGGGCATATCTGTGATGAAAAAATGAAGATTTTAACCAAAGTTGCAAAAATAGGCTTATCTCACCGTTTCCAGCGCTTTTGGGCATCTTGGGCACATCTGTGATGAAAAATTTAAGATTTTAACCAAAGTTGCAAAAATAGGCTTATCTCACCGTTTCCAGCGCTTTTGGGCATCTTGGGCACATCTGTGATGAAAAATTGAAGATTTTAACCAAAGTTGCAAAAATAGGCTTATCTCACCGTTTCCAGCGCTTTTGTGCATCTTGGGCACATCTGTGATGAAAAATTGAAGATTTTAACCATTGTTGCAAAAATAGGCTTATCTCCCCGTTTCCAGCACTTTTTGGCACTTAGAGCCAATCTGACAGTAGAATCCGTGCAGTTGCTACTTTTTCATTGGGGTTTCCAAAACTTAAAATCTTTTTTTTAAAGAGTTCCTTTAGATTTGAAACCAAGATTTCAAATTATCCTTTTTCATTATTATAATCCACTGTATGCATTTTAAGTATCAAGGAAATTGAGTGAAGGCCTTTTGAGAAAACACGTTGATTAGTGACCCTATTTCATTATGGCAGTCAAACCACTGATTTTCAACTTTAGTCTATGAAACCTCCAAACCTTAAACATTGTTGCAAAATTAGGCTTATCTCACCGTTTCCAGCACTTTTGCGCACCTTGGGCACATCTGTGATGAAAAATTTAAGATTTTAACCAAAGTTGCAAAAATAGGCTTATCTCACCGTTTCCAGCGCTTTTGCGCATCTTGGGCACATCTGTGATGAAAAATTGAAGATTTTAACCAAAGTTGCAAAAATAGGCTTATCTCACCGTTTCCAGCGCTTTTGTGCATCTTGGACACATCTGTGATGAAAAATTGAAGATTTTAACCATTGTTGCAAAAATAGGCTTATCTCCCCGTTTCCAGCACTTTTTGGCACTTAGAGCCAATCTGACAGTAGAAACCGTGCAGTTGCTACTTTTTCATTGGGGTTTCCAAAACTTAAAATCTTTTTTTTAAAGAGTTCCTTTAGAGTTGAAACCAAGATTTCAAATTATCCTTTTTCATTATTATAATCCACTTTATGCATTTTAAGTATCAAGGAATTTGACTGAAGGCCTTTTGAGAAAACACGTTGATTAGTGACCCTATTTCATTATGGCAGTCAAACCACTGATTTTCAACTTTAGTCTATGAAACCTCCAAACCTTAAACATTGTTGCAAAATTAGGCTTATCTCACCGTTTCCAGCACTTTTGCGCACCTTGGGCACATCTGTGATGAAAAATTTAAGATTTTAACCAAAGTTGCAAAAATAGGCTTATCTCACCGTTTCCAGCGCTTTTGCGCATCTTGGGCACATCTGTGATGAAAAATTGAAGATTTTAACCAAAGTTGCAAGAATAGGCTTATCTCACCGTTTCCAGCGCTTTTGTGCATCTTGGACACATCTGTGATGAAAAATTGAAGATTTTAACCATTGTTGCAAAAATAGGCTTATCTCCCCGTTTCCAGCACTTTTTGGCACTTAGAGCCAATCTGACAGTAGAAACCGTGCAGTTGCTACTTTTTCATTGGGGTTTCCAAAACTTAAAATCTTTTTTTTAAAGAGTTCCTTTAGAGTTGAAACCAAGATTTCAAATTATCCTTTTTCATTATTATAATCCACTGTATGCATTTTAAGTATCAAGGAATTTGACTGAAGGCCTTTTGAGAAAACACGTTGATTAGTGACCCTATTTCATTATGGCAGTCAAACCACTGATTTTCAACTTTAGTCTATGAAACCTCCAAACCTTAAACATTGTTGCAAAATTAGGCTTATCTCACCGTTTCCAGCACTTTTGTGCACCTTGGGCATATCTGTGATGAAAAAATGAAGATTTTAACCAAAGTTGCAAAAATAGGCTTATCTCACCGTTTCCAGCGCTTTTGGGCATCTTGGGCACATCTGTGATGAAAAATTGAAGATTTTAACCAAAGTTGCAAAAATAGGCTTATCTCACCGTTTCCAGCGCTTTTGGGCATCTTGGGCACATCTGTGATGAAAAATTGAAGATTTTAACCAAAGTTGCAAAAATAGGCTTATCTCACCGTTTCCAGCGCTTTTGTGCATCTTGGGCACATCTGTGATGAAAAATTGAAGATTTTAACCATTGTTGCAAAAATAGGCTTATCTCCCCGTTTCCAGCACTTTTTGGCACTTAGAGCCAATCTGACAGTAGAAACTGTGCAGTTGCTACTTTTTCATTGGGGTTTCCAAAACTTAAAATCTTTTTTTTAAAGAGTTCCTTTAGAGTTGAAACCAAGATTTCAAATTATCCTTTTTCATTATTATAATCCACTGTATGAATTTTAAGTATCAAGGAAATTGAGTGAAGGCCTTTTGAGAAAACACGTTGATTAGTGACCCTATTTCATTATGGCAGTCAAACCACTGATTTTCAACTTTAGTCTATGAAACCTCCAAACCTTAAACATTGTTGCAAAATTAGGCTTATCTCACCGTTTCCAGCACTTTTGCGCACCTTGGGCACATCTGTGATGAAAAATTTAAGATTTTAACCAAAGTTGCAAAAATAGGCTTATCTCACCGTTTCCAGCGCTTTTGCGCATCTTGGGCACATCTGTGATGAAAAATTGAAGATTTTAACCAAAGTTGCAAAAATAGGCTTATCTCACCGTTTCCAGCGCTTTTGTGCATCTTGGACACATCTGTGATGAAAAATTGAAGATTTTAACCATTGTTGCAAAAATAGGCTTATCTCCCCGTTTCCAGCACTTTTTGGCACTTAGAGCCAATCTGACAGTAGAAACCGTGCAGTTGCTACTTTTTCATTGGGGTTTCCAAAACTTAAAATCTTTTTTTTAAAGAGTTCCTTTAGAGTTGAAACCAAGATTTCAAATTATCCTTTTTCATTATTATAATCCACTGTATGCATTTTAAGTATCAAGGAATTTGACTGAAGGCCTTTTGAGAAAACACGTTGATTAGTGACCCTATTTCATTATGGCAGTCAAACCACTGATTTTCAACTTTAGTCTATGAAACCTCCAAACCTTAAACATTGTTGCAAAATTAGGCTTATCTCACCGTTTCCAGCACTTTTGTGCACCTTGGGCATATCTGTGATGAAAAAATGAAGATTTTAACCAAAGTTGCAAAAATAGGCTTATCTCACCGTTTCCAGCGCTTTTGGGCATCTTGGGCACATCTGTGATGAAAAATTTAAGATTTTAACCAAAGTTGCAAAAATAGGCTTATCTCACCGTTTCCAGCGCTTTTGGGCATCTTGGGCACATCTGTGATGAAAAATTGAAGATTTTAACCATTGTTGCAAAAATAGGCTTATCTCCCCGTTTCCAGCACTTTTTGGCACTTAGAGCCAATCTGACAGTAGAAACCGTGCAGTTGCTACTTTTTCATTGGGGTTTCCAAAACTTAAAATCTTTTTTTTAAAGAGTTCCTTTAGAGTTGAAACCAAGATTTCAAATTATCCTTTTTCATTATAATAATCCACTGTATGTATTTTAAGTATCAAGGAATTTGACTGAAGGCCTTTTGAGAAAACACGTTGATTAGTGACCCTATTTCATTATGGCAGTCAAACCACTGATTTTCAACTTTAGTCTATGAAACCTCCAAACCTTAAACATTGTTGCAAAATTAGGCTTATCTCACCGTTTCCAGCACTTTTGCGCACCTTGGGCACATCTGTGATGAAAAATTTAAGATTTTAACCAAAGTTGCAAAAATAGGCTTATCTCACCGTTTCCAGCGCTTTTGGGCATCTTGGGCACATCTGTGATGAAAAATTTAAGATTTTAACCAAAGTTGCAAAAATAGGCTTATCTCACCGTTTCCAGCGCTTTTGGGCATCTTGGGCACATCTGTGATGAAAAATTGAAGATTTTAACCAAAGTTGCAAAAATAGGCTTATCTCACCGTTTCCAGCGCTTTTGTGCATCTTGGGCACATCTGTGATGAAAAATTGAAGATTTTAACCATTGTTGCAAAAATAGGCTTATCTCCCCGTTTCCAGCACTTTTTGGCACTTAGAGCGAATCTGACAGTAGAATCCGTGCAGTTGCTACTTTTTCATTGGGGTTTCCAAAACTTAAAATCTTTTTTTTAAAGAGTTCCTTTAGAGTTGAAACCAAGATTTCAAATTATCCTTTTTCATTATTATAATCCACTGTATGCATTTTAAGTATCAAGGAAATTGAGTGAAGGCCTTTTGAGAAAACACGTTGATTAGTGACCCTATTTCATTATGGCAGTCAAACCACTGATTTTCAACTTTAGTCTATGAAACCTCCAAACCTTAAACATTGTTGCAAAATTAGGCTTATCTCACCGTTTCCAGCACTTTTGCGCACCTTGGGCACATCTGTGATGAAAAATTGAAGATTTTAACCATTTTTGCAAAAATAGGCTTATCTCCCCGTTTCCAGCACTTTTTGGCACTTAGAGCCAATCTGACAGTAGAAACCGTGCAGTTGCTACTTTTTCATTGGGGTTTCCAAAACTTAAAATCTTTTTTTTAAAGAGTTCCTTTAGAGTTGAAACCAAGATTTCAAATTATCCTTTTTCATTATTATAATCCACTGTATGCATTTTAAGTATCAAGGAATTTGACTGAAGGCCTTTTGAGAAAACACGTTGATTAGTGACCCTATTTCATTATGGCAGTCAAACCACTGATTTTCAACTTTAGTCTATGAAACCTCCAAACCTTAAACATTGTTGCAAAATTAGGCTTATCTCACCGTTTCCAGCACTTTTGTGCACCTTGGGCATATCTGTGATGAAAAAATGAAGATTTTAACCAAAGTTGCAAAAATAGGCTTATCTCACCGTTTCCAGCGCTTTTGGGCATCTTGGGCACATCTGTGATGAAAAATTGAAGATTTTAACCAAAGTTGCAAAAATAGGCTTATCTCACCGTTTCCAGCGCTTTTGTGCATCTTGGGCACATCTGTGATGAAAAATTGAAGATTTTAACCATTGTTGCAAAAATAGGCTTATCTCCCCGTTTCCAGCACTTTTTGGCACTTAGAGCCAATCTGACAGTAGAAACCGTGCAGTTGCTACTTTTTCATTGGGGTTTCCAAAACTTAAAATCTTTTTTTTAAAGAGTTCCTTTAGAGTTGAAACCAAGATTTCAAATTATCCTTTTTCATTATTATAATCCACTGTATGAATTTTAAGTATCAAGGAAATTGAGTGAAGGCCTTTTGAGAAAACACGTTGATTAGTGACCCTATTTCATTATGGCAGTCAAACCACTGATTTTCAACTTTAGTCTATGAAACCTCCAAACCTTAAACATTGTTGCAAAATTAGGCTTATCTCACCGTTTCCAGCACTTTTGCGCACCTTGGGCACATCTGTGATGAAAAATTTAAGATTTTAACCAAAGTTGCAAAAATAGGCTTATCTCACCGTTTCCAGCGCTTTTGCGCATCTTGGGCACATCTGTGATGAAAAATTGAAGATTTTAACCAAAGTTGCAAAAATAGGCTTATCTCACCGTTTCCAGCGCTTTTGTGCATCTTGGACACATCTGTGATGAAAAATTGAAGATTTTAACCATTGTTGCAAAAATAGGCTTATCTCCCCGTTTCCAGCACTTTTTGGCACTTAGAGCCAATCTGACAGTAGAAACCGTGCAGTTGCTACTTTTTCATTGGGGTTTCCAAAACTTAAAATCTTTTTTTTAAAGAGTTCCTTTAGAGTTGAAACCAAGATTTCAAATTATCCTTTTTCATTATTATAATCCACTGTATGCATTTTAAGTATCAAGGAATTTGACTGAAGGCCTTTTGAGAAAACACGTTGATTAGTGACCCTATTTCATTATGGCAGTCAAACCACTGATTTTCAACTTTAGTCTATGAAACCTCCAAACCTTAAACATTGTTGCAAAATTAGGCTTATCTCACCGTTTCCAGCACTTTTGTGCACCTTGGGCATATCTGTGATGAAAAAATGAAGATTTTAACCAAAGTTGCAAAAATAGGCTTATCTCACCGTTTCCAGCGCTTTTGGGCATCTTGGGCACATCTGTGATGAAAAATTTAAGATTTTAACCAAAGTTGCAAAAATAGGCTTATCTCACCGTTTCCAGCGCTTTTGGGCATCTTGGGCACATCTGTGATGAAAAATTGAAGATTTTAACCAAAGTTGCAAAAATAGGCTTATCTCACCGTTTCCAGCGCTTTTGTGCATCTTGGGCACATCTGTGATGAAAAATTGAAGATTTTAACCATTGTTGCAAAAATAGGCTTATCTCCCCGTTTCCAGCACTTTTTGGCACTTAGAGCCAATCTGACAGTAGAAACCGTGCAGTTGCTACTTTTTCATTGGGGTTTCCAAAACTTAAAATCTTTTTTTTAAAGAGTTCCTTTAGAGTTGAAACCAAGATTTCAAATTATCCTTTTTCATTATAATAATCCACTGTATGTATTTTAAGTATCAAGGAATTTGACTGAAGGCCTTTTGAGAAAACACGTTGATTAGTGACCCTATTTCATTATGGCAGTCAAACCACTGATTTTCAACTTTAGTCTATGAAACCTCCAAACCTTAAACATTGTTGCAAAATTAGGCTTATCTCACCGTTTCCAGCACTTTTGCGCACCTTGGGCACATCTGTGATGAAAAATTTAAGATTTTAACCAAAGTTGCAAAAATAGGCTTATCTCACCGTTTCCAGCGCTTTTGGGCATCTTGGGCACATCTGTGATGAAAAATTTAAGATTTTAACCAAAGTTGCAAAAATAGGCTTATCTCACCGTTTCCAGCGCTTTTGGGCATCTTGGGCACATCTGTGATGAAAAATTGAAGATTTTAACCAAAGTTGCAAAAATAGGCTTATCTCACCGTTTCCAGCGCTTTTGTGCATCTTGGGCACATCTGTGATGAAAAATTGAAGATTTTAACCATTGTTGCAAAAATAGGCTTATCTCCCCGTTTCCAGCACTTTTTGGCACTTAGAGCGAATCTGACAGTAGAATCCGTGCAGTTGCTACTTTTTCATTGGGGTTTCCAAAACTTAAAATCTTTTTTTTAAAGAGTTCCTTTAGAGTTGAAACCAAGATTTCAAATTATCCTTTTTCATTATTATAATCCACTGTATGCATTTTAAGTATCAAGGAAATTGAGTGAAGGCCTTTTGAGAAAACACGTTGATTAGTGACCCTATTTCATTATGGCAGTCAAACCACTGATTTTCAACTTTAGTCTATGAAACCTCCAAACCTTAAACATTGTTGCAAAATTAGGCTTATCTCACCGTTTCCAGCACTTTTGCGCACCTTGGGCACATCTGTGATGAAAAATTGAAGATTTTAACCATTGTTGCAAAAATAGGCTTATCTCCCCGTTTCCAGCACTTTTTGGCACTTAGAGCCAATCTGACAGTAGAAACCGTGCAGTTGCTACTTTTTCATTGGGGTTTCCAAAACTTAAAATCTTTTTTTTAAAGAGTTCCTTTAGAGTTGAAACCAAGATTTCAAATTATCCTTTTTCATTATTATAATCCACTGTATGCATTTTAAGTATCAAGGAATTTGACTGAAGGCCTTTTGAGAAAACACGTTGATTAGTGACCCTATTTCATTATGGCAGTCAAACCACTGATTTTCAACTTTAGTCTATGAAACCTCCAAACCTTAAACATTGTTGCAAAATTAGGCTTATCTCACCGTTTCCAGCACTTTTGTGCACCTTGGGCATATCTGTGATGAAAAAATGAAGATTTTAACCAAAGTTGCAAAAATAGGCTTATCTCACCGTTTCCAGCGCTTTTGGGCATCTTGGGCACATCTGTGATGAAAAATTGAAGATTTTAACCAAAGTTGCAAAAATAGGCTTATCTCACCGTTTCCAGCGCTTTTGTGCATCTTGGGCACATCTGTGATGAAAAATTGAAGATTTTAACCATTGTTGCAAAAATAGGCTTATCTCCCCGTTTCCAGCACTTTTTGGCACTTAGAGCGAATCTGACAGTAGAATCCGTGCAGTTGCTACTTTTTCAATGGGGTTTCCAAAACTTAAAATCTTTTTTTTAAAGAGTTCCTTTAGAGTTGAAACCAAGATTTCAAATTATCCTTTTTCATTATTATAATCCACTGTATGCATTTTAAGTATCAAGGAAATTGAGTGAAGGCCTTTTGAGAAAACACGTTGATTAGTGACCCTATTTCATTATGGCAGTCAAACCACTGATTTTCAACTTTAGTCTATGAAACCTCCAAACCTTAAACATTGTTGCAAAATTAGGCTTATCTCACCGTTTCCAGCACTTTTGCGCACCTTGGGCACATCTGTGATGAAAAATTGAAGATTTTAACCATTGTTGCAAAAATAGGCTTATCTCCCCGTTTCCAGCACTTTTTGGCACTTAGAGCCAATCTGACAGTAGAAACCGTGCAGTTGCTACTTTTTCATTGGGGTTTCCAAAACTTAAAATCTTTTTTTTAAAGAGTTCCTTTAGAGTTGAAACCAAGATTTCAAATTATCCTTTTTCATTATTATAATCCACTGTATGCATTTTAAGTATCAAGGAATTTGACTGAAGGCCTTTTGAGAAAACACGTTGATTAGTGACCCTATTTCATTATGGCAGTCAAACCACTGATTTTCAACTTTAGTCTATGAAACCTCCAAACCTTAAACATTGTTGCAAAATTAGGCTTATCTCACCGTTTCCAGCACTTTTGTGCACCTTGGGCATATCTGTGATGAAAAAATGAAGATTTTAACCAAAGTTGCAAAAATAGGCTTATCTCACCGTTTCCAGCGCTTTTGGGCATCTTGGGCACATCTGTGATGAAAAATTTAAGATTTTAACCAAAGTTGCAAAAATAGGCTTATCTCACCGTTTCCAGCGCTTTTGGGCATCTTGGGCACATCTGTGATGAAAAATTGAAGATTTTAACCAAAGTTGCAAAAATAGGCTTATCTCACCGTTTCCAGCGCTTTTGTGCATCTTGGGCACATCTGTGATGAAAAATTGAAGATTTTAACCATTGTTGCAAAAATAGGCTTATCTCCCCGTTTCCAGCACTTTTTGGCACTTAGAGCCAATCTGACAGTAGAATCCGTGCAGTTGCTACTTTTTCATTGGGGTTTCCAAAACTTAAAATCTTTTTTTTAAAGAGTTCCTTTAGATTTGAAACCAAGATTTCAAATTATCCTTTTTCATTATTATAATCCACTGTATGCATTTTAAGTATCAAGGAAATTGAGTGAAGGCCTTTTGAGAAAACACGTTGATTAGTGACCCTATTTCATTATGGCAGTCAAACCACTGATTTTCAACTTAAGTCTATGAAACCTCCAAACCTTAAACATTGTTGCAAAATTAGGCTTATCTCACCGTTTCCAGCACTTTTGCGCACCTTGGGCACATCTGTGATGAAAAATTTAAGATTTTAACCAAAGTTGCAAAAATAGGCTTATCTCACCGTTTCCAGCGCTTTTGCGCATCTTGGGCACATCTGTGATGAAAAATTGAAGATTTTAACCAAAGTTGCAAAAATAGGCTTATCTCACCGTTTCCAGCGCTTTTGTGCATCTTGGACACATCTGTGATGAAAAATTGAAGATTTTAACCATTGTTGCAAAAATAGGCTTATCTCCCCGTTTCCAGCACTTTTTGGCACTTAGAGCCAATCTGACAGTAGAAACCGTGCAGTTGCTACTTTTTCATTGGGGTTTCCAAAACTTAAAATCTTTTTTTTAAAGAGTTCCTTTAGAGTTGAAACCAAGATTTCAAATTATCCTTTTTCATTATTATAATCCACTTTATGCATTTTAAGTATCAAGGAATTTGACTGAAGGCCTTTTGAGAAAACACGTTGATTAGTGACCCTATTTCATTATGGCAGTCAAACCACTGATTTTCAACTTTAGTCTATGAAACCTCCAAACCTTAAACATTGTTGCAAAATTAGGCTTATCTCACCGTTTCCAGCACTTTTGCGCACCTTGGGCACATCTGTGATGAAAAATTTAAGATTTTAACCAAAGTTGCAAAAATAGGCTTATCTCACCGTTTCCAGCGCTTTTGCGCATCTTGGGCACATCTGTGATGAAAAATTGAAGATTTTAACCAAAGTTGCAAGAATAGGCTTATCTCACCGTTTCCAGCGCTTTTGTGCATCTTGGACACATCTGTGATGAAAAATTGAAGATTTTAACCATTGTTGCAAAAATAGGCTTATCTCCCCGTTTCCAGCACTTTTTGGCACTTAGAGCCAATCTGACAGTAGAAACCGTGCAGTTGCTACTTTTTCATTGGGGTTTCCAAAACTTAAAATCTTTTTTTTAAAGAGTTCCTTTAGAGTTGAAACCAAGATTTCAAATTATCCTTTTTCATTATTATAATCCACTGTATGCATTTTAAGTATCAAGGAATTTGACTGAAGGCCTTTTGAGAAAACACGTTGATTAGTGACCCTATTTCATTATGGCAGTCAAACCACTGATTTTCAACTTTAGTCTATGAAACCTCCAAACCTTAAACATTGTTGCAAAATTAGGCTTATCTCACCGTTTCCAGCACTTTTGTGCACCTTGGGCATATCTGTGATGAAAAAATGAAGATTTTAACCAAAGTTGCAAAAATAGGCTTATCTCACCGTTTCCAGCGCTTTTGGGCATCTTGGGCACATCTGTGATGAAAAATTGAAGATTTTAACCAAAGTTGCAAAAATAGGCTTATCTCACCGTTTCCAGCGCTTTTGGGCATCTTGGGCACATCTGTGATGAAAAATTGAAGATTTTAACCAAAGTTGCAAAAATAGGCTTATCTCACCGTTTCCAGCGCTTTTGTGCATCTTGGGCACATCTGTGATGAAAAATTGAAGATTTTAACCATTGTTGCAAAAATAGGCTTATCTCCCCGTTTCCAGCACTTTTTGGCACTTAGAGCCAATCTGACAGTAGAAACTGTGCAGTTGCTACTTTTTCATTGGGGTTTCCAAAACTTAAAATCTTTTTTTTAAAGAGTTCCTTTAGAGTTGAAACCAAGATTTCAAATTATCCTTTTTCATTATTATAATCCACTGTATGCATTTTAAGTATCAAGGAATTTGACTGAAGGCCTTTTGAGAAAACACGTTGATTAGTGACCCTATTTCATTATGGCAGTCAAACCACTGATTTTCAATTTTAGTCTATGAAACCTCCAAACCTTAAACATTGTTGCAAAATTAGGCTTATCTCACCGTTTCCAGCACTTTTGTGCACCTTGGGCATATCTGTGATGAAAAAATGAAGATTTTAACCAAAGTTGCAAAAATAGGCTTATCTCACCGTTTCCAGCGCTTTTGGGCATCTTGGGCACATCCGTGATGAAAAATTTAAGATTTTAACAAAAGTTGCAAAAATAGGCTTATCTCACCGTTTCCAGCGCTTTTGCGCATCTTGGGCACATCCGTGATGAAAAATTGAAGATTTTAACCAAAGTTGCAAAAATAGGCTTATCTCACCGTTTCCAGCGCTTTTGTGCATCTTGGGCACATCTGTGATGAAAAATTGAAGATTTTAACCAAAGTTGCAAAAATAGGCTTATCTCACCGTTTCCAGAGCTTTTGCGCATCTTGGGCACATCTGTGATGAAAAATTTAAGATTTTACCCAAAGTTGCAAAAATAGGCTTATCTCACCGTTTCCAGCGCTTTTGTGCATCTTGGGCACATCTGTGATGAAAAATTGAAGATTTTAACCAAAGTTGCAAAAATAGGCTTATCTCACCGTTTCCAGCGCTTTTGTGCATCTTGGACACATCTGTGATGAAAAATTGAAGATTTTAACCATTGTTGCAAAAATAGGCTTATCTCCCCGTTTCCAGCACTTTTTGGCACTTAGAGCCAATCTGATAGTAGAAACCGTGCAGTTGCTACTTTTTCATTGGGGTTTCCAAAACTTAAAATCTTTTTTTTAAAGAGTTCCTTTAGAGTTGAAACCAAGATTTCAAATTATCCTTTTTCATTATTATAATCCACTGTATGCATTTTAAGTATCAAGGAATTTGACTGAAGGCCTTTTGAGAAAACACGTTGATTAGTGACCCTATTTCATTATGGCAGTCAAACCACTGATTTTCAACTTTGGTCTATGAAACCTCCAAACCTTAAACATTGTTGCAAAATTAGGCTTATCTCACCGTTTCCAGCACTTTTGTGCACCTTGGGCATATCTGTGATGAAAAAATGAAGATTTTAACCAAAGTTGCAAAAATAGGCTTATCTCACCGTTTCCAGCGCTTTTGGGCATCTTGGGCACATCTGTGATGAAAAATTTAAGATTTTAACAAAAGTTGCAAAAATAGGCTTATCTCACCGTTTCCATCGCTTTTGGGCATCTTGGGCACATCTGTGATGAAAAATTGAAGATTTTAACCAAAGTTGCAAAAATAGGCTTATCTCACCGTTTCCAGCACTTTTTGGCACTTAGAGCCAATCTGACAGTAGAAACCGTGCAGTTGCTACTTTTTCATTGGGGTTTCCAAAACTTAAAATCTTTTTTTTAAAGAGTTCCTTTAGAGTTGAAACCAAGATTTCAAATTATCCTTTTTCATTATTATAATCCACTGTATGCATTTTAAGTATCAAGGAATTTGACTGAAGGCCTTTTGAGAAAACACGTTGATTAGTGACCCTATTTCATTATGGCAGTCAAACCACTGATTTTCAACTTTAGTCTATGAAACCTCCAAACCTTAAACATTGTTGCAAAATTAGGCTTATCTCACCGTTTCCAGCACTTTTGTGCACCTTGGGCATATCTGTGATGAAAAAATGAAGATTTTAACCAAAGTTGCAAAAATAGGCTTATCTCACCGTTTCCAGCGCTTTTGGGCATCTTGGGCACATCTGTGATGAAAAATTTAAGATTTTAACCAAAGTTGCAAAAATAGGCTTATCTCACCGTTTCCAGCGCTTTTGGGCATCTTGGGCACATCTGTGATGAAAAATTGAAGATTTTAACCAAAGTTGCAAAAATAGGCTTATCTCACCGTTTCCAGCGCTTTTGTGCATCTTGGGCACATCTGTGATGAAAAATTGAAGATTTTAACCATTGTTGCAAAAATAGGCTTATCTCCCCGTTTCCAGCACTTTTTGGCACTTAGAGCGAATCTGACAGTAGAATCCGTGCAGTTGCTACTTTTTCAATGGGGTTTCCAAAACTTAAAATCTTTTTTTTAAAGAGTTCCTTTAGAGTTGAAACCAAGATTTCAAATTATCCTTTTTCATTATTATAATCCACTGTATGCATTTTAAGTATCAAGGAAATTGAGTGAAGGCCTTTTGAGAAAACACGTTGATTAGTGACCCTATTTCATTATGGCAGTCAAACCACTGATTTTCAACTTTAGTCTATGAAACCTCCAAACCTTAAACATTGTTGCAAAATTAGGCTTATCTCACCGTTTCCAGCACTTTTGTGCACCTTGGGCATATCTGTGATGAAAAAATGAAGATTTTAACCAAAGTTGCAAAAATAGGCTTATCTCACCGTTTCCAGCGCTTTTGGGCATCTTGGGCACATCTGTGATGAAAAATTTAAGATTTTAACCAAAGTTGCAAAAATAGGCTTATCTCACCGTTTCCAGCGCTTTTGGGCATCTTGGGCACATCTGTGATGAAAAATTGAAGATTTTAACCAAAGTTGCAAAAATAGGCTTATCTCACCGTTTCCAGCGCTTTTGTGCATCTTGGGCACATCTGTGATGAAAAATTGAAGATTTTAACCATTGTTGCAAAAATAGGCTTATCTCCCCGTTTCCAGCACTTTTTGGCACTTAGAGCGAATCTGACAGTAGAATCCGTGCAGTTGCTACTTTTTCATTGGGGTTTCCAAAACTTAAAATCTTTTTTTTAAAGAGTTCCTTTAGATTTGAAACCAAGATTTCAAATTATCCTTTTTCATTATTATAATCCACTGTATGCATTTTAAGTATCAAGGAAATTGAGTGAAGGCCTTTTGAGAAAACACGTTGATTAGTGACCCTATTTCATTATGGCAGTCAAACCACTGATTTTCAACTTTAGTCTATGAAACCTCCAAACCTTAAACATTGTTGCAAAATTAGGCTTATCTCACCGTTTCCAGCACTTTTGCGCACCTTGGGCACATCTGTGATGAAAAATTTAAGATTTTAACCAAAGTTGCAAAAATAGGCTTATCTCACCGTTTCCAGCGCTTTTGCGCATCTTGGGCACATCTGTGATGAAAAATTGAAGATTTTAACCAAAGTTGCAAAAATAGGCTTATCTCACCGTTTCCAGCGCTTTTGTGCATCTTGGACACATCTGTGATGAAAAATTGAAGATTTTAACCATTGTTGCAAAAATAGGCTTATCTCCCCGTTTCCAGCACTTTTTGGCACTTAGAGCCAATCTGACAGTAGAAACCGTGCAGTTGCTACTTTTTCATTGGGGTTTCCAAAACTTAAAATCTTTTTTTTAAAGAGTTCCTTTAGAGTTGAAACCAAGATTTCAAATTATCCTTTTTCATTATTATAATCCACTTTATGCATTTTAAGTATCAAGGAATTTGACTGAAGGCCTTTTGAGAAAACACGTTGATTAGTGACCCTATTTCATTATGGCAGTCAAACCACTGATTTTCAACTTTAGTCTATGAAACCTCCAAACCTTAAACATTGTTGCAAAATTAGGCTTATCTCACCGTTTCCAGCACTTTTGTGCACCTTGGGCATATCTGTGATGAAAAAATGAAGATTTTAACCAAAGTTGCAAAAATAGGCTTATCTCACCGTTTCCAGCGCTTTTGGGCATTTAAGGGAACATCTGTGATGAAAAATTTAAGATTTTAACCAAAGTTGCAAAAATAGGCTTATCTCACCGTTTCCAGCGCTTTTGGGCATCTTGGACACATCTGTGATGAAAAATTGAAGATTTTAACCATTGTTGCAAAAATAGGCTTATCTCCCCGTTTCCAGCACTTTTTGGCACTTAGAGCCAATCTGACAGTAGAAACCGTGCAGTTGCTACTTTTTCATTGGGGTTTCCAAAACTTAAAATCTTTTTTTTAAAGAGTTCCTTTAGATTTGAAACCAAGATTTCAAATTATCCTTTTTCATTATTATAATCCACTGTATGAATTTTAAGTATCAAGGAAATTGAGTGAAGGCCTTTTGAGAAAACACGTTGATTAGTGACCCTATTTCATTATGGCAGTCAAACCACTGATTTTCAACTTTAGTCTATGAAACCTCCAAACCTTAAACATTGTTGCAAAATTAGGCTTATCTCACCGTTTCCAGCACTTTTGCGCACCTTGGGCACATCTGTGATGAAAAATTTAAGATTTTAACCAAAGTTGCAAAAATAGGCTTATCTCACCGTTTCCAGCGCTTTTGCGCATCTTGGGCACATCTGTGATGAAAAATTGAAGATTTTAACCAAAGTTGCAAAAATAGGCTTATCTCACCGTTTCCAGCGCTTTTGTGCATCTTGGACACATCTGTGATGAAAAATTGAAGATTTTAACCATTGTTGCAAAAATAGGCTTATCTCCCCGTTTCCAGCACTTTTTGGCACTTAGAGCCAATCTGACAGTAGAAACCGTGCAGTTGCTACTTTTTCATTGGGGTTTCCAAAACTTAAAATCTTTTTTTTAAAGAGTTCCTTTAGAGTTGAAACCAAGATTTCAAATTATCCTTTTTCATTATTATAATCCACTGTATGCATTTTAAGTATCAAGGAATTTGACTGAAGGCCTTTTGAGAAAACACGTTGATTAGTGACCCTATTTCATTATGGCAGTCAAACCACTGATTTTCAACTTTAGTCTATGAAACCTCCAAACCTTAAACATTGTTGCAAAATTAGGCTTATCTCACCGTTTCCAGCACTTTTGTGCACCTTGGGCATATCTGTGATGAAAAAATGAAGATTTTAACCAAAGTTGCAAAAATAGGCTTATCTCACCGTTTCCAGCGCTTTTGGGCATCTTGGGCACATCTGTGATGAAAAATTTAAGATTTTAACCAAAGTTGCAAAAATAGGCTTATCTCACCGTTTCCAGCGCTTTTGGGCATCTTGGGCACATCTGTGATGAAAAATTGAAGATTTTAACCAAAGTTGCAAAAATAGGCTTATCTCACCGTTTCCAGCGCTTTTGTGCATCTTGGGCACATCTGTGATGAAAAATTGAAGATTTTAACCATTGTTGCAAAAATAGGCTTATCTCCCCGTTTCCAGCACTTTTTGGCACTTAGAGCCAATCTGACAGTAGAAACCGTGCAGTTGCTACTTTTTCATTGGGGTTTCCAAAACTTAAAATCTTTTTTTTAAAGAGTTCCTTTAGAGTTGAAACCAAGATTTCAAATTATCCTTTTTCATTATAATAATCCACTGTATGTATTTTAAGTATCAAGGAATTTGACTGAAGGCCTTTTGAGAAAACACGTTGATTAGTGACCCTATTTCATTATGGCAGTCAAACCACTGATTTTCAACTTTAGTCTATGAAACCTCCAAACCTTAAACATTGTTGCAAAATTAGGCTTATCTCACCGTTTCCAGCACTTTTGCGCACCTTGGGCACATCTGTGATGAAAAATTTAAGATTTTAACCAAAGTTGCAAAAATAGGCTTATCTCACCGTTTCCAGCGCTTTTGGGCATCTTGGGCACATCTGTGATGAAAAATTTAAGATTTTAACCAAAGTTGCAAAAATAGGCTTATCTCACCGTTTCCAGCGCTTTTGGGCATCTTGGGCACATCTGTGATGAAAAATTGAAGATTTTAACCAAAGTTGCAAAAATAGGCTTATCTCACCGTTTCCAGCGCTTTTGTGCATCTTGGGCACATCTGTGATGAAAAATTGAAGATTTTAACCATTGTTGCAAAAATAGGCTTATCTCCCCGTTTCCAGCACTTTTTGGCACTTAGAGCGAATCTGACAGTAGAATCCGTGCAGTTGCTACTTTTTCATTGGGGTTTCCAAAACTTAAAATCTTTTTTTTAAAGAGTTCCTTTAGAGTTGAAACCAAGATTTCAAATTATCCTTTTTCATTATTATAATCCACTGTATGCATTTTAAGTATCAAGGAAATTGAGTGAAGGCCTTTTGAGAAAACACGTTGATTAGTGACCCTATTTCATTATGGCAGTCAAACCACTGATTTTCAACTTTAGTCTATGAAACCTCCAAACCTTAAACATTGTTGCAAAATTAGGTTTATCTCACCGTTTCCAGCACTTTTGCGCACCTTGGGCACATCTGTGATGAAAAATTTAAGATTTTAACCAAAGTTGCAAAAATAGGCTTATCTCACCGTTTCCAGCGCTTTTGCGCATCTTGGGCACATCTGTGATGAAAAATTGAAGATTTTAACCAAAGTTGCAAAAATAGGCTTATCTCACCGTTTCCAGCGCTTTTGCGCATCTTGGGCACATCTGTGATGAAAAATTGAAGATTTTAACCAAAGTTGAAAAAATAGGCTTATCTCACCGTTTCCAGCGCTTTTGTGCATCTTGGGCACATCTGTGATGAAAAATTGAAGATTTTAACCAAAGTTGCAAAAATAGGCTTATCTCACCGTTTCCAGCGCTTTTGTGCATCTTGGACACATCTGTGATGAAAAATTGAAGATTTTAACCATTGTTGCAAAAATAGGCTTATCTCCCCGTTTCCAGCACTTTTTGGAACTTAGAGCCAATCTGACAGTAGAAACCGTGCAGTTGCTACTTTTTCATTGGGGTTTCCAAAACTTAAAATCTTTTTTTTAAAGAGTTCCTTTAGAGTTGAAACCAAGATTTCAAATTATCCTTTTTCATTATTATAATCCACTGTATGCATTTTAAGTATCAAGGAATTTGACTGAAGGCCTTTTGAGAAAACACGTTGATTAGTGACCCTATTTCATTATGGCAGTCAAACCACTGATTTTCAACTTTAGTCTATGAAACCTCCAAACCTTAAACATTGTTGCAAAATTAGGCTTATCTCACCGTTTCCAGCACTTTTGCGCACCTTGGGCACATCTGTGATGAAAAATTTAAGATTTTAACCAAAGTTGCAAAAATAGGCTTATCTCACCGTTTCCAGCGCTTTTGCGCATCTTGGGCACATCTGTGATGAAAAATTGAAGATTTTAACCAAAGTTGCAAAAATAGGCTTATCTCACCGTTTCCAGCGCTTTTGCGCATCTTGGACACATCTGTGATGAAAAATTGAAGATTTTAACCAAAGTTGCAAAAATAGGCTTATCTCACCGTTTCCAGCGCTTTTGTGCATCTTGGGCACATCTGTGATGAAAAATTGAAGATTTTAACCATTGTTGCAAAAATAGGCTTATCTCCCCGTTTCCAGCACTTTTTGGCACTTAGAGCGAATCTGACAGTAGAATCCGTGCAGTTGCTACTTTTTCATTGGGGTTTCCAAAACTTAAAATCTTTTTTTTAAAGAGTTCCTTTAGATTTGAAACCAAGATTTCAAATTATCCTTTTTCATTATTATAATCCACTGTATGCATTTTAAGTATCAAGGAAATTGAGTGAAGGCCTTTTGAGAAAACACGTTGATTAGTGACCCTATTTCATTATGGCAGTCAAACCACTGATTTTCAACTTTAGTCTATGAAACCTCCAAACCTTAAACATTGTTGCAAAATTAGGCTTATCTCACCGTTTCCAGCACTTTTGCGCACCTTGGGCACATCTGTGATGAAAAATTTAAGATTTTAACCAAAGTTGCAAAAATAGGCTTATCTCACCGTTTCCAGCGCTTTTGCGCATCTTGGGCACATCTGTGATGAAAAATTGAAGATTTTAACCAAAGTTGCAAAAATAGGCTTATCTCACCGTTTCCAGCGCTTTTGTGCATCTTGGACACATCTGTGATGAAAAATTGAAGATTTTAACCATTGTTGCAAAAATAGGCTTATCTCCCCGTTTCCAGCACTTTTTGGCACTTAGAGCCAATCTGACAGTAGAAACCGTGCAGTTGCTACTTTTTCATTGGGGTTTCCAAAACTTAAAATCTTTTTTTTAAAGAGTTCCTTTAGAGTTGAAACCAAGATTTCAAATTATCCTTTTTCATTATAATAATCCACTGTATGTATTTTAAGTATCAAGGAATTTGACTGAAGGCCTTTTGAGAAAACACGTTGATTAGTGACCCTATTTCATTATGGCAGTCAAACCACTGATTTTCAACTTTAGTCTATGAAACCTCCAAACCTTAAACATTGTTGCAAAATTAGGCTTATCTCACCGTTTCCAGCACTTTTGCGCACCTTGGGCACATCTGTGATGAAAAATTTAAGATTTTAACCAAAGTTGCAAAAATAGGCTTATCTCACCGTTTCCAGCGCTTTTGGGCATCTTGGGCACATCTGTGATGAAAAATTTAAGATTTTAACCAAAGTTGCAAAAATAGGCTTATCTCACCGTTTCCAGCGCTTTTGGGCATCTTGGGCACATCTGTGATGAAAAATTGAAGATTTTAACCAAAGTTGCAAAAATAGGCTTATCTCACCGTTTCCAGCGCTTTTGTGCATCTTGGGCACATCTGTGATGAAAAATTGAAGATTTTAACCATTGTTGCAAAAATAGGCTTATCTCCCCGTTTCCAGCACTTTTTGGCACTTAGAGCGAATCTGACAGTAGAATCCGTGCAGTTGCTACTTTTTCATTGGGGTTTCCAAAACTTAAAATCTTTTTTTTAAAGAGTTCCTTTAGAGTTGAAACCAAGATTTCAAATTATCCTTTTTCATTATTATAATCCACTGTATGCATTTTAAGTATCAAGGAAATTGAGTGAAGGCCTTTTGAGAAAACACGTTGATTAGTGACCCTATTTCATTATGGCAGTCAAACCACTGATTTTCAACTTTAGTCTATGAAACCTCCAAACCTTAAACATTGTTGCAAAATTAGGCTTATCTCACCGTTTCCAGCACTTTTGCGCACCTTGGGCACATCTGTGATGAAAAATTTAAGATTTTAACCAAAGTTGCAAAAATAGGCTTATCTCACCGTTTCCAGCGCTTTTGCGCATCTTGGGCACATCTGTGATGAAAAATTGAAGATTTTAACCAAAGTTGCAAAAATAGGCTTATCTCACCGTTTCCAGCGCTTTTGCGCATCTTGGGCACATCTGTGATGAAAAATTGAAGATTTTAACCAAAGTTGCAAAAATAGGCTTATCTCACCGTTTCCAGCGCTTTTGCGCATCTTGGGCACATCTGTGATGAAAAATTGAAGATTTTAACCAAAGTTGCAAAAATAGGCTTATCTCACCGTTTCCAGCGCTTTTGCGCATCTTGGGCACATCTGTGATGAAAAATTGAAGATTTTAACCAAAGTTGCAAAAATAGGCTTATCTCACCGTTTCCAGCGCTTTTGTGCATCTTGGACACATCTGTGATGAAAAATTGAAGATTTTAACCATTGTTGCAAAAATAGGCTTATCTCCCCGTTTCCAGCACTTTTTGGCACTTAGAGCCAATCTGACAGTAGAAACCGTGCAGTTGCTACTTTTTCATTGGGGTTTCCAAAACTTAAAATCTTTTTTTTAAAGAGTTCCTTTAGAGTTGAAACCAAGATTTCAAATTATCCTTTTTCATTATAATAATCCACTGTATGTATTTTAAGTATCAAGGAATTTGACTGAAGGCCTTTTGAGAAAACACGTTGATTAGTGACCCTATTTCATTATGGCAGTCAAACCACTGATTTTCAACTTTAGTCTATGAAACCTCCAAACCTTAAACATTGTTGCAAAATTAGGCTTATCTCACCGTTTCCAGCACTTTTGCGCACCTTGGGCACATCTGTGATGAAAAATTTAAGATTTTAACCAAAGTTGCAAAAATAGGCTTATCTCACCGTTTCCAGCGCTTTTGGGCATCTTGGGCACATCTGTGATGAAAAATTTAAGATTTTAACCAAAGTTGCAAAAATAGGCTTATCTCACCGTTTCCAGCGCTTTTGGGCATCTTGGGCACATCTGTGATGAAAAATTGAAGATTTTAACCAAAGTTGCAAAAATAGGCTTATCTCACCGTTTCCAGCGCTTTTGTGCATCTTGGGCACATCTGTGATGAAAAATTGAAGATTTTAACCATTGTTGCAAAAATAGGCTTATCTCCCCGTTTCCAGCACTTTTTGGCACTTAGAGCGAATCTGACAGTAGAATCCGTGCAGTTGCTACTTTTTCATTGGGGTTTCCAAAACTTAAAATCTTTTTTTTAAAGAGTTCCTTTAGAGTTGAAACCAAGATTTCAAATTATCCTTTTTCATTATTATAATCCACTGTATGCATTTTAAGTATCAAGGAAATTGAGTGAAGGCCTTTTGAGAAAACACGTTGATTAGTGACCCTATTTCATTATGGCAGTCAAACCACTGATTTTCAACTTTAGTCTATGAAACCTCCAAACCTTAAACATTGTTGCAAAATTAGGCTTATCTCACCGTTTCCAGCGCTTTTGCGCATCTTGGGCACATCTGTGATGAAAAATTGAAGATTTTAACCAAAGTTGCAAAAATAGGCTTATCTCACCGTTTCCAGCGCTTTTGCGCATCTTGGGCACATCTGTGATGAAAAATTGAAGATTTTAACCAAAGTTGCAAAAATAGGCTTATCTCACCGTTTCCAGCGCTTTTGCGCATCTTGGGCACATCTGTGATGAAAAATTGAAGATTTTAACCAAAGTTGCAAAAATAGGCTTATCTCACCGTTTCCAGCGCTTTTGCGCATCTTGGGCACATCTGTGATGAAAAATTGAAGATTTTAACCAAAGTTGCAAAAATAGGCTTATCTCACCGTTTCCAGCGCTTTTGTGCATCTTGGACACATCTGTGATGAAAAATTGAAGATTTTAACCATTGTTGCAAAAATAGGCTTATCTCCCCGTTTCCAGCACTTTTTGGCACTTAGAGCCAATCTGACAGTAGAAACCGTGCAGTTGCTACTTTTTCATTGGGGTTTCCAAAACTTAAAATCTTTTTTTTAAAGAGTTCCTTTAGAGTTGAAACCAAGATTTCAAATTATCCTTTTTCATTATAATAATCCACTGTATGTATTTTAAGTATCAAGGAATTTGACTGAAGGCCTTTTGAGAAAACACGTTGATTAGTGACCCTATTTCATTATGGCAGTCAAACCACTGATTTTCAACTTTAGTCTATGAAACCTCCAAACCTTAAACATTGTTGCAAAATTAGGCTTATCTCACCGTTTCCAGCACTTTTGCGCACCTTGGGCACATCTGTGATGAAAAATTTAAGATTTTAACCAAAGTTGCAAAAATAGGCTTATCTCACCGTTTCCAGCGCTTTTGGGCATCTTGGGCACATCTGTGATGAAAAATTTAAGATTTTAACCAAAGTTGCAAAAATAGGCTTATCTCACCGTTTCCAGCGCTTTTGGGCATCTTGGGCACATCTGTGATGAAAAATTGAAGATTTTAACCAAAGTTGCAAAAATAGGCTTATCTCACCGTTTCCAGCGCTTTTGTGCATCTTGGGCACATCTGTGATGAAAAATTGAAGATTTTAACCATTGTTGCAAAAATAGGCTTATCTCCCCGTTTCCAGCACTTTTTGGCACTTAGAGCGAATCTGACAGTAGAATCCGTGCAGTTGCTACTTTTTCATTGGGGTTTCCAAAACTTAAAATCTTTTTTTTAAAGAGTTCCTTTAGAGTTGAAACCAAGATTTCAAATTATCCTTTTTCATTATTATAATCCACTGTATGCATTTTAAGTATCAAGGAAATTGAGTGAAGGCCTTTTGAGAAAACACGTTGATTAGTGACCCTATTTCATTATGGCAGTCAAACCACTGATTTTCAACTTTAGTCTATGAAACCTCCAAACCTTAAACATTGTTGCAAAATTAGGCTTATCTCACCGTTTCCAGCACTTTTGCGCACCTTGGGCACATCTGTGATGAAAAATTGAAGATTTTAACCAAAGTTGCAAAAATAGGCTTATCTCACCGTTTCCAGCGCTTTTGCGCATCTTGGGCACATCTGTGATGAAAAATTGAAGATTTTAACCAAAGTTGCAAAAATAGGCTTATCTCACCGTTTCCAGCGCTTTTGCGCATCTTGGGCACATCTGTGATGAAAAATTGAAGATTTTAACCAAAGTTGCAAAAATAGGCTTATCTCACCGTTTCCAGCGCTTTTGTGCATGTTGGGCACATCTGTGATGAAAAATTGAAGATTTTAACCAAAGTTGCAAAAATAGGCTTATCTCACCGTTTCCAGCGCTTTTGTGCATCTTGGACACATCTGTGATGAAAAATTGAAGATTTTAACCATTGTTGCAAAAATAGGCTTATCTCCCCGTTTCCAGCACTTTTTGGCACTTAGAGCCAATCTGACAGTAGAAACCGTGCAGTTGCTACTTTTTCATTGGGGTTTCCAAAACTTAAAATCTTTTTTTTAAAGAGTTCCTTTAGAGTTGAAACCAAGATTTCAAATTATCCTTTTTCATTATTATAATCCACTGTATGCATTTTAAGTATCAAGGAATTTGACTGAAGGCCTTTTGAGAAAACACGTTGATTAGTGACCCTATTTCATTATGGCAGTCAAACCACTGATTTTCAACTTTAGTCTATGAAACCTCCAAACCTTAAACATTGTTGCAAAATTAGGCTTATCTCACCGTTTCCAGCACTTTTGCGCACCTTGGGCACATCTGTGATGAAAAATTTAAGATTTTAACCAAAGTTGCAAAAATAGGCTTATCTCACCATTTCCAGCGCATTTGTGCATCTTGGGCACATCTGTGATGAAAAATTGAAGATTTTAACCAAAGTTGCAAAAATAGGCTTATCTCACCGTTTCCAGCGCTTTTGGGCATCTTGGGCACATCTGTGATGAAAAATTTAAGATTTTAACCAAAGTTGCAAAAATAGGCTTATCTCACCGTTTCCAGCGCTTTTGTGCATCTTGGGCACATCTGTGATGAAAAATTGAAGATTTTAACCATTGTTGCAAAAATAGGCTTATCTCCCCGTTTCCAGCACTTTTTGGCACTTAGAGCGAATCTGACAGTAGAATCCGTGCAGTTGCTACTTTTTCATTGGGGTTTCCAAAACTTAAAATCTTTTTTTTAAAGAGTTCCTTTAGAGTTGAAACCAAGATTTCAAATTATCCTTTTTCATTATTTTAATCCACTGTATGCATTTTAAGTATCAAGGAAATTGAGTGAAGGCCTTTTGAGAAAACACGTTGATTAGTGACCCTATTTCATTATGGCAGTCAAACCACTGATTTTCAACTTTAGTCTATGAAACCTCCAAACCTTAAACATTGTTGCAAAATTAGGCTTATCTCACCGTTTCCAGCACTTTTGCGCACCTTGGGCACATCTGTGATGAAAAATTTAAGATTTTAACCAAAGTTGCAAAAATAGGCTTATCTCACCGTTTCCAGCGCTTTTGCGCATCTTGGGCACATCTGTGATGAAAAATTGAAGATTTTAACCAAAGTTGCAAAAATAGGCTTATCTCACCGTTTCCAGCGCTTTTGTGCATCTTGGACACATCTGTGATGAAAAATTGAAGATTTTAACCATTGTTGCAAAAATAGGCTTATCTCCCCGTTTCCAGCACTTTTTGGCACTTAGAGCCAATCTGACAGTAGAAACCGTGCAGTTGCTACTTTTTCATTGGGGTTTCCAAAACTTAAAATCTTTTTTTTAAAGAGTTCCTTTAGATTTGAAACCAAGATTTCAAATTATCCTTTTTCATTATTATAATCCACTGTATGCATTTTAAGTATCAAGGAAATTGAGTGAAGGCCTTTTGAGAAAACACGTTGATTAGTGACCCTATTTCATTATGGCAGTCAAACCACTGATTTTCAACTTTAGTCTATGAAACCTCCAAACCTTAAACATTGTTGCAAAATTAGGCTTATCTCACCGTTTCCAGCACTTTTGCGCACCTTGGGCACATCTGTGATGAAAAATTTAAGATTTTAACCAAAGTTGCAAAAATAGGCTTATCTCACCGTTTCCAGCGCTTTTGCGCATCTTGGGCACATCTGTGATGAAAAATTGAAGATTTTAACCAAAGTTGCAAAAATAGGCTTATCTCACCGTTTCCAGCGCTTTTGCGCATCTTGGGCACATCTGTGATGAAAAATTGAAGATTTTAACCAAAGTTGCAAAAATAGGCTTATCTCACCGTTTCCAGCGCTTTTGCGCATCTTGGGCACATCTGTGATGAAAAATTGAAGATTTTAACCAAAGTTGCAAAAATAGGCTTATCTCACCGTTTCCAGCGCTTTTGTGCATCTTGGGCACATCTGTGATGAAAAATTGAAGATTTTAACCAAAGTTGCAAAAATAGGCTTATCTCCCCGTTTCCAGCACTTTTTGGCACTTAGAGCCAATCTGACAGTAGAAACCGTGCAGTTGCTACTTTTTCATTGGGGTTTCCAAAACTTAAAATCTTTTTTTTAAAGAGTTCCTTTAGAGTTGAAACCAAGATTTCAAATTATCCTTTTTCATTATTATAATCCACTGTATGCATTTTAAGTATCAAGGAATTTGACTGAAGGCCTTTTGAGAAAACACGTTGATTAGTGACCCTATTTCATTATGGCAGTCAAACCACTGATTTTCAACTTTAGTCTATGAAACCTCCAAACCTTAAACATTGTTGCAAAATTAGGCTTATCTCACCGTTTCCAGCACTTTTGTGCACCTTGGGCATATCTGTGATGAAAAAATGAAGATTTTAACCAAAGTTGCAAAAATAGGCTTATCTCACCGTTTCCAGCGCTTTTGGGCATCTTGGGCACATCTGTGATGAAAAATTTAAGATTTTAACCAAAGTTGCAAAAATAGGCTTATCTCACCGTTTCCAGCGCTTTTGGGCATCTTGGGCACATCTGTGATGAAAAATTTAAGATTTTAACCAAAGTTGCAAAAATAGGCTTATCTCACCGTTTCCAGCGCTTTTGTGCATCTTGGGCACATCTGTGATGAAAAATTGAAGATTTTAACCATTGTTGCAAAAATAGGCTTATCTCCCCGTTTCCAGCAATTTTTGGCACTTAGAGCGAATCTGACAGTAGAATCCGTGCAGTTGCTACTTTTTCATTGGGGTTTCCAAAACTTAAAATCTTTTTTTTAAAGAGTTCCTTTAGAGTTGAAACCAAGATTTCAAATTATCCTTTTTCATTATTTTAATCCACTGTATGCATTTTAAGTATCAAGGAAATTGAGTGAAGGCCTTTTGAGAAAACACGTTGATTAGTGACCCTATTTCATTATGGCAGTCAAACCACTGATTTTCAACTTTAGTCTATGAAACCTCCAAACCTTAAACATTGTTGCAAAATTAGGCTTATCTCACCGTTTCCAGCACTTTTGCGCACCTTGGGCACATCTGTGATGAAAAATTTAAGATTTTAACCAAAGTTGCAAAAATAGGCTTATCTCACCGTTTCCAGCGCTTTTGCGCATCTTGGGCACATCTGTGATGAAAAATTGAAGATTTTAACCAAAGTTGCAAAAATAGGCTTATCTCACCGTTTCCAGCGCTTTTGTGCATCTTGGACACATCTGTGATGAAAAATTGAAGATTTTAACCATTGTTGCAAAAATAGGCTTATCTCCCCGTTTCCAGCACTTTTTGGCACTTAGAGCCAATCTGACAGTAGAAACCGTGCAGTTGCTACTTTTTCATTGGGGTTTCCAAAACTTAAAATCTTTTTTTTAAAGAGTTCCTTTAGATTTGAAACCAAGATTTCAAATTATCCTTTTTCATTATTATAATCCACTGTATGCATTTTAAGTATCAAGGAAATTGAGTGAAGGCCTTTTGAGAAAACACGTTGATTAGTGACCCTATTTCATTATGGCAGTCAAACCACTGATTTTCAACTTTAGTCTATGAAACCTCCAAACCTTAAACATTGTTGCAAAATTAGGCTTATCTCACCGTTTCCAGCACTTTTGCGCACCTTGGGCACATCTGTGATGAAAAATTTAAGATTTTAACCAAAGTTGCAAAAATAGGCTTATCTCACCGTTTCCAGCGCTTTTGCGCATCTTGGGCACATCTGTGATGAAAAATTGAAGATTTTAACCAAAGTTGCAAAAATAGGCTTATCTCACCGTTTCCAGCGCTTTTGGGCATCTTGGGCACATCTGTGATGAAAAATTTAAGATTTTAACCAAAGTTGCAAAAATAGGCTTATCTCACCGTTTCCAGCGCTTTTGGGCATCTTGGGCACATCTGTGATGAAAAATTGAAGATTTTAACCAAAGTTGCAAAAATAGGCTTATCTCACCGTTTCCAGCGCTTTTGTGCATCTTGGGCACATCTGTGATGAAAAATTGAAGATTTTAACCATTGTTGCAAAAATAGGCTTATCTCCCCGTTTCCAGCACTTTTTGGCACTTAGAGCGAATCTGACAGTAGAATCCGTGCAGTTGCTACTTTTTCATTGGGGTTTCCAAAACTTAAAATCTTTTTTTTAAAGAGTTCCTTTAGATTTGAAACCAAGATTTCAAATTATCCTTTTTCATTATTATAATCCACTGTATGCATTTTAAGTATCAAGGAAATTGAGTGAAGGCCTTTTGAGAAAACACGTTGATTAGTGACCCTATTTCATTATGGCAGTCAAACCACTGATTTTCAACTTTAGTCTATGAAACCTCCAAACCTTAAACATTGTTGCAAAATTAGGCTTATCTCACCGTTTCCAGCACTTTTGTGCACCTTGGGCATATCTGTGATGAAAAAATGAAGATTTTAACCAAAGTTGCAAAAATAGGCTTATCTCACCGTTTCCAGCGCTTTTGGGCATCTTGGGCACATCTGTGATGAAAAATTTAAGATTTTAACCAAAGTTGCAAAAATAGGCTTATCTCACCGTTTCCAGCGCTTTTGGGCATCTTGGGCACATCTGTGATGAAAAATTGAAGATTTTAACCAAAGTTGCAAAAATAGGCTTATCTCACCGTTTCCAGCGCTTTTGTGCATCTTGGGCACATCTGTGATGAAAAATTGAAGATTTTAACCATTGTTGCAAAAATAGGCTTATCTCCCCGTTTCCAGCACTTTTTGGCACTTAGAGCGAATCTGACAGTAGAATCCGTGCAGTTGCTACTTTTTCATTGGGGTTTCCAAAACTTAAAATCTTTTTTTTAAAGAGTTCCTTTAGATTTGAAACCAAGATTTCAAATTATCCTTTTTCATTATTATAATCCACTGTATGCATTTTAAGTATCAAGGAAATTGAGTGAAGGCCTTTTGAGAAAACACGTTGATTAGTGACCCTATTTCATTATGGCAGTCAAACCACTGATTTTCAACTTTAGTCTATGAAACCTCCAAACCTTAAACATTGTTGCAAAATTAGGCTTATCTCACCGTTTCCAGCACTTTTGCGCACCTTGGGCACATCTGTGATGAAAAATTTAAGATTTTAACCAAAGTTGCAAAAATAGGCTTATCTCACCGTTTCCAGCGCTTTTGCGCATCTTGGGCACATCTGTGATGAAAAATTGAAGATTTTAACCAAAGTTGCAAAAATAGGCTTATCTCACCGTTTCCAGCGCTTTTGCGCATCTTGGGCACATCTGTGATGAAAAATTGAAGATTTTAACCAAAGTTGCAAAAATAGGCTTATCTCACCGTTTCCAGCGCTTTTGCGCATCTTGGGCACATCTGTGATGAAAAATTGAAGATTTTAACCAAAGTTGCAAAAATAGGCTTATCTCACCGTTTCCAGCGCTTTTGCGCATCTTGGGCACATCTGTGATGAAAAATTGAAGATTTTAACCAAAGTTGCAAAAATAGGCTTATCTCACCGTTTCCAGCGCTTTTGTGCATCTTGGACACATCTGTGATGAAAAATTGAAGAGTTTAACCATTGTTGCAAAAATAGGCTTATCTCCCCGTTTCCAGCACTTTTTGGCACTTAGAGCCAATCTGACAGTAGAAACCGTGCAGTTGCTACTTTTTCATTGGGGTTTCCAAAACTTAAAATCTTTTTTTTAAAGAGTTCCTTTAGAGTTGAAACCAAGATTTCAAATTATCCTTTTTCATTATAATAATCCACTGTATGTATTTTAAGTATCAAGGAATTTGACTGAAGGCCTTTTGAGAAAACACGTTGATTAGTGACCCTATTTCATTATGGCAGTCAAACCACTGATTTTCAACTTTAGTCTATGAAACCTCCAAACCTTAAACATTGTTGCAAAATTAGGCTTATCTCACCGTTTCCAGCACTTTTGCGCACCTTGGGCACATCTGTGATGAAAAATTTAAGATTTTAACCAAAGTTGCAAAAATAGGCTTATCTCACCGTTTCCAGCGCTTTTGGGCATCTTGGGCACATCTGTGATGAAAAATTTAAGATTTTAACCAAAGTTGCAAAAATAGGCTTATCTCACCGTTTCCAGCGCTTTTGGGCATCTTGGGCACATCTGTGATGAAAAATTGAAGATTTTAACCAAAGTTGCAAAAATAGGCTTATCTCACCGTTTCCAGCGCTTTTGTGCATCTTGGGCACATCTGTGATGAAAAATTGAAGATTTTAACCATTGTTGCAAAAATAGGCTTATCTCCCCGTTTCCAGCACTTTTTGGCACTTAGAGCGAATCTGACAGTAGAATCCGTGCAGTTGCTACTTTTTCATTGGGGTTTCCAAAACTTAAAATCTTTTTTTTAAAGAGTTCCTTTAGAGTTGAAACCAAGATTTCAAATTATCCTTTTTCATTATTATAATCCACTGTATGCATTTTAAGTATCAAGGAATTTGACTGAAGGCCTTTTGAGAAAACACGTTGATTAGTGACCCTATTTCATTATGGCAGTCAAACCACTGATTTTCAACTTTAGTCTATGAAACCTCCAAACCTTAAACATTGTTGCAAAATTAGGCTTATCTCACCGTTTCCAGCACTTTTGCGCACCTTGGGCACATCTGTGATGAAAAATTTAAGATTTTAACCAAAGTTGCAAAAATAGGCTTATCTCAACATTTCCAGCGCTTTTGTGCATCTTGGGCACATCTGTGATGAAAAATTGAAGATTTTAACCAAAGTTGCAAAAATAGGCTTATCTCACCGTTTCCAGCGCTTTTGGGCATCTTGGGCACATCTGTGATGAAAAATTTAAGATTTTAACCAAAGTTGCAAAAATAGGCTTATCTCACCGTTTCCAGCGCTTTTGTGCATCTTGGGCACATCTGTGATGAAAAATTTAAGATTTTAACCAAAGTTGCAAAAATAGGCTTATCTCACCGTTTCCAGCGCTTTTGTGCATCTTGGACACATCTGTGATGAAAAATTGAAGATTTTAACCATTGTTGCAAAAATAGGCTTATCTCCCCGTTTCCAGCACTTTTTGGCACTTAGAGCCAATCTGACAGTAGAAACCGTGCAGTTGCTACTTTTTCATTGGGGTTTCCAAAACTTAAAATCTTTTTTTTAAAGAGTTCCTTTAGAGTTGAAACCAAGATTTCAAATTATCCTTTTTCATTATTATAATCCACTGTATGCATTTTAAGTATCAAGGAATTTGACTGAAGGCCTTTTGAGAAAACACGTTGATTAGTGACCCTATTTCATTATGGCAGTCAAACCACTGATTTTCAACTTTAGTCTATGAAACCTCCAAACCTTAAACATTGTTGCAAAATTAGGCTTATCTCACCGTTTCCAGCACTTTTGTGAACCTTGGGCATATCTGTGATGAAAAATTTAAGATTTTAACCAAAGTTGCAAAAATAGGCTTATCTCACCGTTTCCAGCGCTTTTGTGCATCTTGGGCACATCTGTGATGAAAAATTGAAGATTTTAACCATTGTTGCAAAAATAGGCTTATCTCCCCGTTTCCAGCACTTTTTGGCACTTAGAGCGAATCTGACAGTAGAATCCGTGCAGTTGCTACTTTTTCATTGGGGTTTCCAAAACCTAAAATCTTTTTTTTAAAGAGTTCCTTTAGAGTTGAAACCAAGATTTCAAATCATCCTTTTTCATTATTATAATCCACTGTATGCATTTTAAGTATCAAGGAATTTGACTGAAGGCCTTTTGAGAAAACACGTTGATTAGTGACCCTATTTCATTATGGCAGTTAAACCACTGATTTTCAACTTTAGTCTATGAAACCTCCAAACCTTAAACATTGTTGCAAAATTAGGCTTATCTCACCGTTTCCAGCACTTTTGTGCACCCTGGGCATATCTGTGATGAAAAAATGAAGATTTTAACCAAAGTTGCAAAAATAGGCTTATCTCACCGTTTCCAGCGCTTTTGCGCATCTTGGGCACATCTGTGATGAAAAATTGAAGATTTTAACCAAAGTTGCAAAAATAGGCTTATCTCACCGTTTCCAGCGCTTTTGTGCATCTTGGGCACATCTGTGATGAAAAATTGAAGATTTTAACCAAAGTTGCAAAAATAGGTTTATCTCACCGTTTCCAGCGCTTTTGTGCATCTTGGACACATCTGTGATGAAAAATTGAAGATTTTAACCATTGTTGCAAAAATAGGCTTATCTCCCCGTTTCCAGCACTTTTTGGAACTTAGAGCCAATCTGACAGTAGAAACCGTGCAGTTGCTACTTTTTCATTGGGGTTTCCAAAACTTAAAATCTTTTTTTTAAAGAGTTCCTTTAGAGTTGAAACCAAGATTTCAAATTATCCTTTTTCATTATTATAATCCACTGTATGCATTTTAAGTATCAAGGAATTTGACTGAAGGCCTTTTGAGAAAACACGTTGATTAGTGACCCTATTTCATTATGGCAGTCAAACCACTGATTTTCAACTTTAGTCTATGAAACCTCCAAACCTTAAACATTGTTGCAAAATTAGGCTTATCTCACCGTTTCCAGCACTTTTGTGCACCTTGGGCACATCTGTGATGAAAAAATGAAGATTTTAACCAAAGTTGCAAAAATAGGCTTATCTCACCGTTTCCAGCGCTTTTGCGCATCTTGGGCACATCTGTGATGAAAAATTGAAGATTTTAACCAAAGTTGCAAAAATAGGCTTATCTCACCGTTTCCAGCGCTTTTGTGCATCTTGGGCACATCTGTGATGAAAAATTTAAGATTTTAACCAAAGTTGCAAAAATAGGCTTATCTCACCGTTTCCAGAGCTTTTGCGCATCTTGGGCACATCTGTGATGAAAAATTGAAGATTTTAACCAAAGTTGCAAAAATAGGCTTATCTCACCGTTTCCAGCGCTTTTGTGCATCTTGGGCACATCTGTGATGAAAAATTGAAGATTTTAACCAAAGTTGCAAAAATAGGTTTATCTCACCGTTTCCAGCGCTTTTGTGCATCTTGGACACATCTGTGATGAAAAATTGAAGATTTTAACCATTGTTGCAAAAATAGGCTTATCTCCCCGTTTCCAGCACTTTTTGGAACTTAGAGCCAATCTGACAGTAGAAACCGTGCAGTTGCTACTTTTTCATTGGGGTTTCCAAAACTTAAAATCTTTTTTTTAAAGAGTTCCTTTAGAGTTGAAACCAAGATTTCAAATTATCCTTTTTCATTATTATAATCCACTGTATGCATTTTAAGTATCAAGGAATTTGACTGAAGGCCTTTTGAGAAAACACGTTGATTAGTGACCCTATTTCATTATGGCAGTCAAACCACTGATTTTCAACTTTAGTCTATGAAACCTCCAAACCTTAAACATTGTTGCAAAATTAGGCTTATCTCACCGTTTCCAGCACTTTTGCGCACCTTGGGCACATCTGTGATGAAAAATTTAAGATTTTAACCAAAGTTGCAAAAATAGGCTTATCTCACCGTTTCCAGCGCTTTTGCGCATCTTGGGCACATCTGTGATGAAAAATTGAAGATTTTAACCAAAGTTGCAAAAATAGGCTTATCTCACCGTTTCCCGCGCTTTTGCGCATCTTGGACACATCTGTGATGAAAAATTTAAGATTTTAACCAAAGTTGCAAAAATAGGCTTATCTCACCGTTTCCAGCGCTTTTGTGCATCTTGGGCACATCTGTGATGAAAAATTGAAGATTTTAACCAAAGTTGCAAAAATAGGCTTATCTCAACGTTTCCAGCGCTTTTGTGCATCTTGGGCACATCTGTGATGAAAAATTGAAGATTTTAACCAAAGTTGCAAAAATAGGTTTATCTCACCGTTTCCAGCGCTTTTGCGCATCTTGGGCACATCTGTGATGAAAAATTGAAGATTTTAACCAAAGTTGCAAAAATAGGCTTATCTCACCGTTTCCAGCGCTTTTGCGCATCTTGGGCACATCTGTGATGAAAAATTGAAGATTTTAACCAAAGTTGCAAAAATAGGCTTATCTCACTGTTTCCAGCGCTTTTGTGCATCTTGGACACATCTGTGATGAAAAATTGAAGATTTTAACCATTGTTGCAAAAATAGGCTTATCTCCCCGTTTCCAGCACTTTTTGGCACTTAGAGCCAATCTGACAGTAGAAACCGTGCAGTTGCTACTTTTTCATTGGGGTTTCCAAAACTTAAAATCTTTTTTTTAAAGAGTTCCTTTAGAGTTGAAACCAAGATTTCAAATTATCCTTTTTCATTATTATAATCCACTGTATGCATTTTAAGTATCAAGGAAATTGAGTGAAGGCCTTTTGAGAAAACACGTTGATTAGTGACCCTATTTCATTATGGCAGTCAAACCACTGATTTTCAACTTTAGTCTATGAAACCTCCAAACCTTAAACATTGTTGCAAAATTAGGCTTATCTCACCGTTTCCAGCACTTTTGTGCACCTTGGGCATATCTGTGATGAAAAAATGAAGATTTTAACCAAAGTTGCAAAAATAGGCTTATCTCACCGTTTCCAGCGCTTTTGGGCATCTTGGGCACATCTGTGATGAAAAATTTAAGATTTTAACCAAAGTTGCAAAAATAGGCTTATCTCACCGTTTCCAGCGCTTTTGGGCATCTTGGGCACATCTGTGATGAAAAATTGAAGATTTTAACCAAAGTTGCAAAAATAGGCTTATCTCACCGTTTCCAGCGCTTTTGTGCATCTTGGGCACATCTGTGATGAAAAATTGAAGATTTTAACCATTGTTGCAAAAATAGGCTTATCTCCCCGTTTCCAGCACTTTTTGGCACTTAGAGCGAATCTGACAGTAGAATCCGTGCAGTTGCTACTTTTTCATTGGGGTTTCCAAAACTTAAAATCTTTTTTTTAAAGAGTTCCTTTAAATTTGAAACCAAGATTTCAAATTATCCTTTTTCATTATTATAATCCACTGTATGCATTTTAAGTATCAAGGAAATTGAGTGAAGGCCTTTTGAGAAAACACGTTGATTAGTGACCCTATTTCATTATGGCAGTCAAACCACTGATTTTCAACTTTAGTCTATGAAACCTCCAAACCTTAAACATTGTTGCAAAATTAGGCTTATCTCACCGTTTCCAGCACTTTTGCGCACCTTGGGCACATCTGTGATGAAAAATTTAAGATTTTAACCAAAGTTGCAAAAATAGGCTTATCTCACCGTTTCCAGCGCTTTTGCGCATCTTGGGCACATCTGTGATGAAAAATTGAAGATTTTAACCAAAGTTGCAAAAATAGGCTTATCTCACCGTTTCCAGCGCTTTTGTGCATCTTGGACACATCTGTGATGAAAAATTGAAGATTTTAACCAAAGTTGCAAAAATAGGCTTATCTCACCGTTTCCAGCGCTTTTGTGCATCTTGGGCACATCTGTGATGAAAAATTGAAGATTTTAACCAAAGTTGCAAAAATAGGTTTATCTCACCGTTTCCAGCGCTTTTGTGCATCTTGGACACATCTGTGATGAAAAATTGAAGATTTTAACCATTGTTGCAAAAATAGGCTTATCTCCCCGTTTCCAGCACTTTTTGGAACTTAGAGCCAATCTGACAGTAGAAACCGTGCAGTTGCTACTTTTTCATTGGGGTTTCCAAAACTTAAAATCTTTTTTTTAAAGAGTTCCTTTAGAGTTGAAACCAAGATTTCAAATTATCCTTTTTCATTATTATAATCCACTGTATGCATTTTAAGTATCAAGGAAATTGAGTGAAGGCCTTTTGAGAAAACACGTTGATTAGTGACCCTATTTCATTATGGCAGTCAAACCACTGATTTTCAACTTTAGTCTATGAAACCTCCAAACCTTAAACATTGTTGCAAAATTAGGCTTATCTCACCGTTTCCAGCACTTTTGTGCACCTTGGGCATATCTGTGATGAAAAAATGAAGATTTTAACCAAAGTTGCAAAAATAGGCTTATCTCACCGTTTCCAGCGCTTTTGGGCATCTTGGGCACATCTGTGATGAAAAATTTAAGATTTTAACCAAAGTTGCAAAAATAGGCTTATCTCACCGTTTCCAGCGCTTTTGGGCATCTTGGGCACATCTGTGATGAAAAATTGAAGATTTTAACCAAAGTTGCAAAAATAGGCTTATCTCACCGTTTCCAGCGCTTTTGTGCATCTTGGGCACATCTGTGATGAAAAATTGAAGATTTTAACCATTGTTGCAAAAATAGGCTTATCTCCCCGTTTCCAGCACTTTTTGGCACTTAGAGCGAATCTGACAGTAGAATCCGTGCAGTTGCTACTTTTTCATTGGGGTTTCCAAAACTTAAAATCTTTTTTTTAAAGAGTTCCTTTAAATTTGAAACCAAGATTTCAAATTATCCTTTTTCATTATTATAATCCACTGTATGCATTTTAAGTATCAAGGAAATTGAGTGAAGGCCTTTTGAGAAAACACGTTGATTAGTGACCCTATTTCATTATGGCAGTCAAACCACTGATTTTCAACTTTAGTCTATGAAACCTCCAAACCTTAAACATTGTTGCAAAATTAGGCTTATCTCACCGTTTCCAGCACTTTTGCGCACCTTGGGCACATCTGTGATGAAAAATTTAAGATTTTAACCAAAGTTGCAAAAATAGGCTTATCTCACCGTTTCCAGCGCTTTTGCGCATCTTGGGCACATCTGTGATGAAAAATTGAAGATTTTAACCAAAGTTGCAAAAATAGGCTTATCTCACCGTTTCCAGCGCTTTTGTGCATCTTGGACACATCTGTGATGAAAAATTGAAGATTTTAACCATTGTTGCAAAAATAGGCTTATCTCCCCGTTTCCAGCACTTTTTGGCACTTAGAGCCAATCTGACAGTAGAAACCGTGCAGTTGCTACTTTTTCATTGGGGTTTCCAAAACTTAAAATCTTTTTTTTAAAGAGTTCCTTTAGAGTTGAAACCAAGATTTCAAATTATCCTTTTTCATTATTATAATCCACTGTATGCATTTTAAGTATCAAGGAAATTGAGTGAAGGCCTTTTGAGAAAACACGTTGATTAGTGACCCTATTTCATTATGGCAGTCAAACCACTGATTTTCAACTTTAGTCTATGAAACCTCCAAACCTTAAACATTGTTGCAAAATTAGGCTTATCTCACCGTTTCCAGCACTTTTGCGCACCTTGGGCACATCTGTGATGAAAAATTTAAGATTTTAACCAAAGTTGCAAAAATAGGCTTATCTCACCGTTTCCAGCGCTTTTGCGCATCTTGGGCACATCTGTGATGAAAAATTGAAGATTTTAACCAAAGTTGCAAAAATAGGCTTATCTCACCGTTTCCAGCGCTTTTGTGCATCTTGGACACATCTGTGATGAAAAATTGAAGATTTTAACCATTGTTGCAAAAATAGGCTTATCTCCCCGTTTCCAGCACTTTTTGGCACTTAGAGCCAATCTGACAGTAGAAACCGTGCAGTTGCTACTTTTTCATTGGGGTTTCCAAAACTTAAAATCTTTTTTTTAAAGAGTTCCTTTAGAGTTGAAACCAAGATTTCAAATTATCCTTTTTCATTATTATAATCCACTGTATGCATTTTAAGTATCAAGGAATTTGACTGAAGGCCTTTTGAGAAAACACGTTGATTAGTGACCCTATTTCATTATGGCAGTCAAACCACTGATTTTCAACTTTAGTCTATGAAACCTCCAAACCTTAAACATTGTTGCAAAATTAGGCTTATCTCACCGTTTCCAGCACTTTTGTGCACCTTGGGCATATCTGTGATGAAAAAATGAAGATTTTAACCAAAGTTGCAAAAATAGGCTTATCTCACCGTTTCCAGCGCTTTTGGGCATCTTGGGCACATCTGTGATGAAAAATTTAAGATTTTAACCAAAGTTGCAAAAATAGGCTTATCTCACCGTTTCCAGCGCTTTTGGGCATCTTGGGCACATCTGTGATGAAAAATTGAAGATTTTAACCAAAGTTGCAAAAATAGGCTTATCTCACCGTTTCCAGCGCTTTTGTGCATCTTGGGCACATCTGTGATGAAAAATTGAAGATTTTAACCATTGTTGCAAAAATAGGCTTATCTCCCCGTTTCCAGCACTTTTTGGCACTTAGAGCGAATCTGAGAGTAGAATCCGTGCAGTTGCTACTTTATCATTGGGGTTTCCAAAACTTAAAATCTTTTTTTTAAAGAGTTCCTTTAGATTTGAAACCAAGATTTCAAATTATCCTTTTTCATTATTATAATCCACTGTATGCATTTTAAGTATCAAGGAAATTGAGTGAAGGCCTTTTGAGAAAACACGTTGATTAGTGACCCTATTTCATTATGGCAGTCAAACCACTGATTTTCAACTTTAGTCTATGAAACCTCCAAACCTTAAACATTGTTGCAAAAATAGGCTTATCTCACCGTTTCCAGCGCTTTTGGGCATCTTGGGCACATCTGTGATGAAAAATTGAAGATTTTAACCAAAGTTGCAAAAATAGGCTTATCTCACCGTTTCCAGCGCTTTTGTGCATCTTGGGCACATCTGTGATGAAAAATTGAAGATTTTAACCATTGTTGCAAAAATAGGCTTATCTCCCCGTTTCCAGCACTTTTTGGCACTTAGAGCGAATCTGAGAGTAGAATCCGTGCAGTTGCTACTTTATCATTGGGGTTTCCAAAACTTAAAATCTTTTTTTTAAAGAGTTCCTTTAGATTTGAAACCAAGATTTCAAATTATCCTTTTTCATTATTATAATCCACTGTATGCATTTTAAGTATCAAGGAAATTGAGTGAAGGCCTTTTGAGAAAACACGTTGATTAGTGACCCTATTTCATTATGGCAGTCAAACCACTGATTTTCAACTTTAGTCTATGAAACCTCCAAACCTTAAACATTGTTGCAAAAATAGGCTTATCTCACCGTTTCCAGCGCTTTTGGGCATCTTGGGCACATCTGTGATGAAAAATTGAAGATTTTAACCAAAGTTGCAAAAATAGGCTTATCTCACCGTTTCCAGCGCTTTTGTGCATCTTGGGCACATCTGTGATGAAAAATTGAAGATTTTAACCATTGTTGCAAAAATAGGCTTATCTCCCCGTTTCCAGCACTTTTTGGCACTTAGAGCGAATCTGACAGTAGAATCCGTGCAGTTGCTACTTTTTCATTGGGGTTTCCAAAACTTAAAATCTTTTTTTTAAAGAGTTCCTTTAGATTTGAAACCAAGATTTCAAATTATCCTTTTTCATTATTATAATCCACTGTATGCATTTTAAGTATCAAGGAAATTGAGTGAAGGCCTTTTGAGAAAACACGTTGATTAGTGACCCTATTTCATTATGGCAGTCAAACCACTGATTTTCAACTTTAGTCTATGAAACCTCCAAACCTTAAACATTGTTGCAAAATTAGGCTTATCTCACCGTTTCCAGCACTTTTGCGCACCTTGGGCACATCTGTGATGAAAAATTTAAGATTTTAACCAAAGTTGCAAAAATAGGCTTATCTCACCGTTTCCAGCGCTTTTGCGCATCTTGGGCACATCTGTGATGAAAAATTGAAGATTTTAACCAAAGTTGCAAAAATAGGCTTATCTCACCGTTTCCAGCGCTTTTGCGCATCTTGGGCACATCTGTGATGAAAAATTGAAGATTTTAACCAAAGTTGCAAAAATAGGCTTATCTCACCGTTTCCAGCGCTTTTGCGCATCTTGGGCACATCTGTGATGAAAAATTGAAGATTTTAACCAAAGTTGCAAAAATAGGCTTATCTCACCGTTTCCAGCGCTTTTGCGCATCTTGGGCACATCTGTGATGAAAAATTGAAGATTTTAACCAAAGTTGCAAAAATAGGCTTATCTCACCGTTTCCAGCGCTTTTGTGCATCTTGGACACATCTGTGATGAAAAATTGAAGATTTTAACCATTGTTGCAAAAATAGGCTTATCTCCCCGTTTCCAGCACTTTTTGGCACTTAGAGCCAATCTGACAGTAGAAACCGTGCAGTTGCTACTTTTTCATTGGGGTTTCCAAAACTTAAAATCTTTTTTTTAAAGAGTTCCTTTAGAGTTGAAACCAAGATTTCAAATTATCCTTTTTCATTATTATAATCCACTGTATGCATTTTAAGTATCAAGGAAATTGAGTGAAGGCCTTTTGAGAAAACACGTTGATTAGTGACCCTATTTCATTATGGCAGTCAAACCACTGATTTTCAACTTTAGTCTATGAAACCTCCAAACCTTAAACATTGTTGCAAAATTAGGCTTATCTCACCGTTTCCAGCACTTTTGCGCACCTTGGGCACATCTGTGATGAAAAATTTAAGATTTTAACCAAAGTTGCAAAAATAGGCTTATCTCACCGTTTCCAGCGCTTTTGCGCATCTTGGGCACATCTGTGATGAAAAATTGAAGATTTTAACCAAAGTTGCAAAAATAGGCTTATCTCACCGTTTCCAGCGCTTTTGTGCATCTTGGACACATCTGTGATGAAAAATTGAAGATTTTAACCATTGTTGCAAAAATAGGCTTATCTCCCCGTTTCCAGCACTTTTTGGCACTTAGAGCCAATCTGACAGTAGAAACCGTGCAGTTGCTACTTTTTCATTGGGGTTTCCAAAACTTAAAATCTTTTTTTTAAAGAGTTCCTTTGGAGTTGAAACCAAGACTTCAAATTATCCTTTTTCATTATTATAATCCACTGTATGCATTTTAAGTATCAAGGAATTTGACTGAAGGCCTTTTGAGAAAACACGTTGATTAGTGACCCTATTTCATTATGGCAGTCAAACCACTGATTTTCAACTTTAGTCTATGAAACCTCCAAACCTTAAACATTGTTGCAAAATTAGGCTTATCTCACCGTTTCCAGCACTTTTGTGCACCTTGGGCATATCTGTGATGAAAAAATGAAGATTTTAACCAAAGTTGCAAAAATAGGCTTATCTCACCGTTTCCAGCGCTTTTGGGCATCTTGGGCACATCTGTGATGAAAAATTTAAGATTTTAACCAAAGTTGCAAAAATAGGCTTATCTCACCGTTTCCAGCGCTTTTGGGCATCTTGGGCACATCTGTGATGAAAAATTGAAGATTTTAACCAAAGTTGCAAAAATAGGCTTATCTCACCGTTTCCAGCGCTTTTGTGCATCTTGGGCACATCTGTGATGAAAAATTGAAGATTTTAACCATTGTTGCAAAAATAGGCTTATCTCCCCGTTTCCAGCACTTTTTGGCACTTAGAGCCAATCTGACAGTAGAAACCGTGCAGTTGCTACTTTTTCATTGGGGTTTCCAAAACTTAAAATCTTTTTTTTAAAGAGTTCCTTTAGAGTTGAAACCAAGATTTCAAATTATCCTTTTTCATTATAATAATCCACTGTATGTATTTTAAGTATCAAGGAATTTGACTGAAGGCCTTTTGAGAAAACACGTTGATTAGTGACCCTATTTCATTATGGCAGTCAAACCACTGATTTTCAACTTTAGTCTATGAAACCTCCAAACCTTAAACATTGTTGCAAAATTAGGCTTATCTCACCGTTTCCAGCACTTTTGCGCACCTTGGGCACATCTGTGATGAAAAATTTAAGATTTTAACCAAAGTTGCAAAAATAGGCTTATCTCACCGTTTCCAGCGCTTTTGGGCATCTTGGGCACATCTGTGATGAAAAATTGAAGATTTTAACCATTGTTGCAAAAATAGGCTTATCTCCCCGTTTCCAGCACTTTTTGGCACTTAGAGCGAATCTGACAGTAGAATCCGTGCAGTTGCTACTTTTTCATTGGGGTTTCCAAAACTTAAAATCTTTTTTTTAAAGAGTTCCTTTAGATTTGAAACCAAGATTTCAAATTATCCTTTTTCATTATTATAATCCACTGTATGCATTTTAAGTATCAAGGAAATTGAGTGAAGGCCTTTTGAGAAAACACGTTGATTAGTGACCCTATTTCATTATGGCAGTCAAACCACTGATTTTCAACTTTAGTCTATGAAACCTCCAAACCTTAAACATTGTTGCAAAATTAGGCTTATCTCACCGTTTCCAGCACTTTTGCGCACCTTGGGCACATCTGTGATGAAAAATTTAAGATTTTAACCAAAGTTGCAAAAATAGGCTTATCTCACCGTTTCCAGCGCTTTTGCGCATCTTGGGCACATCTGTGATGAAAAATTGAAGATTTTAACCAAAGTTGCAAAAATAGGCTTATCTCACCGTTTCCAGCGCTTTTGCGCATCTTGGGCACATCTGTGATGAAAAATTGAAGATTTTAACCAAAGTTGCAAAAATAGGCTTATCTCACCGTTTCCAGCGCTTTTGTGCATCTTGGGCACATCTGTGATGAAAAATTGAAGATTTTAACCATTGTTGCAAAAATAGGCTTATCTCCCCGTTTCCAGCGCTTTTTGGCACTTAGAGCCAATCTGACAGTAGAAACCGTGCAGTTGCTACTTTTTCATTGGGGTTTCCAAAACTTAAAATCTTTTTTTTAAAGAGTTCCTTTAGAGTTGAAACCAAGATTTCAAATTATCCTTTTTCATTATAATAATCCACTGTATGTATTTTAAGTATCAAGGAATTTGACTGAAGGCCTTTTGAGAAAACACGTTGATTAGTGACCCTATTTCATTATGGCAGTCAAACCACTGATTTTCAACTTTAGTCTATGAAACCTCCAAACCTTAAACATTGTTGCAAAATTAGGCTTATCTCACCGTTTCCAGCACTTTTGCGCACCTTGGGCACATCTGTGATGAAAAATTTAAGATTTTAACCAAAGTTGCAAAAATAGGCTTATCTCACCGTTTCCAGCGCTTTTGGGCATCTTGGGCACATCTGTGATGAAAAATTGAAGATTTTAACCAAAGTTGCAAAAATAGGCTTATCTCACCGTTTCCAGCGCTTTTGTGCATCTTGGGCACATCTGTGATGAAAAATTGAAGATTTTAACCATTGTTGCAAAAATAGGCTTATCTCCCCGTTTCCAGCACTTTTTGGCACTTAGAGCGAATCTGACAGTAGAATCCGTGCAGTTGCTACTTTTTCATTGGGGTTTCCAAAACTTAAAATCTTTTTTTTAAAGAGTTCCTTTAGAGTTGAAACCAAGATTTCAAATTATCCTTTTTCATTATTATAATCCACTGTATGCATTTTAAGTATCAAGGAAATTGAGTGAAGGCCTTTTGAGAAAACACGTTGATTAGTGACCCTATTTCATTATGGCAGTCAAACCACTGATTTTCAACTTTAGTCTATGAAACCTCCAAACCTTAAACATTGTTGCAAAATTAGGCTTATCTCACCGTTTCCAGCACTTTTGTGCACCTTGGGCATATCTGTGATGAAAAAATGAAGATTTTAACCAAAGTTGCAAAAATAGGCTTATCTCACCGTTTCCAGCGCTTTTGGGCATCTTGGGCACATCTGTGATGAAAAATTTAAGATTTTAACCAAAGTTGCAAAAATAGGCTTATCTCACCGTTTCCAGCGCTTTTGGGCATCTTGGGCACATCTGTGATGAAAAATTGAAGATTTTAACCAAAGTTGCAAAAATAGGCTTATCTCACCGTTTCCAGCGCTTTTGTGCATCTTGGGCACATCTGTGATGAAAAATTGAAGATTTTAACCATTGTTGCAAAAATAGGCTTATCTCCCCGTTTCCAGCACTTTTTGGCACTTAGAGCCAATCTGACAGTAGAAACCGTGCAGTTGCTACTTTTTCATTGGGGTTTCCAAAACTTAAAATCTTTTTTTTAAAGAGTTCCTTTAGAGTTGAAACCAAGATTTCAAATTATCCTTTTTCATTATAATAATCCACTGTATGTATTTTAAGTATCAAGGAATTTGACTGAAGGCCTTTTGAGAAAACACGTTGATTAGTGACCCTATTTCATTATGGCAGTCAAACCACTGATTTTCAACTTTAGTCTATGAAACCTCCAAACCTTAAACATTGTTGCAAAATTAGGCTTATCTCACCGTTTCCAGCACTTTTGCGCACCTTGGGCACATCTGTGATGAAAAATTTAAGATTTTAACAAAAGTTGCAAAAATAGGCTTATCTCACCGTTTCCAGCGCTTTTGGGCATCTTGGGCACATCTGTGATGAAAAATTGAAGATTTTAACCAAAGTTGCAAAAATAGGCTTATCTCACCGTTTCCAGCGCTTTTGTGCATCTTGGGCACATCTGTGATGAAAAATTGAAGATTTTAACTATTGTTGCAAAAATAGGCTTATCTCCCCGTTTCCAGCACTTTTTGGCACTTAGAGCGAATCTGACAGTAGAATCCGTGCAGTTGCTACTTTTTCATTGGGGTTTCCAAAACTTAAAATCTTTTTTTTAAAGAGTTCCTTTAGATTTGAAACCAAGATTTCAAATTATCCTTTTTCATTATTATAATCCACTGTATGCATTTTAAGTATCAAGGAAATTGAGTGAAGGCCTTTTCAGAAAACACGTTGATTAGTGACCCTATTTCATTATGGCAGTCAAACCACTGATTTTCAACTTTAGTCTATGAAACCTCCAAACCTTAAACATTGTTGCAAAATTAGGCTTATCTCACCGTTTCCAGCACTTTTGCGCACCTTGGGCACATCTGTGATGAAAAATTTAAGATTTTAACCAAAGTTGCAAAAATAGGCTTATCTCACCGTTTCCAGCGCTTTTGCGCATCTTGGGCACATCTGTGATGAAAAATTGAAGATTTTAACCAAAGTTGCAAAAATAGGCTTATCTCACCGTTTCCAGCGCTTTTGCGCATCTTGGGCACATCTGTGATGAAAAATTGAAGATTTTAACCAAAGTTGCAAAAATAGGCTTATCTCACCGTTTCCAGCGCTTTTGCGCATCTTGGGCACATCTGTGATGAAAAATTGAAGATTTTAACCAAAGTTGCAAAAATAGGCTTATCTCACCGTTTCCAGCGCTTTTGTGCATCTTGGACACATCTGTGATGAAAAATTGAAGATTTTAACCATTGTTGCAAAAATAGGCTTATCTCCCCGTTTCCAGCACTTTTTGGCACTTAGAGCCAATCTGACAGTAGAAACCGTGCAGTTGCTACTTTTTCATTGGGGTTTCCAAAACTTAAAATCTTTTTTTTAAAGAGTTCCTTTAGAGTTGAAACCAAGATTTCAAATTATCCTTTTTCATTATTATAATCCACTGTATGCATTTTAAGTATCAAGGAAATTGAGTGAAGGCCTTTTGAGAAAACACGTTGATTAGTGACCCTATTTCATTATGGCAGTCAAACCACTGATTTTCAACTTTAGTCTATGAAACCTCCAAACCTTAAACATTGTTGCAAAATTAGGCTTATCTCACCGTTTCCAGCACTTTTGCGCACCTTGGGCACATCTGTGATGAAAAATTTAAGATTTTAACCAAAGTTGCAAAAATAGGCTTATCTCACCGTTTCCAGCGCTTTTGCGCATCTTGGGCACATCTGTGATGAAAAATTGAAGATTTTAACCAAAGTTGCAAAAATAGGCTTATCTCACCGTTTCCAGCGCTTTTGTGCATCTTGGACACATCTGTGATGAAAAATTGAAGATTTTAACCATTGTTGCAAAAATAGGCTTATCTCCCCGTTTCCAGCACTTTTTGGCACTTAGAGCCAATCTGACAGTAGAAACCGTGCAGTTGCTACTTTTTCATTGGGGTTTCCAAAACTTAAAATCTTTTTTTTAAAGAGTTCCTTTAGAGTTGAAACCAAGATTTCAAATTATCCTTTTTCATTATTATAATCCACTGTATGCATTTTAAGTATCAAGGAAATTGAGTGAAGGCCTTTTGAGAAAACACGTTGATTAGTGACCCTATTTCATTATGGCAGTCAAACCACTGATTTTCAACTTTAGTCTATGAAACCTCCAAACCTTAAACATTGTTGCAAAATTAGGCTTATCTCACCGTTTCCAGCACTTTTGCGCACCTTGGGCACATCTGTGATGAAAAATTTAAGATTTTAACCAAAGTTGCAAAAATAGGCTTATCTCACCGTTTCCAGCGCTTTTGCGCATCTTGGGCACATCTGTGATGAAAAATTGAAGATTTTAACCAAAGTTGCAAAAATAGGCTTATCTCACCGTTTCCAGCGCTTTTGTGCATCTTGGACACATCTGTGATGAAAAATTGAAGATTTTAACCATTGTTGCAAAAATAGGCTTATCTCCCCGTTTCCAGCACTTTTTGGCACTTAGAGCCAATCTGACAGTAGAAACCGTGCAGTTGCTACTTTTTCATTGGGGTTTCCAAAACTTAAAATCTTTTTTTTAAAGAGTTCCTTTGGAGTTGAAACCAAGACTTCAAATTATCCTTTTTCATTATTATAATCCACTGTATGCATTTTAAGTATCAAGGAATTTGACTGAAGGCCTTTTGAGAAAACACGTTGATTAGTGACCCTATTTCATTATGGCAGTCAAACCACTGATTTTCAACTTTAGTCTATGAAACCTCCAAACCTTAAACATTGTTGCAAAATTAGGCTTATCTCGCCGTTTCCAGCACTTTTGCGCACCTTGGGCACATCTGTGATGAAAAATTGAAGATTTTAACCATTGTTGCAAAAATAGGCTTATCTCCCCGTTTCCAGCACTTTTTGGCACTTAGAGCGAATCTGACAGTAGAATCCGTGCAGTTGCTACTTTTTCATTGGGGTTTCCAAAACTTAAAATCTTTTTTTTAAAGAGTTCCTTTAGATTTGAAACCAAGATTTCAAATTATCCTTTTTCATTATTATAATCCACTGTATGCATTTTAAGTATCAAGGAAATTGAGTGAAGGCCTTTTGAGAAAACACGTTGATTAGTGACCCTATTTCATTATGGCAGTCAAACCACTGATTTTCAACTTTAGTCTATGAAACCTCCAAACCTTAAACATTGTTGCAAAATTAGGCTTATCTCGCCGTTTCCAGCACTTTTGCGCACCTTGGGCACATCTGTGATGAAAAATTGAAGATTTTAACCATTGTTGCAAAAATAGGCTTATCTCCCCGTTTCCAGCACTTTTTGGCACTTAGAGCGAATCTGACAGTAGAATCCGTGCAGTTGCTACTTTTTCATTGGGGTTTCCAAAACTTAAAATCTTTTTTTTAAAGAGTTCCTTTAGATTTGAAACCAAGATTTCAAATTATCCTTTTTCATTATTATAATCCACTGTATGCATTTTAAGTATCAAGGAAATTGAGTGAAGGCCTTTTGAGAAAACACGTTGATTAGTGACCCTATTTCATTATGGCAGTCAAACCACTGATTTTCAACTTTAGTCTATGAAACCTCCAAACCTTAAACATTGTTGCAAAATTAGGCTTATCTCACCGTTTCCAGCACTTTTGCGCACCTTGGGCACATCTGTGATGAAAAATTTAAGATTTTAACCAAAGTTGCAAAAATAGGCTTATCTCACCGTTTCCAGCGCTTTTGCGCATCTTGGGCACATCTGTGATGAAAAATTGAAGATTTTAACCAAAGTTGCAAAAATAGGCTTATCTCACCGTTTCCAGCGCTTTTGCGCATCTTGGGCACATCTGTGATGAAAAATTGAAGATTTTAACCAAAGTTGCAAAAATAGGCTTATCTCACCGTTTCCAGCGCTTTTGTGCATCTTGGGCACATCTGTGATGAAAAATTGAAGATTTTAACCATTGTTGCAAAAATAGGCTTATCTCCCCGTTTCCAGCGCTTTTTGGCACTTAGAGCCAATCTGACAGTAGAAACCGTGCAGTTGCTACTTTTTCATTGGGGTTTCCAAAACTTAAAATCTTTTTTTTAAAGAGTTCCTTTAGAGTTGAAACCAAGATTTCAAATTATCCTTTTTCATTATAATAATCCACTGTATGTATTTTAAGTATCAAGGAATTTGACTGAAGGCCTTTTGAGAAAACACGTTGATTAGTGACCCTATTTCATTATGGCAGTCAAACCACTGATTTTCAACTTTAGTCTATGAAACCTCCAAACCTTAAACATTGTTGCAAAATTAGGCTTATCTCACCGTTTCCAGCACTTTTGCGCACCTTGGGCACATCTGTGATGAAAAATTTAAGATTTTAACCAAAGTTGCAAAAATAGGCTTATCTCACCGTTTCCAGCGCTTTTGGGCATCTTGGGCACATCTGTGATGAAAAATTGAAGATTTTAACCAAAGTTGCAAAAATAGGCTTATCTCACCGTTTCCAGCGCTTTTGTGCATCTTGGGCACATCTGTGATGAAAAATTGAAGATTTTAACCATTGTTGCAAAAATAGGCTTATCTCCCCGTTTCCAGCACTTTTTGGCACTTAGAGCGAATCTGACAGTAGAATCCGTGCAGTTGCTACTTTTTCATTGGGGTTTCCAAAACTTAAAATCTTTTTTTTAAAGAGTTCCTTTAGAGTTGAAACCAAGATTTCAAATTATCCTTTTTCATTATTATAATCCACTGTATGCATTTTAAGTATCAAGGAAATTGAGTGAAGGCCTTTTGAGAAAACACGTTGATTAGTGACCCTATTTCATTATGGCAGTCAAACCACTGATTTTCAACTTTAGTCTATGAAACCTCCAAACCTTAAACATTGTTGCAAAATTAGGCTTATCTCACCGTTTCCAGCACTTTTGTGCACCTTGGGCATATCTGTGATGAAAAAATGAAGATTTTAACCAAAGTTGCAAAAATAGGCTTATCTCACCGTTTCCAGCGCTTTTGGGCATCTTGGGCACATCTGTGATGAAAAATTTAAGATTTTAACCAAAGTTGCAAAAATAGGCTTATCTCACCGTTTCCAGCGCTTTTGTGCATCTTGGGCACATCTGTGATGAAAAATTGAAGATTTTAACCATTGTTGCAAAAATAGGCTTATCTCCCCGTTTCCAGCACTTTTTGGCACTTAGAGCGAATCTGACAGTAGAATCCGTGCAGTTGCTACTTTTTCATTGGGGTTTCCAAAACTTAAAATCTTTTTTTTAAAGAGTTCCTTTAGAGTTGAAACCAAGAATTCAAATTATCCTTTTTCATTATTATAATCCACTGTATGCATTTTAAGTATCAAGGAAATTGAGTGAAGGCCTTTTGAGAAAACACGTTGATTAGTGACCCTATTTCATTATGGCAGTCAAACCACTGATTTTCAACTTTAGTCTATGAAACCTCCAAACCTTAAACATTGTTGCAAAATTAGGCTTATCTCACCGTTTCCAGCACTTTTGTGCACCTTGGGCATATCTGTGATGAAAAAATGAAGATTTTAACCAAAGTTGCAAAAATAGGCTTATCTCACCGTTTCCAGCGCTTTTGGGCATCTTGGGCACATCTGTGATGAAAAATTGAAGATTTTAACCAAAGTTGCAAAAATAGGCTTATCTCACCGTTTCCAGCGCTTTTGTGCATCTTGGGCACATCTGTGATGAAAAATTGAAGATTTTAACCATTGTTGCAAAAATAGGCTTATCTCCCCGTTTCCAGCACTTTTTGGCACTTAGAGCCAATCTGACAGTAGAAACCGTGCAGTTGCTACCTTTTCATTGGGGTTTCCAAAACTTAAAATCTTTTTTTTAAAGAGTTCCTTTAGAGTTGAAACCAAGATTTCAAATTATCCTTTTTCATTATAATAATCCACTGTATGTATTTTAAGTATCAAGGAATTTGACTGAAGGCCTTTTGAGAAAACACGTTGATTAGTGACCCTATTTCATTATGGCAGTCAAACCACTGATTTTCAACTTTAGTCTATGAAACCTCCAAACCTTAAACATTGTTGCAAAATTAGGCTTATCTCACCGTTTCCAGCACTTTTGCGCACCTTGGGCACATCTGTGATGAAAAATTTAAGATTTTAACAAAAGTTGCAAAAATAGGCTTATCTCACCGTTTCCAGCGCTTTTGGGCATCTTGGGCACATCTGTGATGAAAAATTGAAGATTTTAACCAAAGTTGCAAAAATAGGCTTATCTCACCGTTTCCAGCGCTTTTGTGCATCTTGGGCACATCTGTGATGAAAAATTGAAGATTTTAACCATTGTTGCAAAAATAGGCTTATCTCCCCGTTTCCAGCACTTTTTGGCACTTAGAGCGAATCTGACAGTAGAATCCGTGCAGTTGCTACTTTTTCATTGGGGTTTCCAAAACTTAAAATCTTTTTTTTAAAGAGTTCCTTTAGATTTGAAACCAAGATTTCAAATTATCCTTTTTCATTATTATAATCCACTGTATGCATTTTAAGTATCAAGGAAATTGAGTGAAGGCCTTTTGAGAAAACACGTTGATTAGTGACCCTATTTCATTATGGCAGTCAAACCACTGATTTTCAACTTTAGTCTATGAAACCTCCAAACCTTAAACATTGTTGCAAAATTAGGCTTATCTCACCGTTTCCAGCACTTTTGCGCACCTTGGGCACATCTGTGATGAAAAATTTAAGATTTTAACCAAAGTTGCAAAAATAGGCTTATCTCACCGTTTCCAGCGCTTTTGCGCATCTTGGGCACATCTGTGATGAAAAATTGAAGATTTTAACCAAAGTTGCAAAAATAGGCTTATCTCACCGTTTCCAGCGCTTTTGCGCATCTTGGGCACATCTGTGATGAAAAATTGAAGATTTTAACCAAAGTTGCAAAAATAGGCTTATCTCACCGTTTCCAGCGCTTTTGTGCATCTTGGACACATCTGTGATGAAAAATTGAAGATTTTAACCATTGTTGCAAAAATAGGCTTATCTCCCCGTTTCCAGCACTTTTTGGCACTTAGAGCCAATCTGACAGTAGAAACCGTGCAGTTGCTACTTTTTCATTGGGGTTTCCAAAACTTAAAATCTTTTTTTTAAAGAGTTCCTTTAGAGTTGAAACCAAGATTTCAAATTATCCTTTTTCATTATTATAATCCACTGTATGCATTTTAAGTATCAAGGAAATTGAGTGAAGGCCTTTTGAGAAAACACGTTGATTAGTGACCCTATTTCATTATGGCAGTCAAACCACTGATTTTCAACTTTAGTCTATGAAACCTCCAAACCTTAAACATTGTTGCAAAATTAGGCTTATCTCACCGTTTCCAGCACTTTTGCGCACCTTGGGCACATCTGTGATGAAAAATTTAAGATTTTAACCAAAGTTGCAAAAATAGGCTTATCTCACCGTTTCCAGCGCTTTTGCGCATCTTGGGCACATCTGTGATGAAAAATTGAAGATTTTAACCAAAGTTGCAAAAATAGGCTTATCTCACCGTTTCCAGCGCTTTTGCGCATCTTGGGCACATCTGTGATGAAAAATTGAAGATTTTAACCAAAGTTGCAAAAATAGGCTTATCTCACCGTTTCCAGCGCTTTTGCGCATCTTGGGCACATCTGTGATGAAAAATTGAAGATTTTAACCAAAGTTGCAAAAATAGGCTTATCTCACCGTTTCCAGCGCTTTTGCGCATCTTGGGCACATCTGTGATGAAAAATTGAAGATTTTAACCAAAGTTGCAAAAATAGGCTTATCTCACCGTTTCCAGCGCTTTTGCGCATCTTGGGCACATCTGTGATGAAAAATTGAAGATTTTAACCAAAGTTGCAAAAATAGGCTTATCTCACCGTTTCCAGCGCTTTTGCGCATCTTGGGCACATCTGTGATGAAAAATTGAAGATTTTAACCAAAGTTGCAAAAATAGACTTATCTCACCGTTTCCAGCGCTTTTGTGCATCTTGGACACATCTGTGATGAAAAATTGAAGATTTTAACCATTGTTGCAAAAATAGGCTTATCTCCCCGTTTCCAGCACTTTTTGGCACTTAGAGCCAATCTGACAGTAGAAACCGTGCAGTTGCTACTTTTTCATTGGGGTTTCCAAAACTTAAAATCTTTTTTTTAAAGAGTTCCTTTAGAGTTGAAACCAAGATTTCAAATTATCCTTTTTCATTATAATAATCCACTGTATGTATTTTAAGTATCAAGGAATTTGACTGAAGGCCTTTTGAGAAAACACGTTGATTAGTGACCCTATTTCATTATGGCAGTCAAACCACTGATTTTCAACTTTAGTCTATGAAACCTCCAAACCTTAAACATTGTTGCAAAATTAGGCTTATCTCACCGTTTCCAGCACTTTTGCGCACCTTGGGCACATCTGTGATGAAAAATTTAAGATTTTAACCAAAGTTGCAAAAATAGGCTTATCTCACCGTTTCCAGCGCTTTTGGGCATCTTGGGCACATCTGTGATGAAAAATTGAAGATTTTAACCAAAGTTGCAAAAATAGGCTTATCTCACCGTTTCCAGCGCTTTTGTGCATCTTGGGCACATCTGTGATGAAAAATTGAAGATTTTAACCATTGTTACAAAAATAGGCTTATCTCCCCGTTTCCAGCACTTTTTGGCACTTAGAGCGAATCTGACAGTAGAATCCGTGCAGTTGCTACTTTTTCATTGGGGTTTCCAAAACTTAAAATCTTTTTTTTAAAGAGTTCCTTTAGAGTTGAAACCAAGATTTCAAATTATCCTTTTTCATTATTATAATCCACTGTATGCATTTTAAGTATCAAGGAAATTGAGTGAAGGCCTTTTGAGAAAACACGTTGATTAGTGACCCTATTTCATTATGGCAGTCAAACCACTGATTTTCAACTTTAGTCTATGAAACCTCCAAACCTTAAACATTGTTGCAAAATTAGGCTTATCTCACCGTTTCCAGCACTTTTGCGCACCTTGGGCACATCTGTGATGAAAAATTTAAGATTTTAACCAAAGTTGCAAAAATAGGCTTATCTCACCGTTTCCAGCGCTTTTGCGCATCTTGGGCACATCTGTGATGAAAAATTGAAGATTTTAACCAAAGTTGCAAAAATAGGCTTATCTCACCGTTTCCAGCGCTTTTGCGCATCTTGGGCACATCTGTGATGAAAAATTGAAGATTTTAACCAAAGTTGCAAAAATAGGCTTATCTCACCGTTTCCAGCGCTTTTGCGCATCTTGGGCACATCTGTGATGAAAAATTGAAGATTTTAACCAAAGTTGCAAAAATAGGCTTATCTCACCGTTTCCAGCGCTTTTGTGCATCTTGGGCACATCTGTGATGAAAAATTGAAGATTTTAACCAAAGTTGCAAAAATAGGCTTATCTCACCGTTTCCAGCGCTTTTGTGCATCTTGGACACATCTGTGATGAAAAATTGAAGATTTTAACCATTGTTGCAAAAATAGGCTTATCTCCCCGTTTCCAGCACTTTTTGGCACTTAGAGCCAATCTGACAGTAGAAACCGTGCAGTTGCTACTTTTTCATTGGGGTTTCCAAAACTTAAAATCTTTTTTTTAAAGAGTTCCTTTAGAGTTGAAACCAAGATTTCAAATTATCCTTTTTCATTATAATAATCCACTGTATGTATTTTAAGTATCAAGGAATTTGACTGAAGGCCTTTTGAGAAAACACGTTGATTAGTGACCCTATTTCATTATGGCAGTCAAACCACTGATTTTCAACTTTAGTCTATGAAACCTCCAAACCTTAAACATTGTTGCAAAATTAGGCTTATCTCACCGTTTCCAGCACTTTTGCGCACCTTGGGCACATCTGTGATGAAAAATTTAAGATTTTAACCAAAGTTGCAAAAATAGGCTTATCTCACCGTTTCCAGCGCTTTTGGGCATCTTGGGCACATCTGTGATGAAAAATTGAAGATTTTAACCAAAGTTGCAAAAATAGGCTTATCTCACCGTTTCCAGCGCTTTTGTGCATCTTGGGCACATCTGTGATGAAAAATTGAAGATTTTAACCATTGTTGCAAAAATAGGCTTATCTCCCCGTTTCCAGCACTTTTTGGCACTTAGAGCGAATCTGACAGTAGAATCCGTGCAGTTGCTACTTTTTCATTGGGGTTTCCAAAACTTAAAATCTTTTTTTTAAAGAGTTCCTTTAGAGTTGAAACCAAGATTTCAAATTATCCTTTTTCATTATTATAATCCACTGTATGCATTTTAAGTATCAAGGAAATTGAGTGAAGGCCTTTTGAGAAAACACGTTGATTAGTGACCCTATTTCATTATGGCAGTCAAACCACTGATTTTCAACTTTAGTCTATGAAACCTCCAAACCTTAAACATTGTTGCAAAATTAGGCTTATCTCACCGTTTCCAGCACTTTTGCGCACCTTGGGCACATCTGTGATGAAAAATTTAAGATTTTAACCAAAGTTGCAAAAATAGGCTTATCTCACCGTTTCCAGCGCTTTTGCGCATCTTGGGCACATCTGTGATGAAAAATTGAAGATTTTAACCAAAGTTGCAAAAATAGGCTTATCTCACCGTTTCCAGCGCTTTTGCGCATCTTGGGCACATCTGTGATGAAAAATTGAAGATTTTAACCAAAGTTGCAAAAATAGGCTTATCTCACCGTTTCCAGCGCTTTTGTGCATCTTGGACACATCTGTGATGAAAAATTGAAGATTTTAACCATTGTTGCAAAAATAGGCTTATCTCCCCGTTTCCAGCACTTTTTGGCACTTAGAGCCAATCTGACAGTAGAAACCGTGCAGTTGCTACTTTTTCATTGGGGTTTCCAAAACTTAAAATCTTTTTTTTAAAGAGTTCCTTTAGAGTTGAAACCAAGATTTCAAATTATCCTTTTTCATTATTATAATCCACTGTATGCATTTTAAGTATCAAGGAATTTGACTGAAGGCCTTTTGAGAAAACACGTTGATTAGTGACCCTATTTCATTATGGCAGTCAAACCACTGATTTTCAACTTTAGTCTATGAAACCTCCAAACCTTAAACATTGTTGCAAAATTAGGCTTATCTCACCGTTTCCAGCACTTTTGTGCACCTTGGGCATATCTGTGATGAAAAAATGAAGATTTTAACCAAAGTTGCAAAAATAGGCTTATCTCACCGTTTCCAGCGCTTTTGGGCATCTTGGGCACATCTGTGATGAAAAATTTAAGATTTTAACCAAAGTTGCAAAAATAGGCTTATCTCACCGTTTCCAGCGCTTTTGTGCATCTTGGGCACATCTGTGATGAAAAATTGAAGATTTTAACCATTGTTGCAAAAATAGGCTTATCTCCCCGTTTCCAGCACTTTTTGGCACTTAGAGCGAATCTGACAGTAGAATCCGTGCAGTTGCTACTTTTTCATTGGGGTTTCCAAAACTTAAAATCTTTTTTTTAAAGAGTTCCTTTAGATTTGAAACCAAGATTTCAAATTATCCTTTTTCATTATTATAATCCACTGTATGCATTTTAAGTATCAAGGAAATTGAGTGAAGGCCTTTTGAGAAAACACGTTGATTAGTGACCCTATTTCATTATGGCAGTCAAACCACTGATTTTCAACTTTAGTCTATGAAACCTCCAAACCTTAAACATTGTTGCAAAATTAGGCTTATCTCACCGTTTCCAGCACTTTTGCGCACCTTGGGCACATCTGTGATGAAAAATTTAAGATTTTAACCAAAGTTGCAAAAATAGGCTTATCTCACCGTTTCCAGCGCTTTTGCGCATCTTGGGCACATCTGTGATGAAAAATTGAAGATTTTAACCAAAGTTGCAAAAATAGGCTTATCTCACCGTTTCCAGCGCTTTTGCGATTCTTGGGCACATCTGTGATGAAAAATTGAAGATTTTAACCAAAGTTGCAAAAATAGGCTTATCTCACCGTTTCCAGCGCTTTTGCGCATCTTGGGCACATCTGTGATGAAAAATTGAAGATTTTAACCAAAGTTGCAAAAATAGGCTTATCTCACCGTTTCCAGCGCTTTTGCGCATCTTGGGCACATCTGTGATGAAAAATTGAAGATTTTAACCAAAGTTGCAAAAATAGGCTTATCTCACCGTTTCCAGCGCTTTTGTGCATCTTGGACACATCTGTGATGAAAAATTGAAGATTTTAACCATTGTTGCAAAAATAGGCTTATCTCCCCGTTTCCAGCACTTTTTGGCACTTAGAGCCAATCTGACAGTAGAAACCGTGCAGTTGCTACTTTTTCATTGGGGTTTCCAAAACTTAAAATCTTTTTTTTAAAGAGTTCCTTTAGAGTTGAAACCAAGATTTCAAATTATCCTTTTTCATTATAATAATCCACTGTATGTATTTTAAGTATCAAGGAATTTGACTGAAGGCCTTTTGAGAAAACACGTTGATTAGTGACCCTATTTCATTATGGCAGTCAAACCACTGATTTTCAACTTTAGTCTATGAAACCTCCAAACCTTAAACATTGTTGCAAAATTAGGCTTATCTCACCGTTTCCAGCACTTTTGCGCACCTTGGGCACATCTGTGATGAAAAATTTAAGATTTTAACAAAAGTTGCAAAAATAGGCTTATCTCACCGTTTCCAGCGCTTTTGGGCATCTTGGGCACATCTGTGATGAAAAATTGAAGATTTTAACCAAAGTTGCAAAAATAGGCTTATCTCACCGTTTCCAGCGCTTTTGTGCATCTTGGGCACATCTGTGATGAAAAATTGAAGATTTTAACCATTGTTGCAAAAATAGGCTTATCTCCCCGTTTCCAGCACTTTTTGGCACTTAGAGCGAATCTGACAGTAGAATCCGTGCAGTTGCTACTTTTTCATTGGGGTTTCCAAAACTTAAAATCTTTTTTTTAAAGAGTTCCTTTAGATTTGAAACCAAGATTTCAAATTATCCTTTTTCATTATTATAATCCACTGTATGCATTTTAAGTATCAAGGAAATTGAGTGAAGGCCTTTTCAGAAAACACGTTGATTAGTGACCCTATTTCATTATGGCAGTCAAACCACTGATTTTCAACTTTAGTCTATGAAACCTCCAAACCTTAAACATTGTTGCAAAATTAGGCTTATCTCACCGTTTCCAGCACTTTTGCGCACCTTGGGCACATCTGTGATGAAAAATTTAAGATTTTAACCAAAGTTGCAAAAATAGGCTTATCTCACCGTTTCCAGCGCTTTTGCGCATCTTGGGCACATCTGTGATGAAAAATTGAAGATTTTAACCAAAGTTGCAAAAATAGGCTTATCTCACCGTTTCCAGCGCTTTTGCGCATCTTGGGCACATCTGTGATGAAAAATTGAAGATTTTAACCAAAGTTGCAAAAATAGGCTTATCTCACCGTTTCCAGCGCTTTTGCGCATCTTGGGCACATCTGTGATGAAAAATTGAAGATTTTAACCAAAGTTGCAAAAATAGGCTTATCTCACCGTTTCCAGCGCTTTTGTGCATCTTGGACACATCTGTGATGAAAAATTGAAGATTTTAACCATTGTTGCAAAAATAGGCTTATCTCCCCGTTTCCAGCACTTTTTGGCACTTAGAGCCAATCTGACAGTAGAAACCGTGCAGTTGCTACTTTTTCATTGGGGTTTCCAAAACTTAAAATCTTTTTTTTAAAGAGTTCCTTTAGAGTTGAAACCAAGATTTCAAATTATCCTTTTTCATTATTATAATCCACTGTATGCATTTTAAGTATCAAGGAAATTGAGTGAAGGCCTTTTGAGAAAACACGTTGATTAGTGACCCTATTTCATTATGGCAGTCAAACCACTGATTTTCAACTTTAGTCTATGAAACCTCCAAACCTTAAACATTGTTGCAAAATTAGGCTTATCTCACCGTTTCCAGCACTTTTGCGCACCTTGGGCACATCTGTGATGAAAAATTTAAGATTTTAACCAAAGTTGCAAAAATAGGCTTATCTCACCGTTTCCAGCGCTTTTGCGCATCTTGGGCACATCTGTGATGAAAAATTGAAGATTTTAACCAAAGTTGCAAAAATAGGCTTATCTCACCGTTTCCAGCGCTTTTGTGCATCTTGGACACATCTGTGATGAAAAATTGAAGATTTTAACCATTGTTGCAAAAATAGGCTTATCTCCCCGTTTCCAGCACTTTTTGGCACTTAGAGCCAATCTGACAGTAGAAACCGTGCAGTTGCTACTTTTTCATTGGGGTTTCCAAAACTTAAAATCTTTTTTTTAAAGAGTTCCTTTAGAGTTGAAACCAAGATTTCAAATTATCCTTTTTCATTATTATAATCCACTGTATGCATTTTAAGTATCAAGGAAATTGAGTGAAGGCCTTTTGAGAAAACACGTTGATTAGTGACCCTATTTCATTATGGCAGTCAAACCACTGATTTTCAACTTTAGTCTATGAAACCTCCAAACCTTAAACATTGTTGCAAAATTAGGCTTATCTCACCGTTTCCAGCACTTTTGCGCACCTTGGGCACATCTGTGATGAAAAATTTAAGATTTTAACCAAAGTTGCAAAAATAGGCTTATCTCACCGTTTCCAGCGCTTTTGCGCATCTTGGGCACATCTGTGATGAAAAATTGAAGATTTTAACCAAAGTTGCAAAAATAGGCTTATCTCACCGTTTCCAGCGCTTTTGTGCATCTTGGACACATCTGTGATGAAAAATTGAAGATTTTAACCATTGTTGCAAAAATAGGCTTATCTCCCCGTTTCCAGCACTTTTTGGCACTTAGAGCCAATCTGACAGTAGAAACCGTGCAGTTGCTACTTTTTCATTGGGTTTCCAAAACTTAAAATCTTTTTTTTAAAGAGTTCCTTTGGAGTTGAAACCAAGACTTCAAATTATCCTTTTTCATTATTATAATCCACTGTATGCATTTTAAGTATCAAGGAATTTGACTGAAGGCCTTTTGAGAAAACACGTTGATTAGTGACCCTATTTCATTATGGCAGTCAAACCACTGATTTTCAACTTTAGTCTATGAAACCTCCAAACCTTAAACATTGTTGCAAAATTAGGCTTATCTCACCGTTTCCAGCACTTTTGTGCACCTTGGGCATATCTGTGATGAAAAAATGAAGATTTTAACCAAAGTTGCAAAAATAGGCTTATCTCACCGTTTCCAGCGCTTTTGGGCATCTTGGGCACATCTGTGATGAAAAATTTAAGATTTTAACCAAAGTTGCAAAAATAGGCTTATCTCACCGTTTCCAGCGCTTTTGGGCATCTTGGGCACATCTGTGATGAAAAATTGAAGATTTTAACCAAAGTTGCAAAAATAGGCTTATCTCACCGTTTCCAGCGCTTTTGTGCATCTTGGGCACATCTGTGATGAAAAATTGAAGATTTTAACCATTGTTGCAAAAATAGGCTTATCTCCCCGTTTCCAGCACTTTTTGGCACTTAGAGCCAATCTGACAGTAGAAACCGTGCAGTTGCTACTTTTTCATTGGGGTTTCCAAAACTTAAAATCTTTTTTTTAAAGAGTTCCTTTAGAGTTGAAACCAAGATTTCAAATTATCCTTTTTCATTATAATAATCCACTGTATGTATTTTAAGTATCAAGGAATTTGACTGAAGGCCTTTTGAGAAAACACGTTGATTAGTGACCCTATTTCATTATGGCAGTCAAACCACTGATTTTCAACTTTAGTCTATGAAACCTCCAAACCTTAAACATTGTTGCAAAATTAGGCTTATCTCACCGTTTCCAGCACTTTTGCGCACCTTGGGCACATCTGTGATGAAAAATTTAAGATTTTAACCAAAGTTGCAAAAATAGGCTTATCTCACCGTTTCCAGCGCTTTTGGGCATCTTGGGCACATCTGTGATGAAAAATTGAAGATTTTAACCAAAGTTGCAAAAATAGGCTTATCTCACCGTTTCCAGCGCTTTTGTGCATCTTGGGCACATCTGTGATGAAAAATTGAAGATTTTAACCATTGTTGCAAAAATAGGCTTATCTCCCCGTTTCCAGCACTTTTTGGCACTTAGAGCGAATCTGACAGTAGAATCCGTGCAGTTGCTACTTTTTCATTGGGGTTTCCAAAACTTAAAATCTTTTTTTTAAAGAGTTCCTTTAGATTTGAAACCAAGATTTCAAATTATCCTTTTTCATTATTATAATCCACTGTATGCATTTTAAGTATCAAGGAAATTGAGTGAAGGCCTTTTGAGAAAACACGTTGATTAGTGACCCTATTTCATTATGGCAGTCAAACCACTGATTTTCAACTTTAGTCTATGAAACCTCCAAACCTTAAACATTGTTGCAAAATTAGGCTTATCTCACCGTTTCCAGCACTTTTGCGCACCTTGGGCACATCTGTGATGAAAAATTTAAGATTTTAACCAAAGTTGCAAAAATAGGCTTATCTCACCGTTTCCAGCGCTTTTGCGCATCTTGGGCACATCTGTGATGAAAAATTGAAGATTTTAACCAAAGTTGCAAAAATAGGCTTATCTCACCGTTTCCAGCGCTTTTGCGCATCTTGGGCACATCTGTGATGAAAAATTGAAGATTTTAACCAAAGTTGCAAAAATAGGCTTATCTCACCGTTTCCAGCGCTTTTGTGCATCTTGGGCACATCTGTGATGAAAAATTGAAGATTTTAACCATTGTTGCAAAAATAGGCTTATCTCCCCGTTTCCAGCGCTTTTTGGCACTTAGAGCCAATCTGACAGTAGAAACCGTGCAGTTGCTACTTTTTCATTGGGGTTTCCAAAACTTAAAATCTTTTTTTTAAAGAGTTCCTTTAGAGTTGAAACCAAGATTTCAAATTATCCTTTTTCATTATAATAATCCACTGTATGTATTTTAAGTATCAAGGAATTTGACTGAAGGCCTTTTGAGAAAACACGTTGATTAGTGACCCTATTTCATTATGGCAGTCAAACCACTGATTTTCAACTTTAGTCTATGAAACCTCCAAACCTTAAACATTGTTGCAAAATTAGGCTTATCTCACCGTTTCCAGCACTTTTGCGCACCTTGGGCACATCTGTGATGAAAAATTTAAGATTTTAACCAAAGTTGCAAAAATAGGCTTATCTCACCGTTTCCAGCGCTTTTGGGCATCTTGGGCACATCTGTGATGAAAAATTGAAGATTTTAACCAAAGTTGCAAAAATAGGCTTATCTCACCGTTTCCAGCGCTTTTGTGCATCTTGGGCACATCTGTGATGAAAAATTGAAGATTTTAACCATTGTTGCAAAAATAGGCTTATCTCCCCGTTTCCAGCACTTTTTGGCACTTAGAGCGAATCTGACAGTAGAATCCGTGCAGTTGCTACTTTTTCATTGGGGTTTCCAAAACTTAAAATCTTTTTTTTAAAGAGTTCCTTTAGAGTTGAAACCAAGATTTCAAATTATCCTTTTTCATTATTATAATCCACTGTATGCATTTTAAGTATCAAGGAAATTGAGTGAAGGCCTTTTGAGAAAACACGTTGATTAGTGACCCTATTTCATTATGGCAGTCAAACCACTGATTTTCAACTTTAGTCTATGAAACCTCCAAACCTTAAACATTGTTGCAAAATTAGGCTTATCTCACCGTTTCCAGCACTTTTGTGCACCTTGGGCATATCTGTGATGAAAAAATGAAGATTTTAACCAAAGTTGCAAAAATAGGCTTATCTCACCGTTTCCAGCGCTTTTGGGCATCTTGGGCACATCTGTGATGAAAAATTTAAGATTTTAACCAAAGTTGCAAAAATAGGCTTATCTCACCGTTTCCAGCGCTTTTGGGCATCTTGGGCACATCTGTGATGAAAAATTGAAGATTTTAACCAAAGTTGCAAAAATAGGCTTATCTCACCGTTTCCAGCGCTTTTGTGCATCTTGGGCACATCTGTGATGAAAAATTGAAGATTTTAACCATTGTTGCAAAAATAGGCTTATCTCCCCGTTTCCAGCACTTTTTGGCACTTAGAGCCAATCTGACAGTAGAAACCGTGCAGTTGCTACTTTTTCATTGGGGTTTCCAAAACTTAAAATCTTTTTTTTAAAGAGTTCCTTTAGAGTTGAAACCAAGATTTCAAATTATCCTTTTTCATTATAATAATCCACTGTATGTATTTTAAGTATCAAGGAATTTGACTGAAGGCCTTTTGAGAAAACACGTTGATTAGTGACCCTATTTCATTATGGCAGTCAAACCACTGATTTTCAACTTTAGTCTATGAAACCTCCAAACCTTAAACATTGTTGCAAAATTAGGCTTATCTCACCGTTTCCAGCACTTTTGCGCACCTTGGGCACATCTGTGATGAAAAATTTAAGATTTTAACCAAAGTTGCAAAAATAGGCTTATCTCACCGTTTCCAGCGCTTTTGGGCATCTTGGGCACATCTGTGATGAAAAATTGAAGATTTTAACCAAAGTTGCAAAAATAGGCTTATCTCACCGTTTCCAGCGCTTTTGTGCATCTTGGGCACATCTGTGATGAAAAATTGAAGATTTTAACCATTGTTGCAAAAATAGGCTTATCTCCCCGTTTCCAGCACTTTTTGGCACTTAGAGCGAATCTGACAGTAGAATCCGTGCAGTTGCTACTTTTTCATTGGGGTTTCCAAAACTTAAAATCTTTTTTTTAAAGAGTTCCTTTAGATTTGAAACCAAGATTTCAAATTATCCTTTTTCATTATTATAATCCACTGTATGCATTTTAAGTATCAAGGAAATTGAGTGAAGGCCTTTTGAGAAAACACGTTGATTAGTGACCCTATTTCATTATGGCAGTCAAACCACTGATTTTCAACTTTAGTCTATGAAACCTCCAAACCTTAAACATTGTTGCAAAATTAGGCTTATCTCACCGTTTCCAGCACTTTTGCGCACCTTGGGCACATCTGTGATGAAAAATTTAAGATTTTAACCAAAGTTGCAAAAATAGGCTTATCTCACCGTTTCCAGCGCTTTTGCGCATCTTGGGCACATCTGTGATGAAAAATTGAAGATTTTAACCAAAGTTGCAAAAATAGGCTTATCTCACCGTTTCCAGCGCTTTTGCGCATCTTGGGCACATCTGTGATGAAAAATTGAAGATTTTAACCAAAGTTGCAAAAATAGGCTTATCTCACCGTTTCCAGCGCTTTTGTGCATCTTGGGCACATCTGTGATGAAAAATTGAAGATTTTAACCATTGTTGCAAAAATAGGCTTATCTCCCCGTTTCCAGCGCTTTTTGGCACTTAGAGCCAATCTGACAGTAGAAACCGTGCAGTTGCTACTTTTTCATTGGGGTTTCCAAAACTTAAAATCTTTTTTTTAAAGAGTTCCTTTAGAGTTGAAACCAAGATTTCAAATTATCCTTTTTCATTATAATAATCCACTGTATGTATTTTAAGTATCAAGGAATTTGACTGAAGGCCTTTTGAGAAAACACGTTGATTAGTGACCCTATTTCATTATGGCAGTCAAACCACTGATTTTCAACTTTAGTCTATGAAACCTCCAAACCTTAAACATTGTTGCAAAATTAGGCTTATCTCACCGTTTCCAGCACTTTTGCGCACCTTGGGCACATCTGTGATGAAAAATTTAAGATTTTAACCAAAGTTGCAAAAATAGGCTTATCTCACCGTTTCCAGCGCTTTTGGGCATCTTGGGCACATCTGTGATGAAAAATTGAAGATTTTAACCAAAGTTGCAAAAATAGGCTTATCTCACCGTTTCCAGCGCTTTTGTGCATCTTGGGCACATCTGTGATGAAAAATTGAAGATTTTAACCATTGTTGCAAAAATAGGCTTATCTCCCCGTTTCCAGCACTTTTTGGCACTTAGAGCGAATCTGACAGTAGAATCCGTGCAGTTGCTACTTTTTCATTGGGGTTTCCAAAACTTAAAATCTTTTTTTTAAAGAGTTCCTTTAGATTTGAAACCAAGATTTCAAATTATCCTTTTTCATTATTATAATCCACTGTATGCATTTTAAGTATCAAGGAAATTGAGTGAAGGCCTTTTGAGAAAACACGTTGATTAGTGACCCTATTTCATTATGGCAGTCAAACCACTGATTTTCAACTTTAGTCTATGAAACCTCCAAACCTTAAACATTGTTGCAAAATTAGGCTTATCTCACCGTTTCCAGCACTTTTGCGCACCTTGGGCACATCTGTGATGAAAAATTTAAGATTTTAACCAAAGTTGCAAAAATAGGCTTATCTCACCGTTTCCAGCGCTTTTGCGCATCTTGGGCACATCTGTGATGAAAAATTGAAGATTTTAACCAAAGTTGCAAAAATAGGCTTATCTCACCGTTTCCAGCGCTTTTGCGCATCTTGGGCACATCTGTGATGAAAAATTGAAGATTTTAACCAAAGTTGCAAAAATAGGCTTATCTCACCGTTTCCAGCGCTTTTGTGCATCTTGGACACATCTGTGATGAAAAATTGAAGATTTTAACCATTGTTGCAAAAATAGGCTTATCTCCCCGTTTCCAGCACTTTTTGGCACTTAGAGCCAATCTGACAGTAGAAACCGTGCAGTTGCTACTTTTTCATTGGGGTTTCCAAAACTTAAAATCTTTTTTTTAAAGAGTTCCTTTAGAGTTGAAACCAAGATTTCAAATTATCCTTTTTCATTATTATAATCCACTGTATGCATTTTAAGTATCAAGGAAATTGAGTGAAGGCCTTTTGAGAAAACACGTTGATTAGTGACCCTATTTCATTATGGCAGTCAAACCACTGATTTTCAACTTTAGTCTATGAAACCTCCAAACCTTAAACATTGTTGCAAAATTAGGCTTATCTCACCGTTTCCAGCACTTTTGCGCACCTTGGGCACATCTGTGATGAAAAATTTAAGATTTTAACCAAAGTTGCAAAAATAGGCTTATCTCACCGTTTCCAGCGCTTTTGGGCATCTTGGGCACATCTGTGATGAAAAATTGAAGATTTTAACCAAAGTTGCAAAAATAGGCTTATCTCACCGTTTCCAGCGCTTTTGTGCATCTTGGGCACATCTGTGATGAAAAATTGAAGATTTTAACCATTGTTGCAAAAATAGGCTTATCTCCCCGTTTCCAGCACTTTTTGGCACTTAGAGCGAATCTGACAGTAGAATCCGTGCAGTTGCTACTTTTTCATTGGGGTTTCCAAAACTTAAAATCTTTTTTTTAAAGAGTTCCTTTAGAGTTGAAACCAAGATTTCAAATTATCCTTTTTCATTATTATAATCCACTGTATGCATTTTAAGTATCAAGGAAATTGAGTGAAGGCCTTTTGAGAAAACACGTTGATTAGTGACCCTATTTCATTATGGCAGTCAAACCACTGATTTTCAACTTTAGTCTATGAAACCTCCAAACCTTAAACATTGTTGCAAAATTAGGCTTATCTCACCGTTTCCAGCACTTTTGTGCACCTTGGGCATATCTGTGATGAAAAAATGAAGATTTTAACCAAAGTTGCAAAAATAGGCTTATCTCACCGTTTCCAGCGCTTTTGGGCATCTTGGGCACATCTGTGATGAAAAATTTAAGATTTTAACCAAAGTTGCAAAAATAGGCTTATCTCACCGTTTCCAGCGCTTTTGGGCATCTTGGGCACATCTGTGATGAAAAATTGAAGATTTTAACCAAAGTTGCAAAAATAGGCTTATCTCACCGTTTCCAGCGCTTTTGTGCATCTTGGGCACATCTGTGATGAAAAATTGAAGATTTTAACCATTGTTGCAAAAATAGGCTTATCTCCCCGTTTCCAGCACTTTTTGGCACTTAGAGCCAATCTGACAGTAGAAACCGTGCAGTTGCTACCTTTTCATTGGGGTTTCCAAAACTTAAAATCTTTTTTTTAAAGAGTTCCTTTAGAGTTGAAACCAAGATTTCAAATTATCCTTTTTCATTATAATAATCCACTGTATGTATTTTAAGTATCAAGGAATTTGACTGAAGGCCTTTTGAGAAAACACGTTGATTAGTGACCCTATTTCATTATGGCAGTCAAACCACTGATTTTCAACTTTAGTCTATGAAACCTCCAAACCTTAAACATTGTTGCAAAATTAGGCTTATCTCACCGTTTCCAGCACTTTTGCGCACCTTGGGCACATCTGTGATGAAAAATTTAAGATTTTAACAAAAGTTGCAAAAATAGGCTTATCTCACCGTTTCCAGCGCTTTTGGGCATCTTGGGCACATCTGTGATGAAAAATTGAAGATTTTAACCAAAGTTGCAAAAATAGGCTTATCTCACCGTTTCCAGCGCTTTTGTGCATCTTGGGCACATCTGTGATGAAAAATTGAAGATTTTAACCATTGTTGCAAAAATAGGCTTATCTCCCCGTTTCCAGCACTTTTTGGCACTTAGAGCGAATCTGACAGTAGAATCCGTGCAGTTGCTACTTTTTCATTGGGGTTTCCAAAACTTAAAATCTTTTTTTTAAAGAGTTCCTTTAGATTTGAAACCAAGATTTCAAATTATCCTTTTTCATTATTATAATCCACTGTATGCATTTTAAGTATCAAGGAAATTGAGTGAAGGCCTTTTGAGAAAACACGTTGATTAGTGACCCTATTTCATTATGGCAGTCAAACCACTGATTTTCAACTTTAGTCTATGAAACCTCCAAACCTTAAACATTGTTGCAAAATTAGGCTTATCTCACCGTTTCCAGCACTTTTGCGCACCTTGGGCACATCTGTGATGAAAAATTTAAGATTTTAACCAAAGTTGCAAAAATAGGCTTATCTCACCGTTTCCAGCGCTTTTGGGCATCTTGGGCACATCTGTGATGAAAAATTGAAGATTTTAACCAAAGTTGCAAAAATAGGCTTATCTCACCGTTTCCAGCGCTTTTGTGCATCTTGGGCACATCTGTGATGAAAAATTGAAGATTTTAACCATTGTTGCAAAAATAGGCTTATCTCCCCGTTTCCAGCACTTTTTGGCACTTAGAGCGAATCTGACAGTAGAATCCGTGCAGTTGCTACTTTTTCATTGGGGTTTCCAAAACTTAAAATCTTTTTTTTAAAGAGTTCCTTTAGAGTTGAAACCAAGATTTCAAATTATCCTTTTTCATTATTATAATCCACTGTATGCATTTTAAGTATCAAGGAAATTGAGTGAAGGCCTTTTGAGAAAACACGTTGATTAGTGACCCTATTTCATTATGGCAGTCAAACCACTGATTTTCAACTTTAGTCTATGAAACCTCCAAACCTTAAACATTGTTGCAAAATTAGGCTTATCTCACCGTTTCCAGCACTTTTGCGCACCTTGGGCACATCTGTGATGAAAAATTTAAGATTTTAACCAAAGTTGCAAAAATAGGCTTATCTCACCGTTTCCAGCGCTTTTGCGCATCTTGGGCACATCTGTGATGAAAAATTGAAGATTTTAACCAAAGTTGCAAAAATAGGCTTATCTCACCGTTTCCAGCGCTTTTGCGCATCTTGGGCACATCTGTGATGAAAAATTGAAGATTTTAACCAAAGTTGCAAAAATAGGCTTATCTCACCGTTTCCAGCGCTTTTGTGCATCTTGGACACATCTGTGATGAAAAATTGAAGATTTTAACCATTGTTGCAAAAATAGGCTTATCTCCCCGTTTCCAGCACTTTTTGGCACTTAGAGCCAATCTGACAGTAGAAACCGTGCAGTTGCTACTTTTTCATTGGGGTTTCCAAAACTTAAAATCTTTTTTTTAAAGAGTTCCTTTAGAGTTGAAACCAAGATTTCAAATTATCCTTTTTCATTATTATAATCCACTGTATGCATTTTAAGTATCAAGGAAATTGAGTGAAGGCCTTTTGAGAAAACACGTTGATTAGTGACCCTATTTCATTATGGCAGTCAAACCACTGATTTTCAACTTTAGTCTATGAAACCTCCAAACCTTAAACATTGTTGCAAAATTAGGCTTATCTCACCGTTTCCAGCACTTTTGCGCACCTTGGGCACATCTGTGATGAAAAATTTAAGATTTTAACCAAAGTTGCAAAAATAGGCTTATCTCACCGTTTCCAGCGCTTTTGCGCATCTTGGGCACATCTGTGATGAAAAATTGAAGATTTTAACCAAAGTTGCAAAAATAGGCTTATCTCACCGTTTCCAGCGCTTTTGTGCATCTTGGACACATCTGTGATGAAAAATTGAAGATTTTAACCATTGTTGCAAAAATAGGCTTATCTCCCCGTTTCCAGCACTTTTTGGCACTTAGAGCCAATCTGACAGTAGAAACCGTGCAGTTGCTACTTTTTCATTGGGGTTTCCAAAACTTAAAATCTTTTTTTTAAAGAGTTCCTTTAGAGTTGAAACCAAGATTTCAAATTATCCTTTTTCATTATTATAATCCACTGTATGCATTTTAAGTATCAAGGAATTTGACTGAAGGCCTTTTGAGAAAACACGTTGATTAGTGACCCTATTTCATTATGGCAGTCAAACCACTGATTTTCAACTTTAGTCTATGAAACCTCCAAACCTTAAACATTGTTGCAAAATTAGGCTTATCTCACCGTTTCCAGCACTTTTGTGCACCTTGGGCATATCTGTGATGAAAAAATGAAGATTTTAACCAAAGTTGCAAAAATAGGCTTATCTCACCGTTTCCAGCGCTTTTGGGCATCTTGGGCACATCTGTGATGAAAAATTTAAGATTTTAACCAAAGTTGCAAAAATAGGCTTATCTCACCGTTTCCAGCGCTTTTGTGCATCTTGGGCACATCTGTGATGAAAAATTGAAGATTTTAACCATTGTTGCAAAAATAGGCTTATCTCCCCGTTTCCAGCACTTTTTGGCACTTAGAGCGAATCTGACAGTAGAATCCGTGCAGTTGCTACTTTTTCATTGGGGTTTCCAAAACTTAAAATCTTTTTTTTAAAGAGTTCCTTTAGATTTGAAACCAAGATTTCAAATTATCCTTTTTCATTATTATAATCCACTGTATGCATTTTAAGTATCAAGGAAATTGAGTGAAGGCCTTTTGAGAAAACACGTTGATTAGTGACCCTATTTCATTATGGCAGTCAAACCACTGATTTTCAACTTTAGTCTATGAAACCTCCAAACCTTAAACATTGTTGCAAAATTAGGCTTATCTCACCGTTTCCAGCACTTTTGCGCACCTTGGGCACATCTGTGATGAAAAATTTAAGATTTTAACCAAAGTTGCAAAAATAGGCTTATCTCACCGTTTCCAGCGCTTTTGCGCATCTTGGGCACATCTGTGATGAAAAATTGAAGATTTTAACCAAAGTTGCAAAAATAGGCTTATCTCACCGTTTCCAGCGCTTTTGCGATTCTTGGGCACATCTGTGATGAAAAATTGAAGATTTTAACCAAAGTTGCAAAAATAGGCTTATCTCACCGTTTCCAGCGCTTTTGCGCATCTTGGGCACATCTGTGATGAAAAATTGAAGATTTTAACCAAAGTTGCAAAAATAGGCTTATCTCACCGTTTCCAGCGCTTTTGCGCATCTTGGGCACATCTGTGATGAAAAATTGAAGATTTTAACCAAAGTTGCAAAAATAGGCTTATCTCACCGTTTCCAGCGCTTTTGTGCATCTTGGACACATCTGTGATGAAAAATTGAAGATTTTAACCATTGTTGCAAAAATAGGCTTATCTCCCCGTTTCCAGCACTTTTTGGCACTTAGAGCCAATCTGACAGTAGAAACCGTGCAGTTGCTACTTTTTCATTGGGGTTTCCAAAACTTAAAATCTTTTTTTTAAAGAGTTCCTTTAGAGTTGAAACCAAGATTTCAAATTATCCTTTTTCATTATAATAATCCACTGTATGTATTTTAAGTATCAAGGAATTTGACTGAAGGCCTTTTGAGAAAACACGTTGATTAGTGACCCTATTTCATTATGGCAGTCAAACCACTGATTTTCAACTTTAGTCTATGAAACCTCCAAACCTTAAACATTGTTGCAAAATTAGGCTTATCTCACCGTTTCCAGCACTTTTGCGCACCTTGGGCACATCTGTGATGAAAAATTTAAGATTTTAACCAAAGTTGCAAAAATAGGCTTATCTCACCGTTTCCAGCGCTTTTGGGCATCTTGGGCACATCTGTGATGAAAAATTGAAGATTTTAACCAAAGTTGCAAAAATAGGCTTATCTCACCGTTTCCAGCGCTTTTTTGCATCTTGGGCACATCTGTGATGAAAAATTGAAGATTTTAACCATTGTTGCAAAAATAGGCTTATCTCCCCGTTTCCAGCACTTTTTGGCACTTAGAGCGAATCTGACAGTAGAATCCGTGCAGTTGCTACTTTTTCATTGGGGTTTCCAAAACTTAAAATCTTTTTTTTAAAGAGTTCCTTTAGATTTGAAACCAAGATTTCAAATTATCCTTTTTCATTATTATAATCCACTGTATGCATTTTAAGTATCAAGGAAATTGAGTGAAGGCCTTTTGAGAAAACACGTTGATTAGTGACCCTATTTCATTATGGCAGTCAAACCACTGATTTTCAACTTTAGTCTATGAAACCTCCAAACCTTAAACATTGTTGCAAAATTAGGCTTATCTCACCGTTTCCAGCACTTTTGCGCACCTTGGGCACATCTGTGATGAAAAATTTAAGATTTTAACCAAAGTTGCAAAAATAGGCTTATCTCACCGTTTCCAGCGCTTTTGCGCATCTTGGGCACATCTGTGATGAAAAATTGAAGATTTTAACCAAAGTTGCAAAAATAGGCTTATCTCACCGTTTCCAGCGCTTTTGCGCATCTTGGGCACATCTGTGATGAAAAATTGAAGATTTTAACCAAAGTTGCAAAAATAGGCTTATCTCACCGTTTCCAGCGCTTTTGCGCATCTTGGGCACATCTGTGATGAAAAATTGAAGATTTTAACCAAAGTTGCAAAAATAGGCTTATCTCACCGTTTCCAGCGCTTTTGTGCATCTTGGGCACATCTGTGATGAAAAATTGAAGATTTTAACCAAAGTTGCAAAAATAGGCTTATCTCACCGTTTCCAGAGCTTTTGCGCATCTTGGGCACATCTGTGATGAAAAATTTAAGATTTTACCCAAAGTTGCAAAAATAGGCTTATCTCACCGTTTCCAGCGCTTTTGTGCATCTTGGGCACATCTGTGATGAAAAATTGAAGATTTTAACCAAAGTTGCAAAAATAGGCTTATCTCACCGTTTCCAGCGCTTTTGGGCATCTTGGGCACATCTGTGATGAAAAATTGAAGATTTTAACCAAAGTTGCAAAAATAGGCTTATCTCACCGTTTCCAGCGCTTTTGTGCATCTTGGGCACATCTGTGATGAAAAATTGAAGATTTTAACCATTGTTGCAAAAATAGGCTTATCTCCCCATTTCCAGCACTTTTTGGCACTTAGAGCGAATCTGACAGTAGAATCCGTGCAGTTGCTACTTTTTCATTGGGGTTTCCAAAACTTAAAATCTTTTTTTTAAAGAGTTCCTTTAGAGTTGAAACCAAGATTTCAAATTATCCTTTTTCATTATTATAATCCACTGTATGCATTTTAAGTATCAAGGAAATTGAGTGAAGGCCTTTTGAGAAAACACGTTGATTAGTGACCCTATTTCATTATGGCAGTCAAACCACTGATTTTCAACTTTAGTCTATGAAACCTCCAAACCTTAAACATTGTTGCAAAATTAGGCTTATCTCACCGTTTCCAGCACTTTTGCGCACCTTGGGCACATCTGTGATGAAAAATTTAAGATTTTAACCAAAGTTGCAAAAATAGGCTTATCTCACCGTTTCCAGCGCTTTTGCGCATCTTGGGCACATCTGTGATGAAAAATTGAAGATTTTAACCAAAGTTGCAAAAATAGGCTTATCTCACCGTTTCCAGCGCTTTTGCGCATCTTGGGCACATCTGTGATGAAAAATTGAAGATTTAAACCAAAGTTGCAAAAATAGGCTTATCTCACCGTTTCCAGCGCTTTTGCGCATCTTGGGCACATCTGTGATGAAAAATTGAAGATTTTAACCAAAGTTGCAAAAATAGGCTTATCTCACCGTTTCCAGCGCTTTTGTGCATCTTGGGCACATCTGTGATGAAAAATTGAAGATTTTAACCAAAGTTGCAAAAATAGGCTTATCTCACCGTTTCCAGCGCTTTTGTGCATCTTGGACACATCTGTGATGAAAAATTGAAGATTTGAACCATTGTTGCAAAAATAGGCTTATCTCCCCGTTTCCAGCACTTTTTGGCACTTAGAGCCAATCTGACAGTAGAAACCGTGCAGTTGCTACTTTTTCATTGGGGTTTCCAAAACTTAAAATCTTTTTTTTAAAGAGTTCCTTTAGAGTTGAAACCAAGATTTCAAATTATCCTTTTTCATTATAATAATCCACTGTATGTATTTTAAGTATCAAGGAATTTGACTGAAGGCCTTTTGAGAAAACACGTTGATTAGTGACCCTATTTCATTATGGCAGTCAAACCACTGATTTTCAACTTTAGTCTATGAAACCTCCAAACCTTAAACATTGTTGCAAAATTAGGCTTATCTCACCGTTTCCAGCACTTTTGCGCACCTTGGGCACATCTGTGATGAAAAATTTAAGATTTTAACCAAAGTTGCAAAAATAGGCTTATCTCACCGTTTCCAGCGCTTTTGTGCATCTTGGGCACATCTGTGATGAAAAATTGAAGATTTTAACCAAAGTTGCAAAAATAGGCTTATCTCACCGTTTCCAGCGCTTTTGCGCATCTTGGGCACATCTGTGATGAAAAATTGAAGATTTTAACCAAAGTTGCAAAAATAGGCTTATCTCACCGTTTCCAGCGCTTTTGTGCATCTTGGACACATCTGTGATGAAAAATTGAAGATTTTAACCATTGTTGCAAAAATAGGCTTATCTCCCCGTTTCCAGCACTTTTTGGCACTTAGAGCCAATCTGACAGTAGAAACCGTGCAGTTGCTACTTTTTCATTGGGGTTTCCAAAACTTAAAATCTTTTTTTTAAAGAGTTCCTTTAGAGTTGAAACCAAGATTTCAAATTATCCTTTTTCATTATTATAATCCACTGTATGCATTTTAAGTATCAAGGAAATTGAGTGAAGGCCTTTTGAGAAAACACGTTGATTAGTGACCCTATTTCATTATGGCAGTCAAACCACTGATTTTCAACTTTAGTCTATGAAACCTCCAAACCTTAAACATTGTTGCAAAATTAGGCTTATCTCACCGTTTCCAGCACTTTTGCGCACCTTGGGCACATCTGTGATGAAAAATTTAAGATTTTAACCAAAGTTGCAAAAATAGGCTTATCTCACCGTTTCCAGCGCTTTTGCGCATCTTGGGCACATCTGTGATGAAAAATTGAAGATTTTAACCAAAGTTGCAAAAATAGGCTTATCTCACCGTTTCCAGCGCTTTTGTGCATCTTGGACACATCTGTGATGAAAAATTGAAGATTTTAACCATTGTTGCAAAAATAGGCTTATCTCCCCGTTTCCAGCACTTTTTGGCACTTAGAGCCAATCTGACAGTAGAAACCGTGCAGTTGCTACTTTTTCATTGGGGTTTCCAAAACTTAAAATCTTTTTTTTAAAGAGTTCCTTTAGAGTTGAAACCAAGATTTCAAATTATCCTTTTTCATTATTATAATCCACTGTATGCATTTTAAGTATCAAGGAATTTGACTGAAGGCCTTTTGAGAAAACACGTTGATTAGTGACCCTATTTCATTATGGCAGTCAAACCACTGATTTTCAACTTTAGTCTATGAAACCTCCAAACCTTAAACATTGTTGCAAAATTAGGCTTATCTCACCGTTTCCAGCACTTTTGCGCACCTTGGGCACATCTGTGATGAAAAATTTAAAATTTTAACCAAAGTTGCAAAAATAGGCTTATCTCACCGTTTCCAGCGCTTTTGCGCATCTTGGGCACATCTGTGATGAAAAATTGAAGATTTTAACCAAAGTTGCAAAAATAGGCTTATCTCACCGTTTCCAGCGCTTTTGCGCATCTTGGACACATCTGTGATGAAAAATTTAAGATTTTAACCAAAGTTGCAAAAATAGGCTTATCTCACCGTTTCCAGCGCTTTTGGGCATCTTGGGCACATCTGTGATGAAAAATTGAAGATTTTAACCAAAGTTGCAAAAATAGGCTTATCTCACCGTTTCCAGCGCTTTTGTGCATCTTGGGCACATCTGTGATGAAAAATTGAAGATTTTAACCATTGTTGCAAAAATAGGCTTATCTCCCCGTTTCCAGCACTTTTTGGCACTTAGAGCCAATCTGACAGTAGAAACCGTGCAGTTGCTACTTTTTCATTGGGGTTTCCAAAACTTAAAATCTTTTTTTTAAAGAGTTCCTTTAGAGTTGAAACCAAGATTTCAAATTATCCTTTTTCATTATTATAATCCACTGTATGCATTTTAAGTATCAAGGAAATTGAGTGAAGGCCTTTTGAGAAAACACGTTGATTAGTGACCTTATTTCATTATGGCAGTCAAACCACAGATTTTCAACTTTAGTCTATGAAACCTCCAAACCTTAAACATTGTTGCAAAATTAGGCTTATCTCACCGTTTCCAGCACTTTTGCGCACCTTGGGCACATCTGTGATGAAAAATTGAAGATTTTAACCAAAGTTGCAAAAATAGGCTTATCTCACCGTTTCCAGCGCTTTTGCGCATCTTGGGCACATCTGTGATGAAAAATTGAAGATTTTAACCAAAGTTGCAAAAATAGGCTTATCTCACCGTTTCCAGCGCTTTTGCGCATCTTGGGCACATCTGTGATGAAAAATTGAAGATTTTAACCAAAGTTGCAAAAATAGGCTTATCTCACCGTTTCCAGCGCTTTTGCGCATCTTGGACACATCTGTGATGAAAAATTTAAGATTTTAACCAAAGTTGCAAAAATAGGCTTATCTCACCGTTTCCAGCGCTTTTGGGCATCTTGGGCACATCTGTGATGAAAAATTGAAGATTTTAACCAAAGTTGCAAAAATAGGCTTATCTCACCGTTTCCAGCGCTTTTGTGCATCTTGGGCACATCTGTGATGAAAAATTGAAGATTTTAACCATTGTTGCAAAAATAGGCTTATCTCCCCGTTTCCAGCACTTTTTGGCACTTAGAGCCAATCTGACAGTAGAAACCGTGCAGTTGCTACTTTTTCATTGGGGTTTCCAAAACTTAAAATCTTTTTTTTAAAGAGTTCCTTTAGAGTTGAAACCAAGATTTCAAATTATCCTTTTTCATTATTATAATCCACTGTATGCATTTTAAGTATCAAGGAAATTGAGTGAAGGCCTTTTGAGAAAACACGTTGATTAGTGACCTTATTTCATTATGGCAGTCAAACCACTGATTTTCAACTTTAGTCTATGAAACCTCCAAACCTTAAACATTGTTGCAAAATTAGGCTTATCTCACCGTTTCCAGCACTTTTGCGCACCTTGGGCACATCTGTGATGAAAAATTGAAGATTTTAACCAAAGTTGCAAAAATAGGCTTATCTCACCGTTTCCAGCGCTTTTGCGCATCTTGGGCACATCTGTGATGAAAAATTGAAGATTTTAACCAAAGTTGCAAAAATAGGCTTATCTCACCGTTTCCAGCGCTTTTGGGCATCTTGGGCACATCTGTGATGAAAAATTTAAGATTTTAACCAAAGTTGCAAAAATAGGCTTATCTCACCGTTTCCAGCGCTTTTGCGCATCTTGGGCACATCTGTGATGAAAAATTGAAGATTTTAACCAAAGTTGCAAAAATAGGCTTATCTCACCGTTTCCAGCGCTTTTGTGCATCTTGGACACATCTGTGATGAAAAATTGAAGATTTTAACCATTGTTGCAAAAATAGGCTTATCTCCCCGTTTCCAGCACTTTTTGGCACTTAGAGCGAATCTGACAGTAGAAACCGTGCAGTTGCTACTTTTTCATTGGGGTTTCCAAAACTTAAAATCTTTTTTTTAAAGAGTTCCTTTAGAGTTGAAACCAAGATTTCAAATTATCCTTTTTCATTATTATAATCCACTGTATGCATTTTAAGTATCAAGGAAATTGAGTGAAGGCCTTTTGAGAAAACACGTTGATTAGTGACCTTATTTCATTATGGCAGTCAAACCACTGATTTTCAACTTTAGTCTATGAAACCTCCAAACCTTAAACATTGTTGCAAAATTAGGCTTATCTCACCGTTTCCAGCACTTTTGCGCACCTTGGGCACATCTGTGATGAAAAATTGAAGATTTTAACCAAAGTTGCAAAAATAGGCTTATCTCACCGTTTCCAGCGCTTTTGCGCATCTTGGGCACATCTGTGATGAAAAATTGAAGATTTTAACCAAAGTTGCAAAAATAGGCTTATCTCACCGTTTCCAGCGCTTTTGCGCATCTTGGGCACATCTGTGATGAAAAATTGAAGATTTTAACCAAAGTTGCAAAAATAGGCTTATCTCACCGTTTCCAGCGCTTTTGCGCATCTTGGGCACATCTGTGATGAAAAATTGAAGATTTTAACCAAAGTTGCAAAAATAGGCTTATCTCACCGTTTCCAGCGCTTTTGCGCATCTTGGGCACATCTGTGATGAAAAATTGAAGATTTTAACCAAAGTTGCAAAAATAGGCTTATCTCACCGTTTCCAGCGCTTTTGTGCATCTTGGGCACATCTGTGATGAAAAATTGAAGATTTTAACCAAAGTTGCAAAAATAGGCTTATCTCACCGTTTCCAGCGCTTTTGTGCATCTTGGACACATCTGTGATGAAAAATTGAAGATTTTAACCATTGTTGCAAAAATAGGCTTATCTCCCCGTTTCCAGCACTTTTTGGCACTTAGAGCCAATCTGACAGTAGAAACCGTGCAGTTGCTACTTTTTCATTGGGGTTTCCAAAACTTAAAATCTTTTTTTTAAAGAGTTCCTTTAGAGTTGAAACCAAGATTTCAAATTATCCTTTTTCATTATTATAATCCACTGTATGCATTTTAAGTATCAAGGAATTTGACTGAAGGCCTTTTGAGAAAACACGTTGATTAGTGACCCTATTTCATTATGGCAGTCAAACCACTGATTTTCAACTTTAGTCTATGAAACCTCCAAACCTTAAACATTGTTGCAAAATTAGGCTTATCTCACCGTTTCCAGCACTTTTGCGCACCTTGGGCACATCTGTGATGAAAAATTTAAAATTTTAACCAAAGTTGCAAAAATAGGCTTATCTCACCGTTTCCAGCGCTTTTGCGCATCTTGGGCACATCTGTGATGAAAAATTGAAGATTTTAACCAAAGTTGCAAAAATAGGCTTATCTCACCGTTTCCAGCGCTTTTGCGCATCTTGGACACATCTGTGATGAAAAATTTAAGATTTTAACCAAAGTTGCAAAAATAGGCTTATCTCACCGTTTACAGCGCTTTTGTGCATCTTGGGCACATCTGTGATGAAAAATTGAAGATTTTAACCAAAGTTGCAAAAATAGGCTTATCTCACCGTTTCCAGCGCTTTTGTGCATCTTGGACACATCTGTGATGAAAAATTGAAGATTTTAACCATTGTTGCAAAAATAGGCTTATCTCCCCGTTTCCAGCACTTTTTGGCACTTAGAGCCAATCTGACAGTAGAAACCGTGCAGTTGCTACTTTTTCATTGGGGTTTCCAAAACTTAAAATCTTTTTTTTAAAGAGTTCCTTTAGAGTTGAAACCAAGATTTCAAATTATCCTTTTTCATTATTATAATCCACTGTATGCATTTTAAGTATCAAGGAATTTGACTGAAGGCCTTTTGAGAAAACACGTTGATTAGTGACCCTATTTCATTATGGCAGTCAAACCACTGATTTTCAACTTTAGTCTATGAAACCTCCAAACCTTAAACATTGTTGCAAAATTAGGCTTATCTCACCGTTTCCAGCACTTTTGCGCACCTTGGGCACATCTGTGATGAAAAATTTAAAATTTTAACCAAAGTTGCAAAAATAGGCTTATCTCACCGTTTCCAGCGCTTTTGCGCATCTTGGGCACATCTGTGATGAAAAATTGAAGATTTTAACCAAAGTTGCAAAAATAGGCTTATCTCACCGTTTCCAGCGCTTTTGCGCATCTTGGACACATCTGTGATGAAAAATTTAAGATTTTAACCAAAGTTGCAAAAATAGGCTTATCTCACCGTTTCCAGCGCTTTTGTGCATCTTGGGCACATCTGTGATGAAAAATTGAAGATTTTAACCAAAGTTGCAAAAATAGGCTTATCTCAACGTTTCCAGCGCTTTTGTGCATCTTGGGCACATCTGTGATGAAAAATTGAAGATTTTAACCAAAGTTGCAAAAATAGGTTTTCTCACCGTTTCCAGCGCTTTTGGGCATCTTGGGCACATCTGTGATGAAAAATTTAAGATTTTAACCAAAGTTGCAAAAATAGGCTTATCTCACCGTTTCCAGCGCTTTTGGGCATCTTGGGCACATCTGTGATGAAAAATTGAAGATTTTAACCAAAGTTGCAAAAATAGGCTTATCTCACCGTTTCCAGCGCTTTTGTGCATCTTGGGCACATCTGTGATGAAAAATTGAAGATTTTAACCATTGTTGCAAAAATAGGCTTATCTCCCCGTTTCCAGCACTTTTTGGCACTTAGAGCGAATCTGACAGTAGAATCCGTGCAGTTGCTACTTTTTCATTGGGGTTTCCAAAACTTAAAATCTTTTTTTTAAAGAGTTCCTTTAGATTTGAAACCAAGATTTCAAATTATCCTTTTTCATTATTATAATCCACTGTATGCATTTTAAGTATCAAGGAAATTGAGTGAAGGCCTTTTGAGAAAACACGTTGATTAGTGACCCTATTTCATTATGGCAGTCAAACCACTGATTTTCAACTTTAGTCTATGAAACCTCCAAACCTTAAACATTGTTGCAAAATTAGGCTTATCTCACCGTTTCCAGCACTTTTGCGCACCTTGGGCACATCTGTGATGAAAAATTTAAGATTTTAACCAAAGTTGCAAAAATAGGCTTATCTCACCGTTTCCAGCGCTTTTGCGCATCTTGGGCACATCTGTGATGAAAAATTGAAGATTTTAACCATTGTTGCAAAAATAGGCTTATCTCCCCGTTTCCAGCACTTTTTGGCACTTAGAGCCAATCTGACAGTAGAAACCGTGCAGTTGCTACTTTTTCATTGGGGTTTCCAAAACTTAAAATCTTTTTTTTAAAGAGTTCCTTTAGAGTTGAAACCAAGATTTCAAATTATCCTTTTTCATTATTATAATCCACTGTATGCATTTTAAGTATCAAGGAATTTGACTGAAGGCCTTTTGAGAAAACACGTTGATTAGTGACCCTATTTCATTATGGCAGTCAAACCACTGATTTTCAACTTTAGTCTATGAAACCTCCAAACCTTAAACATTGTTGCAAAATTAGGCTTATCTCACCGTTTCCAGCACTTTTGCGCACCTTGGGCACATCTGTGATGAAAAATTTAAAATTTTAACCAAAGTTGCAAAAATAGGCTTATCTCACCGTTTCCAGCGCTTTTGCGCATCTTGGGCACATCTGTGATGAAAAATTGAAGATTTTAACCAAAGTTGCAAAAATAGGCTTATCTCACCGTTTCCAGCGCTTTTGCGCATCTTGGACACATCTGTGATGAAAAATTTAAGATTTTAACCAAAGTTGCAAAAATAGGCTTATCTCACCGTTTACAGCGCTTTTGTGCATCTTGGGCACATCTGTGATGAAAAATTGAAGATTTTAACCAAAGTTGCAAAAATAGGCTTATCTCACCGTTTCCAGCGCTTTTGTGCATCTTGGACACATCTGTGATGAAAAATTGAAGATTTTAACCATTGTTGCAAAAATAGGCTTATCTCCCCGTTTCCAGCACTTTTTGGCACTTAGAGCCAATCTGACAGTAGAAACCGTGCAGTTGCTACTTTTTCATTGGGGTTTCCAAAACTTAAAATCTTTTTTTTAAAGAGTTCCTTTAGAGTTGAAACCAAGATTTCAAATTATCCTTTTTCATTATTATAATCCACTGTATGCATTTTAAGTATCAAGGAATTTGACTGAAGGCCTTTTGAGAAAACACGTTGATTAGTGACCCTATTTCATTATGGCAGTCAAACCACTGATTTTCAACTTTAGTCTATGAAACCTCCAAACCTTAAACATTGTTGCAAAATTAGGCTTATCTCACCGTTTCCAGCACTTTTGCGCACCTTGGGCACATCTGTGATGAAAAATTTAAAATTTTAACCAAAGTTGCAAAAATAGGCTTATCTCACCGTTTCCAGCGCTTTTGCGCATCTTGGGCACATCTGTGATGAAAAATTGAAGATTTTAACCAAAGTTGCAAAAATAGGCTTATCTCACCGTTTCCAGCGCTTTTGCGCATCTTGGACACATCTGTGATGAAAAATTTAAGATTTTAACCAAAGTTGCAAAAATAGGCTTATCTCACCGTTTCCAGCGCTTTTGTGCATCTTGGGCACATCTGTGATGAAAAATTGAAGATTTTAACCAAAGTTGCAAAAATAGGCTTATCTCAACGTTTCCAGCGCTTTTGTGCATCTTGGGCACATCTGTGATGAAAAATTGAAGATTTTAACCAAAGTTGCAAAAATAGGTTTTCTCACCGTTTCCAGCGCTTTTGGGCATCTTGGGCACATCTGTGATGAAAAATTTAAGATTTTAACCAAAGTTGCAAAAATAGGCTTATCTCACCGTTTCCAGCGCTTTTGGGCATCTTGGGCACATCTGTGATGAAAAATTGAAGATTTTAACCAAAGTTGCAAAAATAGGCTTATCTCACCGTTTCCAGCGCTTTTGTGCATCTTGGGCACATCTGTGATGAAAAATTGAAGATTTTAACCATTGTTGCAAAAATAGGCTTATCTCCCCGTTTCCAGCACTTTTTGGCACTTAGAGCGAATCTGACAGTAGAATCCGTGCAGTTGCTACTTTTTCATTGGGGTTTCCAAAACTTAAAATCTTTTTTTTAAAGAGTTCCTTTAGATTTGAAACCAAGATTTCAAATTATCCTTTTTCATTATTATAATCCACTGTATGCATTTTAAGTATCAAGGAAATTGAGTGAAGGCCTTTTGAGAAAACACGTTGATTAGTGACCCTATTTCATTATGGCAGTCAAACCACTGATTTTCAACTTTAGTCTATGAAACCTCCAAACCTTAAACATTGTTGCAAAATTAGGCTTATCTCACCGTTTCCAGCACTTTTGCGCACCTTGGGCACATCTGTGATGAAAAATTTAAGATTTTAACCAAAGTTGCAAAAATAGGCTTATCTCACCGTTTCCAGCGCTTTTGCGCATCTTGGGCACATCTGTGATGAAAAATTGAAGATTTTAACCAAAGTTGCAAAAATAGGCTTATCTCACCGTTTCCAGCGCTTTTGCGCATCTTGGGCACATCTGTGATGAAAAATTGAAGATTTTAACCAAAGTTGCAAAAATAGGCTTATCTCACCGTTTCCAGCGCTTTTGCGCATCTTGGGCACATCTGTGATGAAAAATTGAAGATTTTAACCATTGTTGCAAAAATAGGCTTATCTCACCGTTTCCAGCGCTTTTGCGCATCTTGGGCACATCTGTGATGAAAAATTGAAGATTTTAACCAAAGTTGCAAAAATAGGCTTATCTCACCGTTTCCAGCGCTTTTGTGCATCTTGGACACATCTGTGATGAAAAATTGAAGATTTTAACCATTGTTGCAAAAATAGGCTTATCTCCCCGTTTCCAGCACTTTTTGGCACTTAGAGCCAATCTGACAGTAGAAACCGTGCAGTTGCTACTTTTTCATTGGGGTTTCCAAAACTTAAAATCTTTTTTTTAAAGAGTTCCTTTAGAGTTGAAACCAAGATTTCAAATTATCCTTTTTCATTATTATAATCCACTGTATGCATTTTAAGTATCAAGGAAATTGAGTGAAGGCCTTTTGAGAAAACACGTTGATTAGTGACCCTATTTCATTATGGCAGTCAAACCACTGATTTTCAACTTTAGTCTATGAAACCTCCAAACCTTAAACATTGTTGCAAAATTAGGCTTATCTCACCGTTTCCAGCACTTTTGCGCACCTTGGGCACATCTGTGATGAAAAATTTAAGATTTTAACCAAAGTTGCAAAAATAGGCTTATCTCACCGTTTCCAGCGCTTTTGCGCATCTTGGGCACATCTGTGATGAAAAATTGAAGATTTTAACCAAAGTTGCAAAAATAGGCTTATCTCACCGTTTCCAGCGCTTTTGTGCATCTTGGACACATCTGTGATGAAAAATTGAAGATTTTAACCATTGTTGCAAAAATAGGCTTATCTCCCCGTTTCCAGCACTTTTTGGCACTTAGAGCCAATCTGACAGTAGAAACCGTGCAGTTGCTACTTTTTCATTGGGGTTTCCAAAACTTAAAATCTTTTTTTTAAAGAGTTCCTTTGGAGTTGAAACCAAGACTTCAAATTATCCTTTTTCATTATTATAATCCACTGTATGCATTTTAAGTATCAAGGAATTTGACTGAAGGCCTTTTGAGAAAACACGTTGATTAGTGACCCTATTTCATTATGGCAGTCAAACCACTGATTTTCAACTTTAGTCTATGAAACCTCCAAACCTTAAACATTGTTGCAAAATTAGGCTTATCTCACCGTTTCCAGCACTTTTGTGCACCTTGGGCATATCTGTGATGAAAAAATGAAGATTTTAACCAAAGTTGCAAAAATAGGCTTATCTCACCGTTTCCAGCGCTTTTGGGCATCTTGGGCACATCTGTGATGAAAAATTTAAGATTTTAACCAAAGTTGCAAAAATAGGCTTATCTCACCGTTTCCAGCGCTTTTGGGCATCTTGGGCACATCTGTGATGAAAAATTGAAGATTTTAACCAAAGTTGCAAAAATAGGCTTATCTCACCGTTTCCAGCGCTTTTGTGCATCTTGGGCACATCTGTGATGAAAAATTGAAGATTTTAACCATTGTTGCAAAAATAGGCTTATCTCCCCGTTTCCAGCACTTTTTGGCACTTAGAGCCAATCTGACAGTAGAAACCGTGCAGTTGCTACTTTTTCATTGGGGTTTCCAAAACTTAAAATCTTTTTTTTAAAGAGTTCCTTTAGAGTTGAAACCAAGATTTCAAATTATCCTTTTTCATTATAATAATCCACTGTATGTATTTTAAGTATCAAGGAATTTGACTGAAGGCCTTTTGAGAAAACACGTTGATTAGTGACCCTATTTCATTATGGCAGTCAAACCACTGATTTTCAACTTTAGTCTATGAAACCTCCAAACCTTAAACATTGTTGCAAAATTAGGCTTATCTCACCGTTTCCAGCACTTTTGCGCACCTTGGGCACATCTGTGATGAAAAATTTAAGATTTTAACCAAAGTTGCAAAAATAGGCTTATCTCACCGTTTCCAGCGCTTTTGGTCATCTTGGGCACATCTGTGATGAAAAATTGAAGATTTTAACCAAAGTTGCAAAAATAGGCTTATCTCACCGTTTCCAGCGCTTTTGTGCATCTTGGGCACATCTGTGATGAAAAATTGAAGATTTTAACCATTGTTGCAAAAATAGGCTTATCTCCCCGTTTCCAGCACTTTTTGGCACTTAGAGCGAATCTGACAGTAGAATCCGTGCAGTTGCTACTTTTTCATTGGGGTTTCCAAAACTTAAAATCTTTTTTTTAAAGAGTTCCTTTAGATTTGAAACCAAGATTTCAAATTATCCTTTTTCATTATTATAATCCACTGTATGCATTTTAAGTATCAAGGAAATTGAGTGAAGGCCTTTTGAGAAAACACGTTGATTAGTGACCCTATTTCATTATGGCAGTCAAACCACTGATTTTCAACTTTAGTCTATGAAACCTCCAAACCTTAAACATTGTTGCAAAATTAGGCTTATCTCACCGTTTCCAGCACTTTTGCGCACCTTGGGCACATCTGTGATGAAAAATTTAAGATTTTAACCAAAGTTGCAAAAATAGGCTTATCTCACCGTTTCCAGCGCTTTTGCGCATCTTGGGCACATCTGTGATGAAAAATTGAAGATTTTAACCAAAGTTGCAAAAATAGGCTTATCTCACCGTTTCCAGCGCTTTTGTGCATCTTGGACACATCTGTGATGAAAAATTGAAGATTTTAACCATTGTTGCAAAAATAGGCTTATCTCCCCGTTTCCAGCGCTTTTTGGCACTTAGAGCCAATCTGACAGTAGAAACCGTGCAGTTGCTACTTTTTCATTGGGGTTTCCAAAACTTAAAATCTTTTTTTTAAAGAGTTCCTTTAGAGTTGAAACCAAGATTTCAAATTATCCTTTTTCATTATAATAATCCACTGTATGTATTTTAAGTATCAAGGAATTTGACTGAAGGCCTTTTGAGAAAACACGTTGATTAGTGACCCTATTTCATTATGGCAGTCAAACCACTGATTTTCAACTTTAGTCTATGAAACCTCCAAACCTTAAACATTGTTGCAAAATTAGGCTTATCTCACCGTTTCCAGCACTTTTGCGCACCTTGGGCACATCTGTGATGAAAAATTTAAGATTTTAACCAAAGTTGCAAAAATAGGCTTATCTCACCGTTTCCAGCGCTTTTGGGCATCTTGGGCACATCTGTGATGAAAAATTGAAGATTTTAACCAAAGTTGCAAAAATAGGCTTATCTCACCGTTTCCAGCGCTTTTGTGCATCTTGGGCACATCTGTGATGAAAAATTGAAGATTTTAACCATTGTTGCAAAAATAGGCTTATCTCCCCGTTTCCAGCACTTTTTGGCACTTAGAGCGAATCTGACAGTAGAATCCGTGCAGTTGCTACTTTTTCATTGGGGTTTCCAAAACTTAAAATCTTTTTTTTAAAGAGTTCCTTTAGAGTTGAAACCAAGATTTCAAATTATCCTTTTTCATTATTATAATCCACTGTATGCATTTTAAGTATCAAGGAAATTGAGTGAAGGCCTTTTGAGAAAACACGTTGATTAGTGACCCTATTTCATTATGGCAGTCAAACCACTGATTTTCAACTTTAGTCTATGAAACCTCCAAACCTTAAACATTGTTGCAAAATTAGGCTTATCTCACCGTTTCCAGCACTTTTGTGCACCTTGGGCATATCTGTGATGAAAAAATGAAGATTTTAACCAAAGTTGCAAAAATAGGCTTATCTCACCGTTTCCAGCGCTTTTGGGCATCTTGGGCACATCTGTGATGAAAAATTTAAGATTTTAACCAAAGTTGCAAAAATAGGCTTATCTCACCGTTTCCAGCGCTTTTGGGCATCTTGGGCACATCTGTGATGAAAAATTGAAGATTTTAACCAAAGTTGCAAAAATAGGCTTATCTCACCGTTTCCAGCGCTTTTGTGCATCTTGGGCACATCTGTGATGAAAAATTGAAGATTTTAACCATTGTTGCAAAAATAGGCTTATCTCCCCGTTTCCAGCACTTTTTGGCACTTAGAGCCAATCTGACAGTAGAAACCGTGCAGTTGCTACTTTTTCATTGGGGTTTCCAAAACTTAAAATCTTTTTTTTAAAGAGTTCCTTTAGAGTTGAAACCAAGATTTCAAATTATCCTTTTTCATTATAATAATCCACTGTATGTATTTTAAGTATCAAGGAATTTGACTGAAGGCCTTTTGAGAAAACACGTTGATTAGTGACCCTATTTCATTATGGCAGTCAAACCACTGATTTTCAACTTTAGTCTATGAAACCTCCAAACCTTAAACATTGTTGCAAAATTAGGCTTATCTCACCGTTTCCAGCACTTTTGCGCACCTTGGGCACATCTGTGATGAAAAATTTAAGATTTTAACAAAAGTTGCAAAAATAGGCTTATCTCACCGTTTCCAGCGCTTTTGGGCATCTTGGGCACATCTGTGATGAAAAATTGAAGATTTTAACCAAAGTTGCAAAAATAGGCTTATCTCACCGTTTCCAGCGCTTTTGTGCATCTTGGGCACATCTGTGATGAAAAATTGAAGATTTTAACCATTGTTGCAAAAATAGGCTTATCTCCCCGTTTCCAGCACTTTTTGGCACTTAGAGCGAATCTGACAGTAGAATCCGTGCAGTTGCTACTTTTTCATTGGGGTTTCCAAAACTTAAAATCTTTTTTTTAAAGAGTTCCTTTAGATTTGAAACCAAGATTTCAAATTATCCTTTTTCATTATTATAATCCACTGTATGCATTTTAAGTATCAAGGAAATTGAGTGAAGGCCTTTTGAGAAAACACGTTGATTAGTGACCCTATTTCATTATGGCAGTCAAACCACTGATTTTCAACTTTAGTCTATGAAACCTCCAAACCTTAAACATTGTTGCAAAATTAGGCTTATCTCACCGTTTCCAGCACTTTTGCGCACCTTGGGCACATCTGTGATGAAAAATTTAAGATTTTAACCAAAGTTGCAAAAATAGGCTTATCTCACCGTTTCCAGCGCTTTTGCGCATCTTGGGCACATCTGTGATGAAAAATTGAAGATTTTAACCAAAGTTGCAAAAATAGGCTTATCTCACCGTTTCCAGCGCTTTTGCGCATCTTGGGCACATCTGTGATGAAAAATTGAAGATTTTAACCAAAGTTGCAAAAATAGGCTTATCTCACCGTTTCCAGCGCTTTTGTGCATCTTGGACACATCTGTGATGAAAAATTGAAGATTTTAACCATTGTTGCAAAAATAGGCTTATCTCCCCGTTTCCAGCACTTTTTGGCACTTAGAGCCAATCTGACAGTAGAAACCGTGCAGTTGCTACTTTTTCATTGGGGTTTCCAAAACTTAAAATCTTTTTTTTAAAGAGTTCCTTTAGAGTTGAAACCAAGATTTCAAATTATCCTTTTTCATTATAATAATCCACTGTATGTATTTTAAGTATCAAGGAATTTGACTGAAGGCCTTTTGAGAAAACACGTTGATTAGTGACCCTATTTCATTATGGCAGTCAAACCACTGATTTTCAACTTTAGTCTATGAAACCTCCAAACCTTAAACATTGTTGCAAAATTAGGCTTATCTCACCGTTTCCAGCACTTTTGCGCACCTTGGGCACATCTGTGATGAAAAATTTAAGATTTTAACCAAAGTTGCAAAAATAGGCTTATCTCACCGTTTCCAGCGCTTTTGGGCATCTTGGGCACATCTGTGATGAAAAATTGAAGATTTTAACCAAAGTTGCAAAAATAGGCTTATCTCACCGTTTCCAGCGCTTTTGTGCATCTTGGGCACATCTGTGATGAAAAATTGAAGATTTTAACCATTGTTGCAAAAATAGGCTTATCTCCCCGTTTCCAGCACTTTTTGGCACTTAGAGCGAATCTGACAGTAGAATCCGTGCAGTTGCTACTTTTTCATTGGGGTTTCCAAAACTTAAAATGTTTTTTTTAAAGAGTTCCTTTAGAGTTGAAACCAAGATTTCAAATTATCCTTTTTCATTATTATAATCCACTGTATGCATTTTAAGTATCAAGGAAATTGAGTGAAGGCCTTTTGAGAAAACACGTTGATTAGTGACCCTATTTCATTATGGCAGTCAAACCACTGATTTTCAACTTTAGTCTATGAAACCTCCAAACCTTAAACATTGTTGCAAAATTAGGCTTATCTCACCGTTTCCAGCACTTTTGCGCACCTTGGGCACATCTGTGATGAAAAATTTAAGATTTTAACCAAAGTTGCAAAAATAGGCTTATCTCACCGTTTCCAGCGCTTTTGCGCATCTTGGGCACATCTGTGATGAAAAATTGAAGATTTTAACCAAAGTTGCAAAAATAGGCTTATCTCACCGTTTCCAGCGCTTTTGCGCATCTTGGGCACATCTGTGATGAAAAATTGAAGATTTTAACCAAAGTTGCAAAAATAGGCTTATCTCACCGTTTCCAGCGCTTTTGCGCATCTTGGGCACATCTGTGATGAAAAATTGAAGATTTTAACCAAAGTTGCAAAAATAGGCTTATCTCACCGTTTCCAGCGCTTTTGTGCATCTTGGGCACATCTGTGATGAAAAATTGAAGATTTTAACCAAAGTTGCAAAAATAGGCTTATCTCACCGTTTCCAGCGCTTTTGTGCATCTTGGACACATCTGTGATGAAAAATTGAAGATTTTAACCATTGTTGCAAAAATAGGCTTATCTCCCCGTTTCCAGCACTTTTTGGCACTTAGAGCCAATCTGACAGTAGAAACCGTGCAGTTGCTACTTTTTCATTGGGGTTTCCAAAACTTAAAATCTTTTTTTTAAAGAGTTCCTTTAGAGTTGAAACCAAGATTTCAAATTATCCTTTTTCATTATAATAATCCACTGTATGTATTTTAAGTATCAAGGAATTTGACTGAAGGCCTTTTGAGAAAACACGTTGATTAGTGACCCTATTTCATTATGGCAGTCAAACCACTGATTTTCAACTTTAGTCTATGAAACCTCCAAACCTTAAACATTGTTGCAAAATTAGGCTTATCTCACCGTTTCCAGCACTTTTGCGCACCTTGGGCACATCTGTGATGAAAAATTTAAGATTTTAACCAAAGTTGCAAAAATAGGCTTATCTCACCGTTTCCAGCGCTTTTGGGCATCTTGGGCACATCTGTGATGAAAAATTGAAGATTTTAACCAAAGTTGCAAAAATAGGCTTATCTCACCGTTTCCAGCGCTTTTGTGCATCTTGGGCACATCTGTGATGAAAAATTGAAGATTTTAACCATTGTTGCAAAAATAGGCTTATCTCCCCGTTTCCAGCACTTTTTGGCACTTAGAGCGAATCTGACAGTAGAATCCGTGCAGTTGCTACTTTTTCATTGGGGTTTCCAAAACTTAAAATCTTTTTTTTAAAGAGTTCCTTTAGAGTTGAAACCAAGATTTCAAATTATCCTTTTTCATTATTATAATCCACTGTATGCATTTTAAGTATCAAGGAAATTGAGTGAAGGCCTTTTGAGAAAACACGTTGATTAGTGACCCTATTTCATTATGGCAGTCAAACCACTGATTTTCAACTTTAGTCTATGAAACCTCCAAACCTTAAACATTGTTGCAAAATTAGGCTTATCTCACCGTTTCCAGCACTTTTGCGCACCTTGGGCACATCTGTGATGAAAAATTTAAGATTTTAACCAAAGTTGCAAAAATAGGCTTATCTCACCGTTTCCAGCGCTTTTGCGCATCTTGGGCACATCTGTGATGAAAAATTGAAGATTTTAACCAAAGTTGCAAAAATGGGCTTATCTCACCGTTTCCAGCGCTTTTGCGCATCTTGGGCACATCTGTGATGAAAAATTGAAGATTTTAACCAAAGTTGCAAAAATAGGCTTATCTCACCGTTTCCAGCGCTTTTGCGCATCTTGGGCACATCTGTGATGAAAAATTGAAGATTTTAACCAAAGTTGCAAAAATAGGCTTATCTCACCGTTTCCAGCGCTTTTGCGCATCTTGGGCACATCTGTGATGAAAAATTGAAGATTTTAACCAAAGTTGCAAAAATAGGCTTATCTCACCGTTTCCAGCGCTTTTGTGCATCTTGGACACATCTGTGATGAAAAATTGAAGATTTTAACCATTGTTGCAAAAATAGGCTTATCTCCCCGTTTCCAGCACTTTTTGGCACTTAGAGCCAATCTGACAGTAGAAACCGTGCAGTTGCTACTTTTTCATTGGGGTTTCCAAAACTTAAAATCTTTTTTTTAAAGAGTTCCTTTAGAGTTGAAACCAAGATTTCAAATTATCCTTTTTCATTATTATAATCCACTGTATGCATTTTAAGTATCAAGGAAATTGAGTGAAGGCCTTTTGAGAAAACACGTTGATTAGTGACCCTATTTCATTATGGCAGTCAAACCACTGATTTTCAACTTTAGTCTATGAAACCTCCAAACCTTAAACATTGTTGCAAAATTAGGCTTATCTCACCGTTTCCAGCACTTTTGCGCACCTTGGGCACATCTGTGATGAAAAATTTAAGATTTTAACCAAAGTTGCAAAAATAGGCTTATCTCACCGTTTCCAGCGCTTTTGCGCATCTTGGGCACATCTGTGATGAAAAATTGAAGATTTTAACCAAAGTTGCAAAAATAGGCTTATCTCACCGTTTCCAGCGCTTTTGTGCATCTTGGACACATCTGTGATGAAAAATTGAAGATTTTAACCATTGTTGCAAAAATAGGCTTATCTCCCCGTTTCCAGCACTTTTTGGCACTTAGAGCGAATCTGACAGTAGAATCCGTGCAGTTGCTACTTTTTCATTGGGGTTTCCAAAACTTAAAATCTTTTTTTTAAAGAGTTCCTTTAGATTTGAAACCAAGATTTCAAATTATCCTTTTTCATTATTATAATCCACTGTATGCATTTTAAGTATCAAGGAAATTGAGTGAAGGCCTTTTGAGAAAACACGTTGATTAGTGACCCTATTTCATTATGGCAGTCAAACCACTGATTTTCAACTTTAGTCTATGAAACCTCCAAACCTTAAACATTGTTGCAAAATTAGGCTTATCTCACCGTTTCCAGCACTTTTGCGCACCTTGGGCACATCTGTGATGAAAAATTTAAGATTTTAACCAAAGTTGCAAAAATAGGCTTATCTCACCGTTTCCAGCGCTTTTGCGCATCTTGGGCACATCTGTGATGAAAAATTGAAGATTTTAACCAAAGTTGCAAAAATAGGCTTATCTCACCGTTTCCAGCGCTTTTGCGCATCTTGGGCACATCTGTGATGAAAAATTGAAGATTTTAACCAAAGTTGCAAAAATAGGCTTATCTCACCGTTTCCAGCGCTTTTGCGCATCTTGGGCACATCTGTGATGAAAAATTGAAGATTTTAACCAAAGTTGCAAAAATAGGCTTATCTCACCGTTTCCAGCGCTTTTGTGCATCTTGGGCACATCTGTGATGAAAAATTGAAGATTTTAACCAAAGTTGCAAAAATAGGCTTATCTCACCGTTTCCAGCGCTTTTGTGCATCTTGGACACATCTGTGATGAAAAATTGAAGATTTTAACCATTGTTGCAAAAATAGGCTTATCTCCCCGTTTCCAGCACTTTTTGGCACTTAGAGCCAATCTGACAGTAGAAACCGTGCAGTTGCTACTTTTTCATTGGGGTTTCCAAAACTTAAAATCTTTTTTTTAAAGAGTTCCTTTAGAGTTGAAACCAAGATTTCAAATTATCCTTTTTCATTATAATAATCCACTGTATGTATTTTAAGTATCAAGGAATTTGACTGAAGGCCTTTTGAGAAAACACGTTGATTAGTGACCCTATTTCATTATGGCAGTCAAACCACTGATTTTCAACTTTAGTCTATGAAACCTCCAAACCTTAAACATTGTTGCAAAATTAGGCTTATCTCACCGTTTCCAGCACTTTTGCGCACCTTGGGCACATCTGTGATGAAAAATTTAAGATTTTAACCAAAGTTGCAAAAATAGGCTTATCTCACCGTTTCCAGCGCTTTTGGGCATCTTGGGCACATCTGTGATGAAAAATTGAAGATTTTAACCAAAGTTGCAAAAATAGGCTTATCTCACCGTTTCCAGCGCTTTTGTGCATCTTGGGCACATCTGTGATGAAAAATTGAAGATTTTAACCATTGTTGCAAAAATAGGCTTATCTCCCCGTTTCCAGCACTTTTTGGCACTTAGAGCGAATCTGACAGTAGAATCCGTGCAGTTGCTACTTTTTCATTGGGGTTTCCAAAACTTAAAATCTTTTTTTTAAAGAGTTCCTTTAGAGTTGAAACCAAGATTTCAAATTATCCTTTTTCATTATTATAATCCACTGTATGCATTTTAAGTATCAAGGAAATTGAGTGAAGGCCTTTTGAGAAAACACGTTGATTAGTGACCCTATTTCATTATGGCAGTCAAACCACTGATTTTCAACTTTAGTCTATGAAACCTCCAAACCTTAAACATTGTTGCAAAATTAGGCTTATCTCACCGTTTCCAGCACTTTTGCGCACCTTGGGCACATCTGTGATGAAAAATTTAAGATTTTAACCAAAGTTGCAAAAATAGGCTTATCTCACCGTTTCCAGCGCTTTTGCGCATCTTGGGCACATCTGTGATGAAAAATTGAAGATTTTAACCAAAGTTGCAAAAATAGGCTTATCTCACCGTTTCCAGCGCTTTTGTGCATCTTGGACACATCTGTGATGAAAAATTGAAGATTTTAACCATTGTTGCAAAAATAGGCTTATCTCCCCGTTTCCAGCACTTTTTGGCACTTAGAGCGAATCTGACAGTAGAATCCGTGCAGTTGCTACTTTTTCATTGGGGTTTCCAAAACTTAAAATCTTTTTTTTAAAGAGTTCCTTTAGATTTGAAACCAAGATTTCAAATTATCCTTTTTCATTATTATAATCCACTGTATGCATTTTAAGTATCAAGGAAATTGAGTGAAGGCCTTTTGAGAAAACACGTTGATTAGTGACCCTATTTCATTATGGCAGTCAAACCACTGATTTTCAACTTTAGTCTATGAAACCTCCAAACCTTAAACATTGTTGCAAAATTAGGCTTATCTCACCGTTTCCAGCACTTTTGCGCACCTTGGGCACATCTGTGATGAAAAATTTAAGATTTTAACCAAAGTTGCAAAAATAGGCTTATCTCACCGTTTCCAGCGCTTTTGCGCATCTTGGGCACATCTGTGATGAAAAATTGAAGATTTTAACCAAAGTTGCAAAAATAGGCTTATCTCACCGTTTCCAGCGCTTTTGTGCATCTTGGACACATCTGTGATGAAAAATTGAAGATTTTAACCATTGTTGCAAAAATAGGCTTATCTCCCCGTTTCCAGCACTTTTTGGCACTTAGAGCGAATCTGACAGTAGAATCCGTGCAGTTGCTACTTTTTCATTGGGGTTTCCAAAACTTAAAATCTTTTTTTTAAAGAGTTCCTTTAGATTTGAAACCAAGATTTCAAATTATCCTTTTTCATTATTATAATCCACTGTATGCATTTTAAGTATCAAGGAAATTGAGTGAAGGCCTTTTGAGAAAACACGTTGATTAGTGACCCTATTTCATTATGGCAGTCAAACCACTGATTTTCAACTTTAGTCTATGAAACCTCCAAACCTTAAACATTGTTGCAAAATTAGGCTTATCTCACCGTTTCCAGCACTTTTGCGCACCTTGGGCACATCTGTGATGAAAAATTTAAGATTTTAACCAAAGTTGCAAAAATAGGCTTATCTCACCGTTTCCAGCGCTTTTGCGCATCTTGGGCACATCTGTGATGAAAAATTGAAGATTTTAACCAAAGTTGCAAAAATAGGCTTATCTCACCGTTTCCAGCGCTTTTGCGCATCTTGGGCACATCTGTGATGAAAAATTGAAGATTTTAACCAAAGTTGCAAAAATAGGCTTATCTCACCGTTTCCAGCGCTTTTGTGCATCTTGGACACATCTGTGATGAAAAATTGAAGATTTTAACCATTGTTGCAAAAATAGGCTTATCTCCCCGTTTCCAGCACTTTTTGGCACTTAGAGCCAATCTGACAGTAGAAACCGTGCAGTTGCTACTTTTTCATTGGGGTTTCCAAAACTTAAAATCTTTTTTTTAAAGAGTTCCTTTAGAGTTGAAACCAAGATTTCAAATTATCCTTTTTCATTATTATAATCCACTGTATGCATTTTAAGTATCAAGGAAATTGAGTGAAGGCCTTTTGAGAAAACACGTTGATTAGTGACCCTATTTCATTATGGCAGTCAAACCACTGATTTTCAACTTTAGTCTATGAAACCTCCAAACCTTAAACATTGTTGCAAAATTAGGCTTATCTCACCGTTTCCAGCACTTTTGCGCACCTTGGGCACATCTGTGATGAAAAATTTAAGATTTTAACCAAAGTTGCAAAAATAGGCTTATCTCACCGTTTCCAGCGCTTTTGCGCATCTTGGGCACATCTGTGATGAAAAATTGAAGATTTTAACCAAAGTTGCAAAAATAGGCTTATCTCACCGTTTCCAGCGCTTTTGTGCATCTTGGACACATCTGTGATGAAAAATTGAAGATTTTAACCATTGTTGCAAAAATAGGCTTATCTCCCCGTTTCCAGCACTTTTTGGCACTTAGAGCGAATCTGACAGTAGAATCCGTGCAGTTGCTACTTTTTCATTGGGGTTTCCAAAACTTAAAATCTTTTTTTTAAAGAGTTCCTTTAGATTTGAAACCAAGATTTCAAATTATCCTTTTTCATTATTATAATCCACTGTATGCATTTTAAGTATCAAGGAAATTGAGTGAAGGCCTTTTGAGAAAACACGTTGATTAGTGACCCTATTTCATTATGGCAGTCAAACCACTGATTTTCAACTTTAGTCTATGAAACCTCCAAACCTTAAACATTGTTGCAAAATTAGGCTTATCTCACCGTTTCCAGCACTTTTGCGCACCTTGGGCACATCTGTGATGAAAAATTTAAGATTTTAACCAAAGTTGCAAAAATAGGCTTATCTCACCGTTTCCAGCGCTTTTGCGCATCTTGGGCACATCTGTGATGAAAAATTGAAGATTTTAACCAAAGTTGCAAAAATAGGCTTATCTCACCGTTTCCAGCGCTTTTGCGCATCTTGGGCACATCTGTGATGAAAAATTGAAGATTTTAACCAAAGTTGCAAAAATAGGCTTATCTCACCGTTTCCAGCGCTTTTGTGCATCTTGGACACATCTGTGATGAAAAATTGAAGATTTTAACCATTGTTGCAAAAATAGGCTTATCTCCCCGTTTCCAGCACTTTTTGGCACTTAGAGCCAATCTGACAGTAGAAACCGTGCGGTTTCTACTTTTTCATTGGGGTTTCCAAAACTTAAAATCTTTTTTTTAAAGAGTTCCTTTAGAGTTGAAACCAAGATTTCAAATTATCCTTTTTCATTATAATAATCCACTGTATGTATTTTAAGTATCAAGGAATTTGACTGAAGGCCTTTTGAGAAAACACGTTGATTAGTGACCCTATTTCATTATGGCAGTCAAACCACTGATTTTCAACTTTAGTCTATGAAACCTCCAAACCTTAAACATTGTTGCAAAATTAGGCTTATCTCACCGTTTCCAGCACTTTTGCGCACCTTGGGCACATCTGTGATGAAAAATTTAAGATTTTAACCAAAGTTGCAAAAATAGGCTTATCTCACCGTTTCCAGCGCTTTTGGGCATCTTGGGCACATCTGTGATGAAAAATTGAAGATTTTAACCAAAGTTGCAAAAATAGGCTTATCTCACCGTTTCCAGCGCTTTTGTGCATCTTGGGCACATCTGTGATGAAAAATTGAAGATTTTAACCATTGTTGCAAAAATAGGCTTATCTCCCCGTTTCCAGCACTTTTTGGCACTTAGAGCGAATCTGACAGTAGAATCCGTGCAGTTGCTACTTTTTCATTGGGGTTTCCAAAACTTAAAATCTTTTTTTTAAAGAGTTCCTTTAGAGTTGAAACCAAGATTTCAAATTATCCTTTTTCATTATTATAATCCACTGTATGCATTTTAAGTATCAAGGAAATTGAGTGAAGGCCTTTTGAGAAAACACGTTGATTAGTGACCCTATTTCATTATGGCAGTCAAACCACTGATTTTCAACTTTAGTCTATGAAACCTCCAAACCTTAAACATTGTTGCAAAATTAGGCTTATCTCACCGTTTCCAGCACTTTTGCGCACCTTGGGCACATCTGTGATGAAAAATTTAAGATTTTAACCAAAGTTGCAAAAATAGGCTTATCTCACCGTTTCCAGCGCTTTTGCGCATCTTGGGCACATCTGTGATGAAAAATTGAAGATTTTAACCAAAGTTGCAAAAATAGGCTTATCTCACCGTTTCCAGCGCTTTTGCGCATCTTGGGCACATCTGTGATGAAAAATTGAAGATTTTAACCAAAGTTGCAAAAATAGGCTTATCTCACCGTTTCCAGCGCTTTTGCGCATCTTGGGCACATCTGTGATGAAAAATTGAAGATTTTAACCAAAGTTGCAAAAATAGGCTTATCTCACCGTTTCCAGCGCTTTTGTGCATCTTGGGCACATCTGTGATGAAAAATTGAAGATTTTAACCAAAGTTGCAAAAATAGGCTTATCTCACCGTTTCCAGCGCTTTTGTGCATCTTGGACACATCTGTGATGAAAAATTGAAGATTTTAACCATTGTTGCAAAAATAGGCTTATCTCCCCGTTTCCAGCACTTTTTGGCACTTAGAGCCAATCTGACAGTAGAAACCGTGCAGTTGCTACTTTTTCATTGGGGTTTCCAAAACTTAAAATCTTTTTTTTAAAGAGTTCCTTTAGAGTTGAAACCAAGATTTCAAATTATCCTTTTTCATTATAATAATCCACTGTATGTATTTTAAGTATCAAGGAATTTGACTGAAGGCCTTTTGAGAAAACACGTTGATTAGTGACCCTATTTCATTATGGCAGTCAAACCACTGATTTTCAACTTTAGTCTATGAAACCTCCAAACCTTAAACATTGTTGCAAAATTAGGCTTATCTCACCGTTTCCAGCACTTTTGCGCACCTTGGGCACATCTGTGATGAAAAATTTAAGATTTTAACCAAAGTTGCAAAAATAGGCTTATCTCACCGTTTCCAGCGCTTTTGGGCATCTTGGGCACATCTGTGATGAAAAATTGAAGATTTTAACCAAAGTTGCAAAAATAGGCTTATCTCACCGTTTCCAGCGCTTTTGTGCATCTTGGGCACATCTGTGATGAAAAATTGAAGATTTTAACCATTGTTGCAAAAATAGGCTTATCTCCCCGTTTCCAGCACTTTTTGGCACTTAGAGCGAATCTGACAGTAGAATCCGTGCAGTTGCTACTTTTTCATTGGGGTTTCCAAAACTTAAAATCTTTTTTTTAAAGAGTTCCTTTAGAGTTGAAACCAAGATTTCAAATTATCCTTTTTCATTATTATAATCCACTGTATGCATTTTAAGTATCAAGGAAATTGAGTGAAGGCCTTTTGAGAAAACACGTTGATTAGTGACCCTATTTCATTATGGCAGTCAAACCACTGATTTTCCACTTTAGTCTATGAAACCTCCAAACCTTAAACATTGTTGCAAAATTAGGCTTATCTCACCGTTTCCAGCACTTTTGCGCACCTTGGGCACATCTGTGATGAAAAATTTAAGATTTTAACCAAAGTTGCAAAAATAGGCTTATCTCACCGTTTCCAGCGCTTTTGCGCATCTTGGGCACATCTGTGATGAAAAATTGAAGATTTTAACCAAAGTTGCAAAAATGGGCTTATCTCACCGTTTCCAGCGCTTTTGCGCATCTTGGGCACATCTGTGATGAAAAATTGAAGATTTTAACCAAAGTTGCAAAAATAGGCTTATCTCACCGTTTCCAGCGCTTTTGCGCATCTTGGGCACATCTGTGATGAAAAATTGAAGATTTTAACCAAAGTTGCAAAAATAGGCTTATCTCACCGTTTCCAGCGCTTTTGCGCATCTTGGGCACATCTGTGATGAAAAATTGAAGATTTTAACCAAAGTTGCAAAAATAGGCTTATCTCACCGTTTCCAGCGCTTTTGTGCATCTTGGACACATCTGTGATGAAAAATTGAAGATTTTAACCATTGTTGCAAAAATAGGCTTATCTCCCCGTTTCCAGCACTTTTTGGCACTTAGAGCCAATCTGACAGTAGAAACCGTGCAGTTGCTACTTTTTCATTGGGGTTTCCAAAACTTAAAATCTTTTTTTTAAAGAGTTCCTTTAGAGTTGAAACCAAGATTTCAAATTATCCTTTTTCATTATTATAATCCACTGTATGCATTTTAAGTATCAAGGAAATTGAGTGAAGGCCTTTTGAGAAAACACGTTGATTAGTGACCCTATTTCATTATGGCAGTCAAACCACTGATTTTCAACTTTAGTCTATGAAACCTCCAAACCTTAAACATTGTTGCAAAATTAGGCTTATCTCACCGTTTCCAGCACTTTTGCGCACCTTGGGCACATCTGTGATGAAAAATTTAAGATTTTAACCAAAGTTGCAAAAATAGGCTTATCTCACCGTTTCCAGCGCTTTTGCGCATCTTGGGCACATCTGTGATGAAAAATTGAAGATTTTAACCAAAGTTGCAAAAATAGGCTTATCTCACCGTTTCCAGCGCTTTTGTGCATCTTGGACACATCTGTGATGAAAAATTGAAGATTTTAACCATTGTTGCAAAAATAGGCTTATCTCCCCGTTTCCAGCACTTTTTGGCACTTAGAGCCAATCTGACAGTAGAAACCGTGCAGTTGCTACTTTTTCATTGGGGTTTCCAAAACTTAAAATCTTTTTTTTAAAGAGTTCCTTTAGAGTTGAAACCAAGATTTCAAATTATCCTTTTTCATTATTATAATCCACTGTATGCATTTTAAGTATCAAGGAATTTGACTGAAGGCCTTTTGAGAAAACACGTTGATTAGTGACCCTATTTCATTATGGCAGTCAAACCACTGATTTTCAACTTTAGTCTATGAAACCTCCAAACCTTAAACATTGTTGCAAAATTAGGCTTATCTCACCGTTTCCAGCACTTTTGTGCACCTTGGGCATATCTGTGATGAAAAAATGAAGATTTTAACCAAAGTTGCAAAAATAGGCTTATCTCACCGTTTCCAGCGCTTTTGGGCATCTTGGGCACATCTGTGATGAAAAATTTAAGATTTTAACCAAAGTTGCAAAAATAGGCTTATCTCACCGTTTCCAGCGCTTTTGTGCATCTTGGGCACATCTGTGATGAAAAATTGAAGATTTTAACCATTGTTGCAAAAATAGGCTTATCTCCCCGTTTCCAGCACTTTTTGGCACTTAGAGCGAATCTGACAGTAGAATCCGTGCAGTTGCTACTTTTTCATTGGGGTTTCCAAAACTTAAAATCTTTTTTTTAAAGAGTTCCTTTAGATTTGAAACCAAGATTTCAAATTATCCTTTTTCATTATTATAATCCACTGTATGCATTTTAAGTATCAAGGAAATTGAGTGAAGGCCTTTTGAGAAAACACGTTGATTAGTGACCCTATTTCATTATGGCAGTCAAACCACTGATTTTCAACTTTAGTCTATGAAACCTCCAAACCTTAAACATTGTTGCAAAATTAGGCTTATCTCACCGTTTCCAGCACTTTTGCGCACCTTGGGCACATCTGTGATGAAAAATTTAAGATTTTAACCAAAGTTGCAAAAATAGGCTTATCTCACCGTTTCCAGCGCTTTTGTGCATCTTGGACACATCTGTGATGAAAAATTGAAGATTTTAACCATTGTTGCAAAAATAGGCTTATCTCCCCGTTTCCAGCACTTTTTGGCACTTAGAGCCAATCTGACAGTAGAAACCGTGCAGTTGCTACTTTTTCATTGGGGTTTCCAAAACTTAAAATCTTTTTTTTAAAGAGTTCCTTTAGAGTTGAAACCAAGATTTCAAATTATCCTTTTTCATTATTATAATCCACTGTATGCATTTTAAGTATCAAGGAATTTGACTGAAGGCCTTTTGAGAAAACACGTTGATTAGTGACCCTATTTCATTATGGCAGTCAAACCACTGATTTTCAACTTTAGTCTATGAAACCTCCAAACCTTAAACATTGTTGCAAAATTAGGCTTATCTCACCGTTTCCAGCACTTTTGTGCACCTTGGGCATATCTGTGATGAAAAAATGAAGATTTTAACCAAAGTTGCAAAAATAGGCTTATCTCACCGTTTCCAGCGCTTTTGGGCATCTTGGGCACATCTGTGATGAAAAATTTAAGATTTTAACCAAAGTTGCAAAAATAGGCTTATCTCACCGTTTCCAGCGCTTTTGTGCATCTTGGGCACATCTGTGATGAAAAATTGAAGATTTTAACCATTGTTGCAAAAATAGGCTTATCTCCCCGTTTCCAGCACTTTTTGGCACTTAGAGCGAATCTGACAGTAGAATCCGTGCAGTTGCTACTTTTTCATTGGGGTTTCCAAAACTTAAAATCTTTTTTTTAAAGAGTTCCTTTAGATTTGAAACCAAGATTTCAAATTATCCTTTTTCATTATTATAATCCACTGTATGCATTTTAAGTATCAAGGAAATTGAGTGAAGGCCTTTTGAGAAAACACGTTGATTAGTGACCCTATTTCATTATGGCAGTCAAACCACTGATTTTCAACTTTAGTCTATGAAACCTCCAAACCTTAAACATTGTTGCAAAATTAGGCTTATCTCACCGTTTCCAGCACTTTTGCGCACCTTGGGCACATCTGTGATGAAAAATTTAAGATTTTAACCAAAGTTGCAAAAATAGGCTTATCTCACCGTTTCCAGCGCTTTAGCGCATCTTGGGCACATCTGTGATGAAAAATTGAAGATTTTAACCAAAGTTGCAAAAATAGGCTTATCTCACCGTTTCCAGCGCTTTTGCGATTCTTGGGCACATCTGTGATGAAAAATTGAAGATTTTAACCAAAGTTGCAAAAATAGGCTTATCTCACCGTTTCCAGCGCTTTTGCGCATCTTGGGCACATCTGTGATGAAAAATTGAAGATTTTAACCAAAGTTGCAAAAATAGGCTTATCTCACCGTTTCCAGCGCTTTTGTGCATCTTGGGCACATCTGTGATGAAAAATTGAAGATTTTAACCAAAGTTGCAAAAATAGGCTTATCTCACCGTTTCCAGCGCTTTTGTGCATCTTGGACACATCTGTGATGAAAAATTGAAGATTTTAACCATTGTTGCAAAAATAGGCTTATCTCCCCGTTTCCAGCCCTTTTTGGCACTTAGAGCCAATCTGACAGTAGAAACTGTGCAGTTGCTACTTTTTCATTGGGGTTTCCAAAACTTAAAATCTTTTTTTTAAAGAGTTCCTTTAGAGTTGAAACCAAGATTTCAAATTATCCTTTTTCATTATTATAATCCACTGTATGCATTTTAAGTATCAAGGAAATTGAGTGAAGGCTTTTTGAGAAAACACGTTGATTAGTGACCCTATTTCATTATGGCAGTCAAACCACTGATTTTCAACTTTAGTCTATGAAACCTCCAAACCTTAAACATTGTTGCAAAATTAGGCTTATCTCACCGTTTCCAGCACTTTTGCGCACCTTGGGCACATCTGTGATGAAAAATTTAAGATTTTAACGAAAGTTGCAAAAATAGGCTTATCTCACCGTTTCCAGCGCTTTTGCGCATCTTGGGCACATCTGTGATGAAAAATTGAAGATTTTAACCAAAGTTGCAAAAATAGGCTTATCTCACCGTTTCCAGCGCTTTTGTGCATCTTGGGCACATCTGTGATGAAAAATTGAAGATTTTAACCAAAGTTGCAAAAATAGGCTTATCTCACCGTTTCCAGCGCTTTTGTGCATCTTGGACACATCTGTGATGAAAAATTGAAGATTTTAACCATTGTTGCAAAAATAGGCTTATCTCCCCGTTTCCAGCACTTTTTGGCACTTAGAGCCAATCTGACAGTAGAAACCGTGCAGTTGCTACTTTTTCATTGGGGTTTCCAAAACTTAAAATCTTTTTTTTAAAGAGTTCCTTTAGAGTTGAAACCAAGATTTCAAATTATCCTTTTTCATTATTATAATCCACTGTATGCATTTTAAGTATCAAGGAATTTGACTGAAGGCCTTTTGAGAAAACACGTTGATTAGTGACCCTATTTCATTATGGCAGTCAAACCACTGATTTTCAACTTTAGTCTATGAAACCTCCAAACCTTAAACATTGTTGCAAAATTAGGCTTATCTCACCGTTTCCAGCACTTTTGTGCACCTTGGGCATATCTGTGATGAAAAAATGAAGATTTTAACCAAAGTTGCAAAAATAGGCTTATCTCACCGTTTCCAGCGCTTTTGGGCATCTTGGGCACATCTGTGATGAAAAATTTAAGATTTTAACCAAAGTTGCAAAAATAGGCTTATCTCACCGTTTCCAGCGCTTTTGTGCATCTTGGGCACATCTGTGATGAAAAATTGAAGATTTTAACCATTGTTGCAAAAATAGGCTTATCTCCCCGTTTCCAGCACTTTTTGGCACTTAGAGCGAATCTGACAGTAGAATCCGTGCAGTTGCTACTTTTTCATTGGGGTTTCCAAAACTTAAAATCTTTTTTTTAAAGAGTTCCTTTAGATTTGAAACCAAGATTTCAAATTATCCTTTTTCATTATTATAATCCACTGTATGCATTTTAAGTATCAAGGAAATTGAGTGAAGGCCTTTTGAGAAAACACGTTGATTAGTGACCCTATTTCATTATGGCAGTCAAACCACTGATTTTCAACTTTAGTCTATGAAACCTCCAAACCTTAAACATTGTTGCAAAATTAGGCTTATCTCACCGTTTCCAGCACTTTTGCGCACCTTGGGCACATCTGTGATGAAAAATTTAAGATTTTAACCAAAGTTGCAAAAATAGGCTTATCTCACCGTTTCCAGCGCTTTTGTGCATCTTGGACACATCTGTGATGAAAAATTGAAGATTTTAACCATTGTTGCAAAAATAGGCTTATCTCCCCGTTTCCAGCACTTTTTGGCACTTAGAGCCAATCTGACAGTAGAAACCGTGCAGTTGCTACTTTTTCATTGGGGTTTCCAAAACTTAAAATCTTTTTTTTAAAGAGTTCCTTTACAGTTGAAACCAAGATTTCAAATTATCCTTTTTCATTATTATAATCCACTGTATGCATTTTAAGTATCAAGGAATTTGACTGAAGGCCTTTTGAGAAAACACGTTGATTAGTGACCCTATTTCATTATGGCAGTCAAACCACTGATTTTCAACTTTAGTCTATGAAACCTCCAAACCTTAAACATTGTTGCAAAATTAGGCTTATCTCACCGTTTCCAGCACTTTTGTGCACCTTGGGCATATCTGTGATGAAAAAATGAAGATTTTAACCAAAGTTGCAAAAATAGGCTTATCTCACCGTTTCCAGCGCTTTTGGGCATCTTGGGCACATCTGTGATGAAAAATTTAAGATTTTAACCAAAGTTGCAAAAATAGGCTTATCTCACCGTTTCCAGCGCTTTTGTGCATCTTGGGCACATCTGTGATGAAAAATTGAAGATTTTAACCATTGTTGCAAAAATAGGCTTATCTCCCCGTTTCCAGCACTTTTTGGCACTTAGAGCGAATCTGACAGTAGAATCCGTGCAGTTGCTACTTTTTCATTGGGGTTTCCAAAACTTAAAATCTTTTTTTTAAAGAGTTCCTTTAGATTTGAAACCAAGATTTCAAATTATCCTTTTTCATTATTATAATCCACTGTATGCATTTTAAGTATCAAGGAAATTGAGTGAAGGCCTTTTGAGAAAACACGTTGATTAGTGACCCTATTTCATTATGGCAGTCAAACCACTGATTTTCAACTTTAGTCTATGAAACCTCCAAACCTTAAACATTGTTGCAAAATTAGGCTTATCTCACCGTTTCCAGCACTTTTGCGCACCTTGGGCACATCTGTGATGAAAAATTTAAGATTTTAACCAAAGTTGCAAAAATAGGCTTATCTCACCGTTTCCAGCGCTTTAGCGCATCTTGGGCACATCTGTGATGAAAAATTGAAGATTTTAACCAAAGTTGCAAAAATAGGCTTATCTCACCGTTTCCAGCGCTTTTGCGATTCTTGGGCACATCTGTGATGAAAAATTGAAGATTTTAACCAAAGTTGCAAAAATAGGCTTATCTCACCGTTTCCAGCGCTTTTGCGCATCTTGGGCACATCTGTGATGAAAAATTGAAGATTTTAACCAAAGTTGCAAAAATAGGCTTATCTCACCGTTTCCAGCGCTTTTGTGCATCTTGGGCACATCTGTGATGAAAAATTGAAGATTTTAACCAAAGTTGCAAAAATAGGCTTATCTCACCGTTTCCAGCGCTTTTGTGCATCTTGGACACATCTGTGATGAAAAATTGAAGATTTTAACCATTGTTGCAAAAATAGGCTTATCTCCCCGTTTCCAGCCCTTTTTGGCACTTAGAGCCAATCTGACAGTAGAAACTGTGCAGTTGCTACTTTTTCATTGGGGTTTCCAAAACTTAAAATCTTTTTTTTAAAGAGTTCCTTTAGAGTTGAAACCAAGATTTCAAATTATCCTTTTTCATTATTATAATCCACTGTATGCATTTTAAGTATCAAGGAAATTGAGTGAAGGCTTTTTGAGAAAACACGTTGATTAGTGACCCTATTTCATTATGGCAGTCAAACCACTGATTTTCAACTTTAGTCTATGAAACCTCCAAACCTTAAACATTGTTGCAAAATTAGGCTTATCTCACCGTTTCCAGCACTTTTGCGCACCTTGGGCACATCTGTGATGAAAAATTTAAGATTTTAACGAAAGTTGCAAAAATAGGCTTATCTCACCGTTTCCAGCGCTTTTGCGCATCTTGAGCACATCTGTGATGAAAAATTGAAGATTTTAACCAAAGTTGCAAAAATAGGCTTATCTCACCGTTTCCAGCGCTTTTGTGCATCTTGGGCACATCTGTGATGAAAAATTGAAGATTTTAACCAAAGTTGCAAAAATAGGCTTATCTCACCGTTTCCAGCGCTTTTGTGCATCTTGGACACATCTGTGATGAAAAATTGAAGATTTTAACCATTGTTGCAAAAATAGGCTTATCTCCCCGTTTCCAGCACTTTTTGGCACTTAGAGCCAATCTGACAGTAGAAACCGTGCAGTTGCTACTTTTTCATTGGGGTTTCCAAAACTTAAAATCTTTTTTTTAAAGAGTTCCTTTAGAGTTGAAACCAAGATTTCAAATTATCCTTTTTCATTATTATAATCCACTGTATGCATTTTAAGTATCAAGGAATTTGACTGAAGGCCTTTTGAGAAAACACGTTGATTAGTGACCCTATTTCATTATGGCAGTCAAACCACTGATTTTCAACTTTAGTCTATGAAACCTCCAAACCTTAAACATTGTTGCAAAATTAGGCTTATCTCACCGTTTCCAGCACTTTTGTGCACCTTGGGCATATCTGTGATGAAAAAATGAAGATTTTAACCAAAGTTGCAAAAATAGGCTTATCTCACCGTTTCCAGCGCTTTTGTGCATCTTGGGCACATCTGTGATGAAAAATTGAGGATTTTAACCAAAGTTGCAAAAATAGGCTTATCTCACCGTTTCCAGCGCTTTTGTGCATCTTGGGCACATCTGTGATGAAAAATTGAAGATTTTAACCAAAGTTGCAAAAATAGGCTTATCTCACCGTTTCCAGCGCTTTTGGGCATCTTGGGCACATCTGTGATGAAAAATTGAAGATTTTAACCAAAGTTGCAAAAATAGGCTTATCTCACCGTTTCCAGCGCTTTTGTGCATCTTGGGCACATCTGTGATGAAAAATTGAAGATTTTAACCATTGTTGCAAAAATAGGCTTATCTCCCCGTTTCCAGCACTTTTTGGCACTTAGAGCCAATCTGACAGTAGAAACCGTGCAGTTGCTACTTTTTCATTGGGGTTTCCAAAACTTAAAATCTTTTTTTTAAAGAGTTCCTTTAGAGTTGAAACCAAGATTTCAAATTATCCTTTTTCATTATTATAATCCACTGTATGCATTTTAAGTATCAAGGAAATTGAGTGAAGGCCTTTTGAGAAAACACGTTGATTAGTGACCTTATTTCATTATGGCAGTCAAACCACTGATTTTCAACTTTAGTCTATGAAACCTCCAAACCTTAAACATTGTTGCAAAATTAGGCTTATCTCACCGTTTCCAGCACTTTTGCGCACCTTGGGCACATCTGTGATGAAAAATTGAAGATTTTAACCAAAGTTGCAAAAATAGGCTTATCTCACCGTTTCCAGCGCTTTTGCGCATCTTGGGCACATCTGTGATGAAAAATTGAAGATTTTAACCAAAGTTGCAAAAATAGGCTTATCTCACCGTTTCCAGCGCTTTTGTGCATCTTGGGCACATCTGTGATGAAAAATTGAAGATTTTAACCAAAGTTGCAAAAATAGGCTTATCTCACCGTTTCCAGCGCTTTTGGGCATCTTGGGCACATCTGTGATGAAAAATTTAAGATTTTAACCAAAGTTGCAAAAATAGGCTTATCTCACCGTTTCCAGCGCTTTTGCGCATCTTGGGCACATCTGTGATGAAAAATTGAAGATTTTAACCAAAGTTGCAAAAATAGGCTTATCTCACCGTTTCCAGCGCTTTTGTGCATCTTGGACACATCTGTGATGAAAAATTGAAGATTTTAACCATTGTTGCAAAAATAGGCTTATCTCCCCGTTTCCAGCACTTTTTGGCACTTAGAGCGAATCTGACAGTAGAAACCGTGCAGTTGCTACTTTTTCATTGGGGTTTCCAAAACTTAAAATCTTTTTTTTAAAGAGTTCCTTTAGAGTTGAAACCAAGATTTCAAATTATCCTTTTTCATTATTATAATCCACTGTATGCATTTTAAGTATCAAGGAAATTGAGTGAAGGCCTTTTGAGAAAACACGTTGATTAGTGACCCTATTTCATTATGGCAGTCAAACCACTGATTTTCAACTTTAGTCTATGAAACCTCCAAACCTTAAACATTGTTGCAAAATTAGGCTTATCTCACCGTTTCCAGCACTTTTGCGCACCTTGGGCATATCTGTGATGAAAAAATGAAGATTTTAACCAAAGTTGCAAAAATAGGCTTATCTCACCGTTTCCAGCGCTTTTGCGCATCTTGGGCACATCTGTGATGAAAAATTTAAGATTTTAACCAAAGTTGCAAAAATAGGCCTATCTCACCGTTTCCAGCGCTTTTGGGCATCTTGGGCACATCTGTGATGAAAAATTTAAGATTTTAACAAAAGTTGCAAAAATAGGCTTATCTCACCGTTTCCAGCGCTTTTGCGCATCTTGGGCACATCTGTGATGAAAAATTGAAGATTTTAACCAAAGTTGCAAAAATAGGCTTATCTCACCGTTTCCAGCGCTTTTGTGCATCTTGGGCACATCTGTGATGAAAAATTGAAGATTTTAACCAAAGTTGCAAAAATAGGCTTATCTCACCGTTTCCAGAGCTTTTGCGCATCTTGGGCACATCTGTGATGAAAAATTTAAGATTTTACCCAAAGTTGCAAAAATAGGCTTATCTCACCGTTTCCAGCGCTTTTGTGCATCTTGGGCACATCTGTGATGAAAAATTGAAGATTTTAACCAAAGTTGCAAAAATAGGCTTATCTCACCGTTTCCAGCGCTTTTGGGCATCTTGGGCACATCTGTGATGAAAAATTGAAGATTTTAACCAAAGTTGCAAAAATAGGCTTATCTCACCGTTTCCAGCGCTTTTGTGCATCTTGGGCACATCTGTGATGAAAAATTGAAGATTTTAACCATTGTTGCAAAAATAGGCTTATCTCCCCATTTCCAGCACTTTTTGGCACTTAGAGCGAATCTGACAGTAGAATCCGTGCAGTTGCTACTTTTTCATTGGGGTTTCCAAAACTTAAAATCTTTTTTTTAAAGAGTTCCTTTAGAGTTGAAACCAAGATTTCAAATTATCCTTTTTCATTATTATAATCCACTGTATGCATTTTAAGTATCAAGGAAATTGAGTGAAGGCCTTTTGAGAAAACACGTTGATTAGTGACCCTATTTCATTATGGCAGTCAAACCACTGATTTTCAACTTTAGTCTATGAAACCTCCAAACCTTAAACATTGTTGCAAAATTAGGCTTATCTCACCGTTTCCAGCACTTTTGCGCACCTTGGGCACATCTGTGATGAAAAATTTAAGATTTTAACCAAAGTTGCAAAAATAGGCTTATCTCACCGTTTCCAGCGCTTTTGCGCATCTTGGGCACATCTGTGATGAAAAATTGAAGATTTTAACCAAAGTTGCAAAAATAGGCTTATCTCACCGTTTCTCACCTTATCTCACTGACTCTTATGGCGCCACGAACGGCTGCCACGGTGTGTTGGTGCGCACTTCTGTGTTTGTTTTTAGTATTTAATTCTGTTAATTGCGACCCAACTCGGATTACTTTCACGATGGACGAGCTTCTTAACATCAGGGACACAACACCATCTGATTTATGTCCCAACTTTCTCGCATCTTCCGTGGATTTAGTTGATTTACTGGTCAAAGGTGCGGTGCTCCTCGGCCACGCAGCGAGACTGAGGCGGAGACGGAGAGGAAAGCGCGCTGGGGCTCTGGTGCGCTTCAGGGAGAGAGGATTTCGCTCATCACTCCCGTGCATTCTCCTCTCTAATGTCCGCTCGCTGTGCAATAAGATGGACGAACTGCGCCTTCTCATCCGGACAAATAGAGACTTCTCCCTCTCTTCTGTATTCTGTTTTACTGAATCGTGGCTGACCGAAGCCACACCGGACTCCGCCGCACAGCTGACCGGCTTTCAGCTGTTACGCGCGGACCGCGACCCGATCCTCTCACGCAAGGCAAAAGGCGGAGGGATTTGTTTTTATATAAACCAGGGCTGGTGCAGCGACGTGAAAGTCATTTTACAGTCCTGTTCTCCGGACCTGGAAACTTTTTTCATCACCTGCAGACCGTTCTACTCTCCCCGGGAATTCACCTCTTTCATCCTGGCTGGAGTCTACATCCCCCCGCAAGCTGACGTGCGCGAGGCTCAACGACAACTCGCTGAGCAGATACTGGGAGTGGAGAGAAGGAGAGAGAACACATATTCCCCCGTTATTGTCCTTGGGGACTTTAATAAGGGGAACTTATCTCAGGAGCTCCCAAAATATAAACAGTTAATTAAATGCCCGACCAGGGGGGAGAACACCCTGGATCACTGCTACAGCACCATCAGCAAGGCTTATCATGCAGTCTCCCGCGCTGCCCTGGGTCTGTCCGACCACGCTCTCATTCACCTGATCCCGGCTTACAGACAGAAACTCAAGATTTCTAAACCTGCTGTGCTGAGATCAAAGAACTGGAGCAGCAGAGAAGCTGTGGAGGAGCTGCGTGACTGCCTTGAAAACACAGACTGGGACATTTTTAGAACTGCCACTTACAGCCTGGACGAATATACAGATGCTGTGACGTCCTACATCAGCTTCTGTGAAGACCGATGTATTCCAACACGCACCAGGGTGTGTTATAACAACGACAAGCCCTGGTTCACAGCAAAACTCAAACAGCTTCGTTTGGAGAAAGAGGTGGCCTTCAAGAGTGGGGACATGGATAGGTTCAGACTAATTAAATACTCGTTTGGCAAGGAGATTAAGGAGGCCAAACGACTGTATTCAAAGAAGCTGGAACAACAGTTTGCAGCCAACGACTCCTCGTCAGTCTGGAAAGGCCTTCGGGTGATCACCGGCTGCAAGACCAAATCCCCCCACTCTGTGGAAGACTTGAGACTTGCCAACGATCTGAATGACTTTTATTGTAGATTCGATAGACCCTCTCAAACCCCCCCCGCATCTATCACACCTCTTCTCCCCAGCCTGGACAAAGACACTAGCCCCCCCCACAAAATGGCCCCAGACTGCCCCATCACCTCCATCCCCCCCTTCACACCTCTCTCAATTCAGGAGAGAGATGTAAATAAGCTCCTGAAGAAACTGAACCCCCGCAAGGCAGCTGGACCAGACGCTGTCTCCCCCTCTACACTGAGGCACTGTGCGGATCAGCTTTCTCCATTGTTCACGGACATTTTCAACACCTCACTGGCTGAATGTGTTGTACCCGCCTGCCTGAAAACATCCACCATCATCCCCGTTCCCAAGAAGCAGAGGATCACAGGCCTTAATGACTACAGACCAGTCGCCCTGACCTCTGTAGTAATGAAGACCTTCGAGCGACTCGTGCTGACCCACCTCAAAACTATAACCAACCACCTCCTCGACCCGCTGCAGTTTGCCTACAGAGCCAACAGGTCCGTAGACGATGCAGTCAACATGGGACTCCACTTCATCCTCCAGCACCTCGACTCCCCCAGCACCTACGCCAGGATCTTGTTTGTGGACTTCAGCTCCGCATTCAACACCATCTCTCCAGCTCTTCTCCGGGACAAGCTGACCCAGCTGAGCGTGCCTGACCCCACCTGCAGGTGGATCACCAACTTCCTGACCGACAGGAAGCAGCGCGTGAGGCTGGGGAAGCTTGTCTCTGACACCCGGACCATCAGCACTGGAGCCCCTCAAGGTTGTGTGCTCTCTCCTCTCCTCTTCTCCCTCTACACCAACAACTGCACCTCCAGCCATCCCTCTGTCAAACTCCTGAAGTTTGCCGACGACACCACCCTTATTGGATTAATTTCCAATGGGGACGAGGCCGCCTACAGAGAGGAAGTTAACAGCCTGGCTTCCTGGTGCAGCCAGAACCACCTGGAGCTGAACGCTTCAAAAACTGTAGAGATGGTGGCAGACTTCAGGAGGAGCCCAGCCCAAACCGCCCCCCTCACCATGTGCGACTCCCCAGTTAAAACAGTGGAGTCATTCAGATTCCTGGGGACGATCATAGCACAGGACCTGAGGTGGACGGAGAACATCACCTCCATCACCAAGAAGGCCCAGCAGAGGATGTTCTTCCTGCGGCAACTGAGGAAATTCAGCATGCCGCGGAAAGTGATGGTTGAGTTCTACACAGCCATCATTGAGTCCATCCTCACCTCATCCATCACCGTTTGGTTCGCTGCCTCCACTGCCAAGGACAAGGGCAGACTGCAGCGGATCATTCGGTCAGCTGAGAAGGTCATCGGCTGTGACCTGCCGGCTCTCCTAGACCTGTTCCACTCCAGGACCAGAAAGAGAGCAGGCAAGATCATCGCTGATCCTTCCCATCCCGGTCACCACCTGTTCCAGAGACTTCCATCTGGGAAAAGGTTCCGGGCCGTCAGGACTAAAACCTCGCGTCACCTGAACAGCTTTTTCCCCATGGCAGTGGGGCTCACAAACAAGCCCCCCCCATCACACTGACTCTGCTGACCCCCCCCCCCCCCACCCTCGCACATCATTTATAACACTACATTATTGGCACTACCACCAATCTTTGCACCTTAAAACCGCACAAAACACATTTACTGTATATATTATTTTTTCGATATTGTTGTTTTTTATATTGATGTTTATATTGCTCTATATTGTTGTTTTTATATTGTTGTTTGTAAAGTGCACCAACCACACCAAGGCAATTTCCTGTATGTGAAAATATACAAGGCAATAAAAAGAATTCTGATTCTGATTCTGATTCTGATTCCAGCGCTTTTGCGCATCTTGGGCACATCTGTGATGAAAAATTGAAGATTTAAACCAAAGTTGCAAAAATAGGCTTATCTCACCGTTTCCAGCGCTTTTGCGCATCTTGGGCACATCTGTGATGAAAAATTGAAGATTTTAACCAAAGTTGCAAAAATAGGCTTATCTCACCGTTTCCAGCGCTTTTGTGCATCTTGGGCACATCTGTGATGAAAAATTGAAGATTTTAACCAAAGTTGCAAAAATAGGCTTATCTCACCGTTTCCAGCGCTTTTGTGCATCTTGGACACATCTGTGATGAAAAATTGAAGATTTGAACCATTGTTGCAAAAATAGGCTTATCTCCCCGTTTCCAGCACTTTTTGGCACTTAGAGCCAATCTGACAGTAGAAACCGTGCAGTTGCTACTTTTTCATTGGGGTTTCCAAAACTTAAAATCTTTTTTTTAAAGAGTTCCTTTAGAGTTGAAACCAAGATTTCAAATTATCCTTTTTCATTATAATAATCCACTGTATGTATTTTAAGTATCAAGGAATTTGACTGAAGGCCTTTTGAGAAAACACGTTGATTAGTGACCCTATTTCATTATGGCAGTCAAACCACTGATTTTCAACTTTAGTCTATGAAACCTCCAAACCTTAAACATTGTTGCAAAATTAGGCTTATCTCACCGTTTCCAGCACTTTTGCGCACCTTGGGCACATCTGTGATGAAAAATTTAAGATTTTAACCAAAGTTGCAAAAATAGGCTTATCTCACCGTTTCCAGCGCTTTTGTGCATCTTGGGCACATCTGTGATGAAAAATTTAAGATTTTAACCAAAGTTGCAAAAATAGGCTTATCTCACCGTTTCCAGCGCTTTTGCGCATCTTGGGCACATCTGTGATGAAAAATTGAAGATTTTAACCAAAGTTGCAAAAATAGGCTTATCTCACCGTTTCCAGCGCTTTTGTGCATCTTGGGCACATCTGTGATGAAAAATTGAAGATTTTAACCAAAGTTGCAAAAATAGGCTTATCTCACCGTTTCCAGCGCTTTTGTGCATCTTGGACACATCTGTGATGAAAAATTGAAGATTTTAACCATTGTTGCAAAAATAGGCTTATCTCCCCGTTTCCAGCACTTTTTGGCACTTAGAGCCAATCTGACAGTAGAAACCGTGCAGTTGCTACTTTTTCATTGGGGTTTCCAAAACTTAAAATCTTTTTTTTAAAGAGTTCCTTTAGAGTTGAAACCAAGATTTCAAATTATCCTTTTTCATTATTATAATCCACTGTATGCATTTTAAGTATCAAGGAATTTGACTGAAGGCCTTTTGAGAAAACACGTTGATTAGTGACCCTATTTCATTATGGCAGTCAAACCACTGATTTTCAACTTTAGTCTATGAAACCTCCAAACCTTAAACATTGTTGCAAAATTAGGCTTATCTCACCGTTTCCAGCACTTTTGCGCACCTTGGGCACATCTGTGATGAAAAATTTAAAATTTTAACCAAAGTTGCAAAAATAGGCTTATCTCACCGTTTCCAGCGCTTTTGCGCATCTTGGGCACATCTGTGATGAAAAATTGAAGATTTTAACCAAAGTTGCAAAAATAGGCTTATCTCACCGTTTCCAGCGCTTTTGCGCATCTTGGACACATCTGTGATGAAAAATTTAAGATTTTAACCAAAGTTGCAAAAATAGGCTTATCTCACCGTTTCCAGCGCTTTTGTGCATCTTGGGCACATCTGTGATGAAAAATTGAAGATTTTAACCAAAGTTGCAAAAATAGGCTTATCTCAACGTTTCCAGCGCTTTTGTGCATCTTGGGCACATCTGTGATGAAAAATTGAAGATTTTAACCAAAGTTGCAAAAATAGGCTTATCTCACCGTTTCCAGCGCTTTTGTGCATCTTGGACACATCTGTGATGAAAAATTGAAGATTTTAACCATTGTTGCAAAAATAGGCTTATCTCCCCGTTTCCAGCCCTTTTTGGCACTTAGAGCCAATCTGACAGTAGAAACTGTGCAGTTGCTACTTTTTCATTGGGGTTTCCAAAACTTAAAATCTTTTTTTTAAAGAGTTCCTTTAGAGTTGAAACCAAGATTTCAAATTATCCTTTTTCATTATTATAATCCACTGTATGCATTTTAAGTATCAAGGAAATTGAGTGAAGGCTTTTTGCGAAAACACGTTGATTAGTGACCCTATTTCATTATGGCAGTCAAACCACTGATTTTCAACTTTAGTCTATGAAACCTCCAAACCTTAAACATTGTTGCAAAATTAGGCTTATCTCACCGTTTCCAGCACTTTTGCGCACCTTGGGCACATCTGTGATGAAAAATTTAAGATTTTAACGAAAGTTGCAAAAATAGGCTTATCTCACCGTTTCCAGCGCTTTTGCGCATCTTGGGCACATCTGTGATGAAAAATTGAAGATTTTAACCAAAGTTGCAAAAATAGGCTTATCTCACCGTTTCCAGCGCTTTTGTGCATCTTGGGCACATCTGTGATGAAAAATTGAAGATTTTAACCAAAGTTGCAAAAATAGGCTTATCTCACCGTTTCCAGCGCTTTTGTGCATCTTGGACACATCTGTGATGAAAAATTGAAGATTTTAACCATTGTTGCAAAAATAGGCTTATCTCCCCGTTTCCAGCACTTTTTGGCACTTAGAGCCAATCTGACAGTAGAAACCGTGCAGTTGCTACTTTTTCATTGGGGTTTCCAAAACTTAAAATCTTTTTTTTAAAGAGTTCCTTTAGAGTTGAAACCAAGATTTCAAATTATCCTTTTTCATTATTATAATCCACTGTATGCATTTTAAGTATCAAGGAATTTGACTGAAGGCCTTTTGAGAAAACACGTTGATTAGTGACCCTATTTCATTATGGCAGTCAAACCACTGATTTTCAACTTTAGTCTATGAAACCTCCAAACCTTAAACATTGTTGCAAAATTAGGCTTATCTCACCGTTTCCAGCACTTTTGTGCACCTTGGGCATATCTGTGATGAAAAAATGAAGATTTTAACCAAAGTTGCAAAAATAGGCTTATCTCACCGTTTCCAGCGCTTTTGTGCATCTTGGGCACATCTGTGATGAAAAATTGAGGATTTTAACCAAAGTTGCAAAAATAGGCTTATCTCACCGTTTCCAGCGCTTTTGTGCATCTTGGGCACATCTGTGATGAAAAATTGAAGATTTTAACCAAAGTTGCAAAAATAGGCTTATCTCACCGTTTCCAGCGCTTTTGGGCATCTTGGGCACATCTGTGATGAAAAATTGAAGATTTTAACCAAAGTTGCAAAAATAGGCTTATCTCACCGTTTCCAGCGCTTTTGTGCATCTTGGGCACATCTGTGATGAAAAATTGAAGATTTTAACCATTGTTGCAAAAATAGGCTTATCTCCCCGTTTCCAGCACTTTTTGGCACTTAGAGCCAATCTGACAGTAGAAACCGTGCAGTTGCTACTTTTTCATTGGGGTTTCCAAAACTTAAAATCTTTTTTTTAAAGAGTTCCTTTAGAGTTGAAACCAAGATTTCAAATTATCCTTTTTCATTATTATAATCCACTGTATGCATTTTAAGTATCAAGGAAATTGAGTGAAGGCCTTTTGAGAAAACACGTTGATTAGTGACCTTATTTCATTATGGCAGTCAAACCACTGATTTTCAACTTTAGTCTATGAAACCTCCAAACCTTAAACATTGTTGCAAAATTAGGCTTATCTCACCGTTTCCAGCACTTTTGCGCACCTTGGGCACATCTGTGATGAAAAATTGAAGATTTTAACCAAAGTTGCAAAAATAGGCTTATCTCACCGTTTCCAGCGCTTTTGCGCATCTTGGGCACATCTGTGATGAAAAATTGAAGATTTTAACCAAAGTTGCAAAAATAGGCTTATCTCACCGTTTCCAGCGCTTTTGGGCATCTTGGGCACATCTGTGATGAAAAATTTAAGATTTTAACCAAAGTTGCAAAAATAGGCTTATCTCACCGTTTCCAGCGCTTTTGCGCATCTTGGGCACATCTGTGATGAAAAATTGAAGATTTTAACCAAAGTTGCAAAAATAGGCTTATCTCACCGTTTCCAGCGCTTTTGTGCATCTTGGACACATCTGTGATGAAAAATTGAAGATTTTAACCATTGTTGCAAAAATAGGCTTATCTCCCCGTTTCCAGCACTTTTTGGCACTTAGAGCGAATCTGACAGTAGAAACCGTGCAGTTGCTACTTTTTCATTGGGGTTTCCAAAACTTAAAATCTTTTTTTTAAAGAGTTCCTTTAGAGTTGAAACCAAGATTTCAAATTATCCTTTTTCATTATTATAATCCACTGTATGCATTTTAAGTATCAAGGAAATTGAGTGAAGGCCTTTTGAGAAAACACGTTGATTAGTGACCCTATTTCATTATGGCAGTCAAACCACTGATTTTCAACTTTAGTCTATGAAACCTCCAAACCTTAAACATTGTTGCAAAATTAGGCTTATCTCACCGTTTCCAGCACTTTTGCGCACCTTGGGCATATCTGTGATGAAAAAATGAAGATTTTAACCAAAGTTGCAAAAATAGGCTTATCTCACCGTTTCCAGCGCTTTTGCGCATCTTGGGCACATCTGTGATGAAAAATTTAAGATTTTAACCAAAGTTGCAAAAATAGGCTTATCTCACCGTTTCCAGCGCTTTTGGGCATCTTGGGCACATCTGTGATGAAAAATTTAAGATTTTAACAAAAGTTGCAAAAATAGGCTTATCTCACCGTTTCCAGCGCTTTTGCGCATCTTGGGCACATCTGTGATGAAAAATTGAAGATTTTAACCAAAGTTGCAAAAATAGGCTTATCTCACCGTTTCCAGCGCTTTTGCGCATCTTGGGCACATCTGTGATGAAAAATTGAAGATTTTAACCAAAGTTGCAAAAATAGGCTTATCTCACCGTTTCCAGCGCTTTTGTGCATCTTGGGCACATCTGTGATGAAAAATTGAAGATTTTAACCAAAGTTGCAAAAATAGGCTTATCTCACCGTTTCCAGCGCTTTTGTGCATCTTGGACACATCTGTGATGAAAAATTGAAGATTTTAACCATTGTTGCAAAAATAGGCTTATCTCCCCGTTTCCAGCACTTTTTGGCACTTAGAGCCAATCTGACAGTAGAAACCGTGCAGTTGCTACTTTTTCATTGGGGTTTCCAAAACTTAAAATCTTTTTTTTAAAGAGTTCCTTTAGAGTTGAAACCAAGATTTCAAATTATCCTTTTTCATTATTATAATCCACTGTATGCATTTTAAGTATCAAGGAATTTGACTGAAGGCCTTTTGAGAAAACACGTTGATTAGTGACCCTATTTCATTATGGCAGTCAAACCACTGATTTTCAACTTTAGTCTATGAAACCTCCAAACCTTAAACATTGTTGCAAAATTAGGCTTATCTCACCGTTTCCAGCACTTTTGCGCACCTTGGGCACATCTGTGATGAAAAATTTAAAATTTTAACCAAAGTTGCAAAAATAGGCTTATCTCACCGTTTCCAGCGCTTTTGCGCATCTTGGGCACATCTGTGATGAAAAATTGAAGATTTTAACCAAAGTTGCAAAAATAGGCTTATCTCACCGTTTCCAGCGCTTTTGTGCATCTTGGACACATCTGTGATGAAAAATTGAAGATTTTAACCATTGTTGCAAAAATAGGCTTATCTCCCCGTTTCCAGCACTTTTTGGCACTTAGAGCCAATCTGACAGTAGAAACCGTGCAGTTGCTACTTTTTCATTGGGGTTTCCAAAACTTAAAATCTTTTTTTTAAAGAGTTCCTTTAGAGTTGAAACCAAGATTTCAAATTATCCTTTTTCATTATTATAATCCACTGTATGCATTTTAAGTATCAAGGAATTTGACTGAAGGCCTTTTGAGAAAACACGTTGATTAGTGACCCTATTTCATTATGGCAGTCAAACCACTGATTTTCAACTTTAGTCTATGAAACCTCCAAACCTTAAACATTGTTGCAAAATTAGGCTTATCTCACCGTTTCCAGCACTTTTGCGCACCTTGGGCACATCTGTGATGAAAAATTTAAAATTTTAACCAAAGTTGCAAAAATAGGCTTATCTCACCGTTTCCAGCGCTTTTGCGCATCTTGGGCACATCTGTGATGAAAAATTGAAGATTTTAACCAAAGTTGCAAAAATAGGCTTATCTCACCGTTTCCAGCGCTTTTGCGCATCTTGGACACATCTGTGATGAAAAATTTAAGATTTTAACCAAAGTTGCAAAAATAGGCTTATCTCACCGTTTCCAGCGCTTTTGTGCATCTTGGGCACATCTGTGATGAAAAATTGAAGATTTTAACCAAAGTTGCAAAAATAGGCTTATCTCAACGTTTCCAGCGCTTTTGTGCATCTTGGGCACATCTGTGATGAAAAATTGAAGATTTTAACCAAAGTTGCAAAAATAGGCTTATCTCACCGTTTCCAGCGCTTTTGGGCATCTTGGGCACATCTGTGATGAAAAATTTAAGATTTTAACCAAAGTTGCAAAAATAGGCTTATCTCACCGTTTCCAGCGCTTTTGGGCATCTTGGGCACATCTGTGATGAAAAATTGAAGATTTTAACCAAAGTTGCAAAAATAGGCTTATCTCACCGTTTCCAGCGCTTTTGTGCATCTTGGACACATCTGTGATGAAAAATTGAAGATTTTAACCATTGTTGCAAAAATAGGCTTATCTCCCCGTTTCCAGCACTTTTTGGCACTTAGAGCCAATCTGACAGTAGAAACCGTGCAGTTGCTACTTTTTCATTGGGGTTTCCAAAACTTAAAATCTTTTTTTTAAAGAGTTCCTTTAGAGTTGAAACCAAGATTTCAAATTATCCTTTTTCATTATTATAATCCACTGTATGCATTTTAAGTATCAAGGAATTTGACTGAAGGCCTTTTGAGAAAACACGTTGATTAGTGACCCTATTTCATTATGGCAGTCAAACCACTGATTTTCAACTTTAGTCTATGAAACCTCCAAACCTTAAACATTGTTGCAAAATTAGGCTTATCTCACCGTTTCCAGCACTTTTGCGCACCTTGGGCACATCTGTGATGAAAAATTTAAGATTTTAACCAAAGTTGCAAAAATAGGCTTATCTCACCGTTTCCAGCGCTTTTGTGCATCTTGGGCACATCTGTGATGAAAAATTTAAGATTTTAACCAAAGTTGCAAAAATAGGCTTATCTCACCGTTTCCAGCGCTTTTGCGCATCTTGGGCACATCTGTGATGAAAAATTGAAGATTTTAACCAAAGTTGCAAAAATAGGCTTATCTCACCGTTTCCAGCGCTTTTGTGCATCTTGGGCACATCTGTGATGAAAAATTGAAGATTTTAACCAAAGTTGCAAAAATAGGCTTATCTCACCGTTTCCAGCGCTTTTGTGCATCTTGGACACATCTGTGATGAAAAATTGAAGATTTTAACCATTGTTGCAAAAATAGGCTTATCTCCCCGTTTCCAGCACTTTTTGGCACTTAGAGCCAATCTGACAGTAGAAACCGTGCAGTTGCTACTTTTTCATTGGGGTTTCCAAAACTTAAAATCTTTTTTTTAAAGAGTTCCTTTAGAGTTGAAACCAAGATTTCAAATTATCCTTTTTCATTATTATAATCCACTGTATGCATTTTAAGTATCAAGGAATTTGACTGAAGGCCTTTTGAGAAAACACGTTGATTAGTGACCCTATTTCATTATGGCAGTCAAACCACTGATTTTCAACTTTAGTCTATGAAACCTCCAAACCTTAAACATTGTTGCAAAATTAGGCTTATCTCACCGTTTCCAGCACTTTTGCGCACCTTGGGCACATCTGTGATGAAAAATTTAAAATTTTAACCAAAGTTGCAAAAATAGGCTTATCTCACCGTTTCCAGCGCTTTTGCGCATCTTGGGCACATCTGTGATGAAAAATTGAAGATTTTAACCAAAGTTGCAAAAATAGGCTTATCTCACCGTTTCCAGCGCTTTTGCGCATCTTGGACACATCTGTGATGAAAAATTTAAGATTTTAACCAAAGTTGCAAAAATAGGCTTATCTCACCGTTTCCAGCGCTTTTGTGCATCTTGGGCACATCTGTGATGAAAAATTGAAGATTTTAACCAAAGTTGCAAAAATAGGCTTATCTCAACGTTTCCAGCGCTTTTGTGCATCTTGGGCACATCTGTGATGAAAAATTGAAGATTTTAACCAAAGTTGCAAAAATAGGCTTATCTCACCGTTTCCAGCGCTTTTGTGCATCTTGGACACATCTGTGATGAAAAATTGAAGATTTTAACCATTGTTGCAAAAATAGGCTTATCTCCCCGTTTCCAGCCCTTTTTGGCACTTAGAGCCAATCTGACAGTAGAAACTGTGCAGTTGCTACTTTTTCATTGGGGTTTCCAAAACTTAAAATCTTTTTTTTAAAGAGTTCCTTTAGAGTTGAAACCAAGATTTCAAATTATCCTTTTTCATTATTATAATCCACTGTATGCATTTTAAGTATCAAGGAAATTGAGTGAAGGCTTTTTGCGAAAACACGTTGATTAGTGACCCTATTTCATTATGGCAGTCAAACCACTGATTTTCAACTTTAGTCTATGAAACCTCCAAACCTTAAACATTGTTGCAAAATTAGGCTTATCTCACCGTTTCCAGCACTTTTGCGCACCTTGGGCACATCTGTGATGAAAAATTTAAGATTTTAACGAAAGTTGCAAAAATAGGCTTATCTCACCGTTTCCAGCGCTTTTGCGCATCTTGGGCACATCTGTGATGAAAAATTGAAGATTTTAACCAAAGTTGCAAAAATAGGCTTATCTCACCGTTTCCAGCGCTTTTGTGCATCTTGGGCACATCTGTGATGAAAAATTGAAGATTTTAACCAAAGTTGCAAAAATAGGCTTATCTCACCGTTTCCAGCGCTTTTGTGCATCTTGGACACATCTGTGATGAAAAATTGAAGATTTTAACCATTGTTGCAAAAATAGGCTTATCTCCCCGTTTCCAGCACTTTTTGGCACTTAGAGCCAATCTGACAGTAGAAACCGTGCAGTTGCTACTTTTTCATTGGGGTTTCCAAAACTTAAAATCTTTTTTTTAAAGAGTTCCTTTAGAGTTGAAACCAAGATTTCAAATTATCCTTTTTCATTATTATAATCCACTGTATGCATTTTAAGTATCAAGGAATTTGACTGAAGGCCTTTTGAGAAAACACGTTGATTAGTGACCCTATTTCATTATGGCAGTCAAACCACTGATTTTCAACTTTAGTCTATGAAACCTCCAAACCTTAAACATTGTTGCAAAATTAGGCTTATCTCACCGTTTCCAGCACTTTTGTGCACCTTGGGCATATCTGTGATGAAAAAATGAAGATTTTAACCAAAGTTGCAAAAATAGGCTTATCTCACCGTTTCCAGCGCTTTTGTGCATCTTGGGCACATCTGTGATGAAAAATTGAGGATTTTAACCAAAGTTGCAAAAATAGGCTTATCTCACCGTTTCCAGCGCTTTTGTGCATCTTGGGCACATCTGTGATGAAAAATTGAAGATTTTAACCAAAGTTGCAAAAATAGGCTTATCTCACCGTTTCCAGCGCTTTTGGGCATCTTGGGCACATCTGTGATGAAAAATTGAAGATTTTAACCAAAGTTGCAAAAATAGGCTTATCTCACCGTTTCCAGCGCTTTTGTGCATCTTGGGCACATCTGTGATGAAAAATTGAAGATTTTAACCATTGTTGCAAAAATAGGCTTATCTCCCCGTTTCCAGCACTTTTTGGCACTTAGAGCCAATCTGACAGTAGAAACCGTGCAGTTGCTACTTTTTCATTGGGGTTTCCAAAACTTAAAATCTTTTTTTTAAAGAGTTCCTTTAGAGTTGAAACCAAGATTTCAAATTATCCTTTTTCATTATTATAATCCACTGTATGCATTTTAAGTATCAAGGAAATTGAGTGAAGGCCTTTTGAGAAAACACGTTGATTAGTGACCTTATTTCATTATGGCAGTCAAACCACTGATTTTCAACTTTAGTCTATGAAACCTCCAAACCTTAAACATTGTTGCAAAATTAGGCTTATCTCACCGTTTCCAGCACTTTTGCGCACCTTGGGCACATCTGTGATGAAAAATTGAAGATTTTAACCAAAGTTGCAAAAATAGGCTTATCTCACCGTTTCCAGCGCTTTTGCGCATCTTGGGCACATCTGTGATGAAAAATTGAAGATTTTAACCAAAGTTGCAAAAATAGGCTTATCTCACCGTTTCCAGCGCTTTTGGGCATCTTGGGCACATCTGTGATGAAAAATTTAAGATTTTAACCAAAGTTGCAAAAATAGGCTTATCTCACCGTTTCCAGCGCTTTTGCGCATCTTGGGCACATCTGTGATGAAAAATTGAAGATTTTAACCAAAGTTGCAAAAATAGGCTTATCTCACCGTTTCCAGCGCTTTTGTGCATCTTGGACACATCTGTGATGAAAAATTGAAGATTTTAACCATTGTTGCAAAAATAGGCTTATCTCCCCGTTTCCAGCACTTTTTGGCACTTAGAGCGAATCTGACAGTAGAAACCGTGCAGTTGCTACTTTTTCATTGGGGTTTCCAAAACTTAAAATCTTTTTTTTAAAGAGTTCCTTTAGAGTTGAAACCAAGATTTCAAATTATCCTTTTTCATTATTATAATCCACTGTATGCATTTTAAGTATCAAGGAAATTGAGTGAAGGCCTTTTGAGAAAACACGTTGATTAGTGACCCTATTTCATTATGGCAGTCAAACCACTGATTTTCAACTTTAGTCTATGAAACCTCCAAACCTTAAACATTGTTGCAAAATTAGGCTTATCTCACCGTTTCCAGCACTTTTGCGCACCTTGGGCATATCTGTGATGAAAAAATGAAGATTTTAACCAAAGTTGCAAAAATAGGCTTATCTCACCGTTTCCAGCGCTTTTGCGCATCTTGGGCACATCTGTGATGAAAAATTTAAGATTTTAACCAAAGTTGCAAAAATAGGCTTATCTCACCGTTTCCAGCGCTTTTGGGCATCTTGGGCACATCTGTGATGAAAAATTTAAGATTTTAACAAAAGTTGCAAAAATAGGCTTATCTCACCGTTTCCAGCGCTTTTGCGCATCTTGGGCACATCTGTGATGAAAAATTGAAGATTTTAACCAAAGTTGCAAAAATAGGCTTATCTCACCGTTTCCAGCGCTTTTGCGCATCTTGGGCACATCTGTGATGAAAAATTGAAGATTTTAACCAAAGTTGCAAAAATAGGCTTATCTCACCGTTTCCAGCGCTTTTGTGCATCTTGGGCACATCTGTGATGAAAAATTGAAGATTTTAACCAAAGTTGCAAAAATAGGCTTATCTCACCGTTTCCAGCGCTTTTGTGCATCTTGGACACATCTGTGATGAAAAATTGAAGATTTTAACCATTGTTGCAAAAATAGGCTTATCTCCCCGTTTCCAGCACTTTTTGGCACTTAGAGCCAATCTGACAGTAGAAACCGTGCAGTTGCTACTTTTTCATTGGGGTTTCCAAAACTTAAAATCTTTTTTTTAAAGAGTTCCTTTAGAGTTGAAACCAAGATTTCAAATTATCCTTTTTCATTATTATAATCCACTGTATGCATTTTAAGTATCAAGGAATTTGACTGAAGGCCTTTTGAGAAAACACGTTGATTAGTGACCCTATTTCATTATGGCAGTCAAACCACTGATTTTCAACTTTAGTCTATGAAACCTCCAAACCTTAAACATTGTTGCAAAATTAGGCTTATCTCACCGTTTCCAGCACTTTTGCGCACCTTGGGCACATCTGTGATGAAAAATTTAAAATTTTAACCAAAGTTGCAAAAATAGGCTTATCTCACCGTTTCCAGCGCTTTTGCGCATCTTGGGCACATCTGTGATGAAAAATTGAAGATTTTAACCAAAGTTGCAAAAATAGGCTTATCTCACCGTTTCCAGCGCTTTTGTGCATCTTGGACACATCTGTGATGAAAAATTGAAGATTTTAACCATTGTTGCAAAAATAGGCTTATCTCCCCGTTTCCAGCACTTTTTGGCACTTAGAGCCAATCTGACAGTAGAAACCGTGCAGTTGCTACTTTTTCATTGGGGTTTCCAAAACTTAAAATCTTTTTTTTAAAGAGTTCCTTTAGAGTTGAAACCAAGATTTCAAATTATCCTTTTTCATTATTATAATCCACTGTATGCATTTTAAGTATCAAGGAATTTGACTGAAGGCCTTTTGAGAAAACACGTTGATTAGTGACCCTATTTCATTATGGCAGTCAAACCACTGATTTTCAACTTTAGTCTATGAAACCTCCAAACCTTAAACATTGTTGCAAAATTAGGCTTATCTCACCGTTTCCAGCACTTTTGCGCACCTTGGGCACATCTGTGATGAAAAATTTAAAATTTTAACCAAAGTTGCAAAAATAGGCTTATCTCACCGTTTCCAGCGCTTTTGCGCATCTTGGGCACATCTGTGATGAAAAATTGAAGATTTTAACCAAAGTTGCAAAAATAGGCTTATCTCACCGTTTCCAGCGCTTTTGCGCATCTTGGACACATCTGTGATGAAAAATTTAAGATTTTAACCAAAGTTGCAAAAATAGGCTTATCTCACCGTTTCCAGCGCTTTTGTGCATCTTGGGCACATCTGTGATGAAAAATTGAAGATTTTAACCAAAGTTGCAAAAATAGGCTTATCTCAACGTTTCCAGCGCTTTTGTGCATCTTGGGCACATCTGTGATGAAAAATTGAAGATTTTAACCAAAGTTGCAAAAATAGGCTTATCTCACCGTTTCCAGCGCTTTTGGGCATCTTGGGCACATCTGTGATGAAAAATTTAAGATTTTAACCAAAGTTGCAAAAATAGGCTTATCTCACCGTTTCCAGCGCTTTTGGGCATCTTGGGCACATCTGTGATGAAAAATTGAAGATTTTAACCAAAGTTGCAAAAATAGGCTTATCTCACCGTTTCCAGCGCTTTTGTGCATCTTGGACACATCTGTGATGAAAAATTGAAGATTTTAACCATTGTTGCAAAAATAGGCTTATCTCCCCGTTTCCAGCACTTTTTGGCACTTAGAGCCAATCTGACAGTAGAAACCGTGCAGTTGCTACTTTTTCATTGGGGTTTCCAAAACTTAAAATCTTTTTTTTAAAGAGTTCCTTTAGAGTTGAAACCAAGATTTCAAATTATCCTTTTTCATTATTATAATCCACTGTATGCATTTTAAGTATCAAGGAATTTGACTGAAGGCCTTTTGAGAAAACACGTTGATTAGTGACCCTATTTCATTATGGCAGTCAAACCACTGATTTTCAACTTTAGTCTATGAAACCTCCAAACCTTAAACATTGTTGCAAAATTAGGCTTATCTCACCGTTTCCAGCACTTTTGCGCACCTTGGGCACATCTGTGATGAAAAATTTAAAATTTTAACCAAAGTTGCAAAAATAGGCTTATCTCACCGTTTCCAGCGCTTTTGCGCATCTTGGGCACATCTGTGATGAAAAATTGAAGATTTTAACCAAAGTTGCAAAAATAGGCTTATCTCACCGTTTCCAGCGCTTTTGCGCATCTTGGACACATCTGTGATGAAAAATTTAAGATTTTAACCAAAGTTGCAAAAATAGGCTTATCTCACCGTTTCCAGCGCTTTTGTGCATCTTGGGCACATCTGTGATGAAAAATTGAAGATTTTAACCAAAGTTGCAAAAATAGGCTTATCTCAACGTTTCCAGCGCTTTTGTGCATCTTGGGCACATCTGTGATGAAAAATTGAAGATTTTAACCAAAGTTGCAAAAATAGGCTTATCTCACCGTTTCCAGCGCTTTTGGGCATCTTGGGCACATCTGTGATGAAAAATTTAAGATTTTAACCAAAGTTGCAAAAATAGGCTTATCTCACCGTTTCCAGCGCTTTTGGGCATCTTGGGCACATCTGTGATGAAAAATTGAAGATTTTAACCAAAGTTGCAAAAATAGGCTTATCTCACCGTTTCCAGCGCTTTTGTGCATCTTGGGCACATCTGTGATGAAAAATTGAAGATTTTAACCATTGTTGCAAAAATAGGCTTATCTCCCCGTTTCCAGCACTTTTTGGCACTTAGAGCGAATCTGACAGTAGAATCCGTGCAGTTGCTACTTTTTCATTGGGGTTTCCAAAACTTAAAATCTTTTTTTTAAAGAGTTCCTTTAGATTTGAAACCAAGATTTCAAATTATCCTTTTTCATTATTATAATCCACTGTATGCATTTTAAGTATCAAGGAAATTGAGTGAAGGCCTTTTGAGAAAACACGTTGATTAGTGACCCTATTTCATTATGGCAGTCAAACCACTGATTTTCAACTTTAGTCTATGAAACCTCCAAACCTTAAACATTGTTGCAAAATTAGGCTTATCTCACCGTTTCCAGCACTTTTGCGCACCTTGGGCACATCTGTGATGAAAAATTTAAGATTTTAACCAAAGTTGCAAAAATAGGCTTATCTCACCGTTTCCAGCGCTTTTGCGCATCTTGGGCACATCTGTGATGAAAAATTGAAGATTTTAACCAAAGTTGCAAAAATAGGCTTATCTCACCGTTTCCAGCGCTTTTGCGCATCTTGGGCACATCTGTGATGAAAAATTGAAGATTTTAACCAAAGTTGCAAAAATAGGCTTATCTCACCGTTTCCAGCGCTTTTGCGCATCTTGGGCACATCTGTGATGAAAAATTGAAGATTTTAACCAAAGTTGCAAAAATAGGCTTATCTCACCGTTTCCAGCGCTTTTGCGCATCTTGGGCACATCTGTGATGAAAAATTGAAGATTTTAACCAAAGTTGCAAAAATAGGCTTATCTCACCGTTTCCAGCGCTTTTGTGCATCTTGGACACATCTGTGATGAAAAATTGAAGATTTTAACCATTGTTGCAAAAATAGGCTTATCTCCCCGTTTCCAGCACTTTTTGGCACTTAGAGCCAATCTGACAGTAGAAACCGTGCAGTTGCTACTTTTTCATTGGGGTTTCCAAAACTTAAAATCTTTTTTTTAAAGAGTTCCTTTAGAGTTGAAACCAAGATTTCAAATTATCCTTTTTCATTATTATAATCCACTGTATGCATTTTAAGTATCAAGGAAATTGAGTGAAGGCCTTTTGAGAAAACACGTTGATTAGTGACCCTATTTCATTATGGCAGTCAAACCACTGATTTTCAACTTTAGTCTATGAAACCTCCAAACCTTAAACATTGTTGCAAAATTAGGCTTATCTCACCGTTTCCAGCACTTTTGCGCACCTTGGGCACATCTGTGATGAAAAATTTAAGATTTTAACCAAAGTTGCAAAAATAGGCTTATCTCACCGTTTCCAGCGCTTTTGCGCATCTTGGGCACATCTGTGATGAAAAATTGAAGATTTTAACCAAAGTTGCAAAAATAGGCTTATCTCACCGTTTCCAGCGCTTTTGTGCATCTTGGACACATCTGTGATGAAAAATTGAAGATTTTAACCATTGTTGCAAAAATAGGCTTATCTCCCCGTTTCCAGCACTTTTTGGCACTTAGAGCCAATCTGACAGTAGAAACCGTGCAGTTGCTACTTTTTCATTGGGGTTTCCAAAACTTAAAATCTTTTTTTTAAAGAGTTCCTTTGGAGTTGAAACCAAGACTTCAAATTATCCTTTTTCATTATTATAATCCACTGTATGCATTTTAAGTATCAAGGAATTTGACTGAAGGCCTTTTGAGAAAACACGTTGATTAGTGACCCTATTTCATTATGGCAGTCAAACCACTGATTTTCAACTTTAGTCTATGAAACCTCCAAACCTTAAACATTGTTGCAAAATTAGGCTTATCTCACCGTTTCCAGCACTTTTGTGCACCTTGGGCATATCTGTGATGAAAAAATGAAGATTTTAACCAAAGTTGCAAAAATAGGCTTATCTCACCGTTTCCAGCGCTTTTGGGCATCTTGGGCACATCTGTGATGAAAAATTTAAGATTTTAACCAAAGTTGCAAAAATAGGCTTATCTCACCGTTTCCAGCGCTTTTGGGCATCTTGGGCACATCTGTGATGAAAAATTGAAGATTTTAACCAAAGTTGCAAAAATAGGCTTATCTCACCGTTTCCAGCGCTTTTGTGCATCTTGGGCACATCTGTGATGAAAAATTGAAGATTTTAACCATTGTTGCAAAAATAGGCTTATCTCCCCGTTTCCAGCACTTTTTGGCACTTAGAGCCAATCTGACAGTAGAAACCGTGCAGTTGCTACTTTTTCATTGGGGTTTCCAAAACTTAAAATCTTTTTTTTAAAGAGTTCCTTTAGAGTTGAAACCAAGATTTCAAATTATCCTTTTTCATTATAATAATCCACTGTATGTATTTTAAGTATCAAGGAATTTGACTGAAGGCCTTTTGAGAAAACACGTTGATTAGTGACCCTATTTCATTATGGCAGTCAAACCACTGATTTTCAACTTTAGTCTATGAAACCTCCAAACCTTAAACATTGTTGCAAAATTAGGCTTATCTCACCGTTTCCAGCACTTTTGCGCACCTTGGGCACATCTGTGATGAAAAATTTAAGATTTTAACCAAAGTTGCAAAAATAGGCTTATCTCACCGTTTCCAGCGCTTTTGGGCATCTTGGGCACATCTGTGATGAAAAATTGAAGATTTTAACCAAAGTTGCAAAAATAGGCTTATCTCACCGTTTCCAGCGCTTTTGTGCATCTTGGGCACATCTGTGATGAAAAATTGAAGATTTTAACCATTGTTGCAAAAATAGGCTTATCTCCCCGTTTCCAGCACTTTTTGGCACTTAGAGCGAATCTGACAGTAGAATCCGTGCAGTTGCTACTTTTTCATTGGGGTTTCCAAAACTTAAAATCTTTTTTTTAAAGAGTTCCTTTAGATTTGAAACCAAGATTTCAAATTATCCTTTTTCATTATTATAATCCACTGTATGCATTTTAAGTATCAAGGAAATTGAGTGAAGGCCTTTTGAGAAAACACGTTGATTAGTGACCCTATTTCATTATGGCAGTCAAACCACTGATTTTCAACTTTAGTCTATGAAACCTCCAAACCTTAAACATTGTTGCAAAATTAGGCTTATCTCACCGTTTCCAGCACTTTTGCGCACCTTGGGCACATCTGTGATGAAAAATTTAAGATTTTAACCAAAGTTGCAAAAATAGGCTTATCTCACCGTTTCCAGCGCTTTTGCGCATCTTGGGCACATCTGTGATGAAAAATTGAAGATTTTAACCAAAGTTGCAAAAATAGGCTTATCTCACCGTTTCCAGCGCTTTTGCGCATCTTGGGCACATCTGTGATGAAAAATTGAAGATTTTAACCAAAGTTGCAAAAATAGGCTTATCTCACCGTTTCCAGCGCTTTTGCGCATCTTGGGCACATCTGTGATGAAAAATTGAAGATTTTAACCAAAGTTGCAAAAATAGGCTTATCTCACCGTTTCCAGCGCTTTTGTGCATCTTGGACACATCTGTGATGAAAAATTGAAGATTTTAACCATTGTTGCAAAAATAGGCTTATCTCCCCGTTTCCAGCGCTTTTTGGCACTTAGAGCCAATCTGACAGTAGAAACCGTGCAGTTGCTACTTTTTCATTGGGGTTTCCAAAACTTAAAATCTTTTTTTTAAAGAGTTCCTTTAGAGTTGAAACCAAGATTTCAAATTATCCTTTTTCATTATAATAATCCACTGTATGTATTTTAAGTATCAAGGAATTTGACTGAAGGCCTTTTGAGAAAACACGTTGATTAGTGACCCTATTTCATTATGGCAGTCAAACCACTGATTTTCAACTTTAGTCTATGAAACCTCCAAACCTTAAACATTGTTGCAAAATTAGGCTTATCTCACCGTTTCCAGCACTTTTGCGCACCTTGGGCACATCTGTGATGAAAAATTTAAGATTTTAACCAAAGTTGCAAAAATAGGCTTATCTCACCGTTTCCAGCGCTTTTGGGCATCTTGGGCACATCTGTGATGAAAAATTGAAGATTTTAACCAAAGTTGCAAAAATAGGCTTATCTCACCGTTTCCAGCGCTTTTGTGCATCTTGGGCACATCTGTGATGAAAAATTGAAGATTTTAACCATTGTTGCAAAAATAGGCTTATCTCCCCGTTTCCAGCACTTTTTGGCACTTAGAGCGAATCTGACAGTAGAATCCGTGCAGTTGCTACTTTTTCATTGGGGTTTCCAAAACTTAAAATCTTTTTTTTAAAGAGTTCCTTTAGAGTTGAAACCAAGATTTCAAATTATCCTTTTTCATTATTATAATCCACTGTATGCATTTTAAGTATCAAGGAAATTGAGTGAAGGCCTTTTGAGAAAACACGTTGATTAGTGACCCTATTTCATTATGGCAGTCAAACCACTGATTTTCAACTTTAGTCTATGAAACCTCCAAACCTTAAACATTGTTGCAAAATTAGGCTTATCTCACCGTTTCCAGCACTTTTGTGCACCTTGGGCATATCTGTGATGAAAAAATGAAGATTTTAACCAAAGTTGCAAAAATAGGCTTATCTCACCGTTTCCAGCGCTTTTGGGCATCTTGGGCACATCTGTGATGAAAAATTTAAGATTTTAACCAAAGTTGCAAAAATAGGCTTATCTCACCGTTTCCAGCGCTTTTGGGCATCTTGGGCACATCTGTGATGAAAAATTGAAGATTTTAACCAAAGTTGCAAAAATAGGCTTATCTCACCGTTTCCAGCGCTTTTGTGCATCTTGGGCACATCTGTGATGAAAAATTGAAGATTTTAACCATTGTTGCAAAAATAGGCTTATCTCCCCGTTTCCAGCACTTTTTGGCACTTAGAGCCAATCTGACAGTAGAAACCGTGCAGTTGCTACTTTTTCATTGGGGTTTCCAAAACTTAAAATCTTTTTTTTAAAGAGTTCCTTTAGAGTTGAAACCAAGATTTCAAATTATCCTTTTTCATTATAATAATCCACTGTATGTATTTTAAGTATCAAGGAATTTGACTGAAGGCCTTTTGAGAAAACACGTTGATTAGTGACCCTATTTCATTATGGCAGTCAAACCACTGATTTTCAACTTTAGTCTATGAAACCTCCAAACCTTAAACATTGTTGCAAAATTAGGCTTATCTCACCGTTTCCAGCACTTTTGCGCACCTTGGGCACATCTGTGATGAAAAATTTAAGATTTTAACAAAAGTTGCAAAAATAGGCTTATCTCACCGTTTCCAGCGCTTTTGGGCATCTTGGGCACATCTGTGATGAAAAATTGAAGATTTTAACCAAAGTTGCAAAAATAGGCTTATCTCACCGTTTCCAGCGCTTTTGTGCATCTTGGGCACATCTGTGATGAAAAATTGAAGATTTTAACCATTGTTGCAAAAATAGGCTTATCTCCCCGTTTCCAGCACTTTTTGGCACTTAGAGCGAATCTGACAGTAGAATCCGTGCAGTTGCTACTTTTTCATTGGGGTTTCCAAAACTTAAAATCTTTTTTTTAAAGAGTTCCTTTAGATTTGAAACCAAGATTTCAAATTATCCTTTTTCATTATTATAATCCACTGTATGCATTTTAAGTATCAAGGAAATTGAGTGAAGGCCTTTTGAGAAAACACGTTGATTAGTGACCCTATTTCATTATGGCAGTCAAACCACTGATTTTCAACTTTAGTCTATGAAACCTCCAAACCTTAAACATTGTTGCAAAATTAGGCTTATCTCACCGTTTCCAGCACTTTTGCGCACCTTGGGCACATCTGTGATGAAAAATTTAAGATTTTAACCAAAGTTGCAAAAATAGGCTTATCTCACCGTTTCCAGCGCTTTTGCGCATCTTGGGCACATCTGTGATGAAAAATTGAAGATTTTAACCAAAGTTGCAAAAATAGGCTTATCTCACCGTTTCCAGCGCTTTTGTGCATCTTGGGCACATCTGTGATGAAAAATTGAAGATTTTAACCAAAGTTGCAAAAATAGGCTTATCTCACCGTTTCCAGCGCTTTTGTGCATCTTGGACACATCTGTGATGAAAAATTGAAGATTTTAACCATTGTTGCAAAAATAGGCTTATCTCCCCGTTTCCAGCACTTTTTGGCACTTAGAGCCAATCTGACAGTAGAAACCGTGCAGTTGCTACTTTTTCATTGGGGTTTCCAAAACTTAAAATCTTTTTTTTAAAGAGTTCCTTTAGAGTTGAAACCAAGATTTCAAATTATCCTTTTTCATTATAATAATCCACTGTATGTATTTTAAGTATCAAGGAATTTGACTGAAGGCCTTTTGAGAAAACACGTTGATTAGTGACCCTATTTCATTATGGCAGTCAAACCACTGATTTTCAACTTTAGTCTATGAAACCTCCAAACCTTAAACATTGTTGCAAAATTAGGCTTATCTCACAGTTTCCAGCACTTTTGCGCACCTTGGGCACATCTGTGATGAAAAATTTAAGATTTTAACCAAAGTTGCAAAAATAGGCTTATCTCACCGTTTCCAGCGCTTTTGGGCATCTTGGGCACATCTGTGATGAAAAATTTAAGATTTTAACCAAAGTTGCAAAAATAGGCTTATCTCACCGTTTCCAGCGCTTTTGGGCATCTTGGGCACATCTGTGATGAAAAATTGAAGATTTTAACCAAAGTTGCAAAAATAGGCTTATCTCACCGTTTCCAGCGCTTTTGTGCATCTTGGGCACATCTGTGATGAAAAATTGAAGATTTTAACCATTGTTGCAAAAATAGGCTTATCTCCCCGTTTCCAGCACTTTTTGGCACTTAGAGCGAATCTGACAGTAGAATCCGTGCAGTTGCTACTTTTTCATTGGGGTTTCCAAAACTTAAAATCTTTTTTTTAAAGAGTTCCTTTAGAGTTGAAACCAAGATTTCAAATTATCCTTTTTCATTATTATAATCCACTGTATGCATTTTAAGTATCAAGGAAATTGAGTGAAGGCCTTTTGAGAAAACACGTTGATTAGTGACCCTATTTCATTATGGCAGTCAAACCACTGATTTTCAACTTTAGTCTATGAAACCTCCAAACCTTAAACATTGTTGCAAAATTAGGCTTATCTCACCGTTTCCAGCACTTTTGCGCACCTTGGGCACATCTGTGATGAAAAATTTAAGATTTTAACCAAAGTTGCAAAAATAGGCTTATCTCACCGTTTCCAGCGCTTTTGCGCATCTTGGGCACATCTGTGATGAAAAATTGAAGATTTTAACCAAAGTTGCAAAAATAGGCTTATCTCACCGTTTCCAGCGCTTTTGCGCATCTTGGGCACATCTGTGATGAAAAATTGAAGATTTTAACCAAAGTTGCAAAAATAGGCTTATCTCACCGTTTCCAGCGCTTTTGCGCATCTTGGGCACATCTGTGATGAAAAATTGAAGATTTTAACCAAAGTTGCAAAAATAGGCTTATCTCACCGTTTCCAGCGCTTTTGTGCATCTTGGGCACATCTGTGATGAAAAATTGAAGATTTTAACCAAAGTTGCAAAAATAGGCTTATCTCACCGTTTCCAGCGCTTTTGTGCATCTTGGACACATCTGTGATGAAAAATTGAAGATTTTAACCATTGTTGCAAAAATAGGCTTATCTCCCCGTTTCCAGCACTTTTTGGCACTTAGAGCCAATCTGACAGTAGAAACCGTGCAGTTGCTACTTTTTCATTGGGGTTTCCAAAACTTAAAATCTTTTTTTTAAAGAGTTCCTTTAGAGTTGAAACCAAGATTTCAAATTATCCTTTTTCATTATAATAATCCACTGTATGTATTTTAAGTATCAAGGAATTTGACTGAAGGCCTTTTGAGAAAACACGTTGATTAGTGACCCTATTTCATTATGGCAGTCAAACCACTGATTTTCAACTTTAGTCTATGAAACCTCCAAACCTTAAACATTGTTGCAAAATTAGGCTTATCTCACCGTTTCCAGCACTTTTGCGCACCTTGGGCACATCTGTGATGAAAAATTTAAGATTTTAACCAAAGTTGCAAAAATAGGCTTATCTCACCGTTTCCAGCGCTTTTGGGCATCTTGGGCACATCTGTGATGAAAAATTGAAGATTTTAACCAAAGTTGCAAAAATAGGCTTATCTCACCGTTTCCAGCGCTTTTGGGCATCTTGGGCACATCTGTGATGAAAAATTGAAGATTTTAACCAAAGTTGCAAAAATAGGCTTATCTCACCGTTTCCAGCGCTTTTGTGCATCTTGGGCACATCTGTGATGAAAAATTGAAGATTTTAACCATTGTTGCAAAAATAGGCTTATCTCCCCGTTTCCAGCACTTTTTGGCACTTAGAGCGAATCTGACAGTAGAATCCGTGCAGTTGCTACTTTTTCATTGGGGTTTCCAAAACTTAAAATCTTTTTTTTAAAGAGTTCCTTTAGAGTTGAAACCAAGATTTCAAATTATCCTTTTTCATTATTATAATCCACTGTATGCATTTTAAGTATCAAGGAAATTGAGTGAAGGCCTTTTGAGAAAACACGTTGATTAGTGACCCTATTTCATTATGGCAGTCAAACCACTGATTTTCAACTTTAGTCTATGAAACCTCCAAACCTTAAACATTGTTGCAAAATTAGGCTTATCTCACCATTTCCAGCACTTTTGCGCACCTTGGGCACATCTGTGATGAAAAATTTAAGATTTTAACCAAAGTTGCAAAAATAGGCTTATCTCACCGTTTCCAGCGCTTTTGCGCATCTTGGGCACATCTGTGATGAAAAATTGAAGATTTTAACCAAAGTTGCAAAAATAGGCTTATCTCACCGTTTCCAGCGCTTTTGCGCATCTTGGGCACATCTGTGATGAAAAATTGAAGATTTTAACCAAAGTTGCAAAAATAGGCTTATCTCACCGTTTCCAGCGCTTTTGCGCATCTTGGGCACATCTGTGATGAAAAATTGAAGATTTTAACCAAAGTTGCAAAAATAGGCTTATCTCACCGTTTCCAGCGCTTTTGCGCATCTTGGGCACATCTGTGATGAAAAATTGAAGATTTTAACCAAAGTTGCAAAAATAGGCTTATCTCACCGTTTCCAGCGCTTTTGTGCATCTTGGACACATCTGTGATGAAAAATTGAAGATTTTAACCATTGTTGCAAAAATAGGCTTATCTCCCCGTTTCCAGCACTTTTTGGCACTTAGAGCCAATCTGACAGTAGAAACCGTGCAGTTGCTACTTTTTCATTGGGGTTTCCAAAACTTAAAATCTTTTTTTTAAAGAGTTCCTTTAGAGTTGAAACCAAGATTTCAAATTATCCTTTTTCATTATTATAATCCACTGTATGCATTTTAAGTATCAAGGAAATTGAGTGAAGGCCTTTTGAGAAAACACGTTGATTAGTGACCCTATTTCATTATGGCAGTCAAACCACTGATTTTCAACTTTAGTCTATGAAACCTCCAAACCTTAAACATTGTTGCAAAATTAGGCTTATCTCACCGTTTCCAGCACTTTTGCGCACCTTGGGCACATCTGTGATGAAAAATTTAAGATTTTAACCAAAGTTGCAAAAATAGGCTTATCTCACCGTTTCCAGCGCTTTTGCGCATCTTGGGCACATCTGTGATGAAAAATTGAAGATTTTAACCAAAGTTGCAAAAATAGGCTTATCTCACCGTTTCCAGCGCTTTTGTGCATCTTGGACACATCTGTGATGAAAAATTGAAGATTTTAACCATTGTTGCAAAAATAGGCTTATCTCCCCGTTTCCAGCACTTTTTGGCACTTAGAGCCAATCTGACAGTAGAAACCGTGCAGTTGCTACTTTTTCAATGGGGTTTCCAAAACTTAAAATCTTTTTTTTAAAGAGTTCCTTTGGAGTTGAAACCAAGACTTCAAATTATCCTTTTTCATTATTATAATCCACTGTATGCATTTTAAGTATCAAGGAATTTGACTGAAGGCCTTTTGAGAAAACACGTTGATTAGTGACCCTATTTCATTATGGCAGTCAAACCACTGATTTTCAACTTTAGTCTATGAAACCTCCAAACCTTAAACATTGTTGCAAAATTAGGCTTATCTCACCGTTTCCAGCACTTTTGTGCACCTTGGGCATATCTGTGATGAAAAAATGAAGATTTTAACCAAAGTTGCAAAAATAGGCTTATCTCACCGTTTCCAGCGCTTTTGGGCATCTTGGGCACATCTGTGATGAAAAATTTAAGATTTTAACCAAAGTTGCAAAAATAGGCTTATCTCACCGTTTCCAGCGCTTTTGGGCATCTTGGGCACATCTGTGATGAAAAATTGAAGATTTTAACCAAAGTTGCAAAAATAGGCTTATCTCACCGTTTCCAGCGCTTTTGTGCATCTTGGGCACATCTGTGATGAAAAATTGAAGATTTTAACCATTGTTGCAAAAATAGGCTTATCTCCCCGTTTCCAGCACTTTTTGGCACTTAGAGCCAATCTGACAGTAGAAACCGTGCAGTTGCTACTTTTTCATTGGGGTTTCCAAAACTTAAAATCTTTTTTTTAAAGAGTTCCTTTAGAGTTGAAACCAAGATTTCAAATTATCCTTTTTCATTATAATAATCCACTGTATGTATTTTAAGTATCAAGGAATTTGACTGAAGGCCTTTTGAGAAAACACGTTGATTAGTGACCCTATTTCATTATGGCAGTCAAACCACTGATTTTCAACTTTAGTCTATGAAACCTCCAAACCTTAAACATTGTTGCAAAATTAGGCTTATCTCACCGTTTCCAGCACTTTTGCGCACCTTGGGCACATCTGTGATGAAAAATTTAAGATTTTAACCAAAGTTGCAAAAATAGGCTTATCTCACCGTTTCCAGCGCTTTTGGGCATCTTGGGCACATCTGTGATGAAAAATTGAAGATTTTAACCAAAGTTGCAAAAATAGGCTTATCTCACCGTTTCCAGCGCTTTTGTGCATCTTGGGCACATTTGTGATGAAAAATTGAAGATTTTAACCATTGTTGCAAAAATAGGCTTATCTCCCCGTTTCCAGCACTTTTTGGCACTTAGAGCGAATCTGACAGTAGAATCCGTGCAGTTGCTACTTTTTCATTGGGGTTTCCAAAACTTAAAATCTTTTTTTTAAAGAGTTCCTTTAGAGTTGAAACCAAGATTTCAAATTATCCTTTTTCATTATTATAATCCACTGTATGCATTTTAAGTATCAAGGAAATTGAGTGAAGGCCTTTTGAGAAAACACGTTGATTAGTGACCCTATTTCATTATGGCAGTCAAACCACTGATTTTCAACTTTAGTCTATGAAACCTCCAAACCTTAAACATTGTTGCAAAATTAGGCTTATCTCACCGTTTCCAGCACTTTTGCGCACCTTGGGCACATCTGTGATGAAAAATTTAAGATTTTAACCAAAGTTGCAAAAATAGGCTTATCTCACCGTTTCCAGCGCTTTTGCGCATCTTGGGCACATCTGTGATGAAAAATTGAAGATTTTAACCAAAGTTGCAAAAATAGGCTTATCTCACCGTTTCCAGCGCTTTTGCGCATCTTGGGCACATCTGTGATGAAAAATTGAAGATTTTAACCAAAGTTGCAAAAATAGGCTTATCTCACCGTTTCCAGCGCTTTTGCGCATCTTGGGCACATCTGTGATGAAAAATTGAAGATTTTAACCAAAGTTGCAAAAATAGGCTTATCTCACCGTTTCCAGCGCTTTTGTGCATCTTGGACACATCTGTGATGAAAAATTGAAGATTTTAACCATTGTTGCAAAAATAGGCTTATCTCCCCGTTTCCAGCACTTTTTGGCACTTAGAGCCAATCTGACAGTAGAAACCGTGCAGTTGCTACTTTTTCATTGGGGTTTCCAAAACTTAAAATCTTTTTTTTAAAGAGTTCCTTTAGAGTTGAAACCAAGATTTCAAATTATCCTTTTTCATTATAATAATCCACTGTATGTATTTTAAGTATCAAGGAATTTGACTGAAGGCCTTTTGAGAAAACACGTTGATTAGTGACCCTATTTCATTATGGCAGTCAAACCACTGATTTTCAACTTTAGTCTATGAAACCTCCAAACCTTAAACATTGTTGCAAAATTAGGCTTATCTCACCGTTTCCAGCACTTTTGCGCACCTTGGGCACATCTGTGATGAAAAATTTAAGATTTTAACCAAAGTTGCAAAAATAGGCTTATCTCACCGTTTCCAGCGCTTTTGGGCATCTTGGGCACATCTGTGATGAAAAATTTAAGATTTTAACCAAAGTTGCAAAAATAGGCTTATCTCACCGTTTCCAGCGCTTTTGGGCATCTTGGGCACATCTGTGATGAAAAATTGAAGATTTTAACCAAAGTTGCAAAAATAGGCTTATCTCACCGTTTCCAGCGCTTTTGCGCATCTTGGGCACATCTGTGATGAAAAATTGAAGATTTTAACCAAAGTTGCAAAAATAGGCTTATCTCACCGTTTCCAGCGCTTTTGCGCATCTTGGGCACATCTGTGATGAAAAATTGAAGATTTTAACCAAAGTTGCAAAAATAGGCTTATCTCCCCGTTTCCAGCACTTTTTGGCACTTAGAGCGAATCTGACAGTAGAATCCGTGCAGTTGCTACTTTTTCATTGGGGTTTCCAAAACTTAAAATCTTTTTTTTAAAGAGTTCCTTTAGATTTGAAACCAAGATTTCAAATTATCCTTTTTCATTATTATAATCCACTGTATGCATTTTAAGTATCAAGGAAATTGAGTGAAGGCCTTTTGAGAAAACACGTTGATTAGTGACCCTATTTCATTATGGCAGTCAAACCACTGATTTTCAACTTTAGTCTATGAAACCTCCAAACCTTAAACATTGTTGCAAAATTAGGCTTATCTCACCGTTTCCAGCACTTTTGCGCACCTTGGGCACATCTGTGATGAAAAATTTAAGATTTTAACCAAAGTTGCAAAAATAGGCTTATCTCACCGTTTCCAGCGCTTTTGCGCATCTTGGGCACATCTGTGATGAAAAATTGAAGATTTTAACCAAAGTTGCAAAAATAGGCTTATCTCACCGTTTCCAGCGCTTTTGCGCATCTTGGGCACATCTGTGATGAAAAATTGAAGATTTTAACCAAAGTTGCAAAAATAGGCTTATCTCACCGTTTCCAGCGCTTTTGCGCATCTTGGGCACATCTGTGATGAAAAATTGAAGATTTTAACCAAAGTTGCAAAAATAGGCTTATCTCACCGTTTCCAGCGCTTTTGCGCATCTTGGGCACATCTGTGATGAAAAATTGAAGATTTTAACCAAAGTTGCAAAAATAGGCTTATCTCACCGTTTCCAGCGCTTTTGTGCATCTTGGACACATCTGTGATGAAAAATTGAAGATTTTAACCATTGTTGCAAAAATAGGCTTATCTCCCCGTTTCCAGCACTTTTTGGCACTTAGAGCCAATCTGACAGTAGAAACCGTGCAGTTGCTACTTTTTCATTGGGGTTTCCAAAACTTAAAATCTTTTTTTTAAAGAGTTCCTTTAGAGTTGAAACCAAGATTTCAAATTATCCTTTTTCATTATTATAATCCACTGTATGCATTTTAAGTATCAAGGAAATTGAGTGAAGGCCTTTTGAGAAAACACGTTGATTAGTGACCCTATTTCATTATGGCAGTCAAACCACTGATTTTCAACTTTAGTCTATGAAACCTCCAAACCTTAAACATTGTTGCAAAATTAGGCTTATCTCACCGTTTCCAGCACTTTTGCGCACCTTGGGCACATCTGTGATGAAAAATTTAAGATTTTAACCAAAGTTGCAAAAATAGGCTTATCTCACCGTTTCCAGCGCTTTTGCGCATCTTGGGCACATCTGTGATGAAAAATTGAAGATTTTAACCAAAGTTGCAAAAATAGGCTTATCTCACCGTTTCCAGCGCTTTTGTGCATCTTGGACACATCTGTGATGAAAAATTGAAGATTTTAACCATTGTTGCAAAAATAGGCTTATCTCCCCGTTTCCAGCACTTTTTGGCACTTAGAGCCAATCTGACAGTAGAAACCGTGCAGTTGCTACTTTTTCATTGGGGTTTCCAAAACTTAAAATCTTTTTTTTAAAGAGTTCCTTTGGAGTTGAAACCAAGACTTCAAATTATCCTTTTTCATTATTATAATCCACTGTATGCATTTTAAGTATCAAGGAATTTGACTGAAGGCCTTTTGAGAAAACACGTTGATTAGTGACCCTATTTCATTATGGCAGTCAAACCACTGATTTTCAACTTTAGTCTATGAAACCTCCAAACCTTAAACATTGTTGCAAAATTAGGCTTATCTCACCGTTTCCAGCACTTTTGCGCACCTTGGGCACATCTGTGATGAAAAATTTAAGATTTTAACCAAAGTTGCAAAAATAGGCTTATCTCACCGTTTCCAGCGCTTTTGGGCATCTTGGGCACATCTGTGATGAAAAATTGAAGATTTTAACCAAAGTTGCAAAAATAGGCTTATCTCACCGTTTCCAGCGCTTTTGTGCATCTTGGGCACATCTGTGATGAAAAATTGAAGATTTTAACCATTGTTGCAAAAATAGGCTTATCTCCCCGTTTCCAGCACTTTTTGGCACTTAGAGCGAATCTGACAGTAGAATCCGTGCAGTTGCTACTTTTTCATTGGGGTTTCCAAAACTTAAAATCTTTTTTTTAAAGAGTTCCTTTAGAGTTGAAACCAAGATTTCAAATTATCCTTTTTCATTATTATAATCCACTGTATGCATTTTAAGTATCAAGGAAATTGAGTGAAGGCCTTTTGAGAAAACACGTTGATTAGTGACCCTATTTCATTATGGCAGTCAAACCACTGATTTTCAACTTTAGTCTATGAAACCTCCAAACCTTAAACATTGTTGCAAAATTAGGCTTATCTCACCGTTTCCAGCACTCTGCGCACCTTGGGCACATCTGTGATGAAAAATTTAAGATTTTAACCAAAGTTGCAAAAATAGGCTTATCTCACCGTTTCCAGCGCTTTTGCGCATCTTGGGCACATCTGTGATGAAAAATTGAAGATTTTAACCAAAGTTGCAAAAATAGGCTTATCTCACCGTTTCCAGCGCTTTTGCGCATCTTGGGCACATCTGTGATGAAAAATTGAAGATTTTAACCAAAGTTGCAAAAATAGGCTTATCTCACCGTTTCCAGCGCTTTTGCGCATCTTGGGCACATCTGTGATGAAAAATTGAAGATTTTAACCAAAGTTGCAAAAATAGGCTTATCTCACCGTTTCCAGCGCTTTTGTGCATCTTGGACACATCTGTGATGAAAAATTGAAGATTTTAACCATTGTTGCAAAAATAGGCTTATCTCCCCGTTTCCAGCACTTTTTGGCACTTAGAGCCAATCTGACAGTAGAAACCGTGCAGTTGCTACTTTTTCATTGGGGTTTCCAAAACTTAAAATCTTTTTTTTAAAGAGTTCCTTTAGAGTTGAAACCAAGATTTCAAATTATCCTTTTTCATTATAATAATCCACTGTATGTATTTTAAGTATCAAGGAATTTGACTGAAGGCCTTTTGAGAAAACACGTTGATTAGTGACCCTATTTCATTATGGCAGTCAAACCACTGATTTTCAACTTTAGTCTATGAAACCTCCAAACCTTAAACATTGTTGCAAAATTAGGCTTATCTCACCGTTTCCAGCACTTTTGCGCACCTTGGGCACATCTGTGATGAAAAATTTAAGATTTTAACCAAAGTTGCAAAAATAGGCTTATCTCACCGTTTCCAGCGCTTTTGGGCATCTTGGGCACATCTGTGATGAAAAATTTAAGATTTTAACCAAAGTTGCAAAAATAGGCTTATCTCACCGTTTCCAGCGCTTTTGGGCATCTTGGGCACATCTGTGATGAAAAATTGAAGATTTTAACCAAAGTTGCAAAAATAGGCTTATCTCACCGTTTCCAGCGCTTTTGCGCATCTTGGGCACATCTGTGATGAAAAATTGAAGATTTTAACCAAAGTTGCAAAAATAGGCTTATCTCACCGTTTCCAGCGCTTTTGCGCATCTTGGGCACATCTGTGATGAAAAATTGAAGATTTTAACCAAAGTTGCAAAAATAGGCTTATCTCCCCGTTTCCAGCACTTTTTGGCACTTAGAGCGAATCTGACAGTAGAATCCGTGCAGTTGCTACTTTTTCATTGGGGTTTCCAAAACTTAAAATCTTTTTTTTAAAGAGTTCCTTTAGATTTGAAACCAAGATTTCAAATTATCCTTTTTCATTATTATAATCCACTGTATGCATTTTAAGTATCAAGGAAATTGAGTGAAGGCCTTTTGAGAAAACACGTTGATTAGTGACCCTATTTCATTATGGCAGTCAAACCACTGATTTTCAACTTTAGTCTATGAAACCTCCAAACCTTAAACATTGTTGCAAAATTAGGCTTATCTCACCGTTTCCAGCACTTTTGCGCACCTTGGGCACATCTGTGATGAAAAATTTAAGATTTTAACCAAAGTTGCAAAAATAGGCTTATCTCACCGTTTCCAGCGCTTTTGCGCATCTTGGGCACATCTGTGATGAAAAATTGAAGATTTTAACCAAAGTTGCAAAAATAGGCTTATCTCACCGTTTCCAGCGCTTTTGCGCATCTTGGGCACATCTGTGATGAAAAATTGAAGATTTTAACCAAAGTTGCAAAAATAGGCTTATCTCACCGTTTCCAGCGCTTTTGCGCATCTTGGGCACATCTGTGATGAAAAATTGAAGATTTTAACCAAAGTTGCAAAAATAGGCTTATCTCACCGTTTCCAGCGCTTTTGCGCATCTTGGGCACATCTGTGATGAAAAATTGAAGATTTTAACCAAAGTTGCAAAAATAGGCTTATCTCACCGTTTCCAGCGCTTTTGTGCATCTTGGACACATCTGTGATGAAAAATTGAAGATTTTAACCATTGTTGCAAAAATAGGCTTATCTCCCCGTTTCCAGCACTTTTTGGCACTTAGAGCCAATCTGACAGTAGAAACCGTGCAGTTGCTACTTTTTCATTGGGGTTTCCAAAACTTAAAATCTTTTTTTTAAAGAGTTCCTTTAGAGTTGAAACCAAGATTTCAAATTATCCTTTTTCATTATTATAATCCACTGTATGCATTTTAAGTATCAAGGAAATTGAGTGAAGGCCTTTTGAGAAAACACGTTGATTAGTGACCCTATTTCATTATGGCAGTCAAACCACTGATTTTCAACTTTAGTCTATGAAACCTCCAAACCTTAAACATTGTTGCAAAATTAGGCTTATCTCACCGTTTCCAGCACTTTTGCGCACCTTGGGCACATCTGTGATGAAAAATTTAAGATTTTAACCAAAGTTGCAAAAATAGGCTTATCTCACCGTTTCCAGCGCTTTTGCGCATCTTGGGCACATCTGTGATGAAAAATTGAAGATTTTAACCAAAGTTGCAAAAATAGGCTTATCTCACCGTTTCCAGCGCTTTTGTGCATCTTGGACACATCTGTGATGAAAAATTGAAGATTTTAACCATTGTTGCAAAAATAGGCTTATCTCCCCGTTTCCAGCACTTTTTGGCACTTAGAGCCAATCTGACAGTAGAAACCGTGCAGTTGCTACTTTTTCATTGGGGTTTCCAAAACTTAAAATCTTTTTTTTAAAGAGTTCCTTTGGAGTTGAAACCAAGACTTCAAATTATCCTTTTTCATTATTATAATCCACTGTATGCATTTTAAGTATCAAGGAATTTGACTGAAGGCCTTTTGAGAAAACACGTTGATTAGTGACCCTATTTCATTATGGCAGTCAAACCACTGATTTTCAACTTTAGTCTATGAAACCTCCAAACCTTAAACATTGTTGCAAAATTAGGCTTATCTCACCGTTTCCAGCACTTTTGTGCACCTTGGGCATATCTGTGATGAAAAAATGAAGATTTTAACCAAAGTTGCAAAAATAGGCTTATCTCACCGTTTCCAGCGCTTTTGGGCATCTTGGGCACATCTGTGATGAAAAATTGAAGATTTTAACCAAAGTTGCAAAAATAGGCTTATCTCACCGTTTCCAGCGCTTTTGTGCATCTTGGGCACATCTGTGATGAAAAATTGAAGATTTTAACCATTGTTGCAAAAATAGGCTTATCTCCCCGTTTCCAGCACTTTTTGGCACTTAGAGCCAATCTGACAGTAGAAACCGTGCAGTTGCTACTTTTTCATTGGGGTTTCCAAAACTTAAAATCTTTTTTTTAAAGAGTTCCTTTAGAGTTGAAACCAAGATTTCAAATTATCCTTTTTCATTATAATAATCCACTGTATGTATTTTAAGTATCAAGGAATTTGACTGAAGGCCTTTTGAGAAAACACGTTGATTAGTGACCCTATTTCATTATGGCAGTCAAACCACTGATTTTCAACTTTAGTCTATGAAACCTCCAAACCTTAAACATTGTTGCAAAATTAGGCTTATCTCACCGTTTCCAGCACTTTTGCGCACCTTGGGCACATCTGTGATGAAAAATTTAAGATTTTAACCAAAGTTGCAAAAATAGGCTTATCTCACCGTTTCCAGCGCTTTTGGGCATCTTGGGCACATCTGTGATGAAAAATTGAAGATTTTAACCAAAGTTGCAAAAATAGGCTTATCTCACCGTTTCCAGCGCTTTTGTGCATCTTGGGCACATCTGTGATGAAAAATTGAAGATTTTAACCATTGTTGCAAAAATAGGCTTATCTCCCCGTTTCCAGCACTTTTTGGCACTTAGAGCCAATCTGACAGTAGAAACCGTGCAGTTGCTGCTTTTTCATTGGGGTTTCCAAAACTTAAAATCTTTTTTTTAAAGAGTTCCTTTAGAGTTGAAACCAAGATTTCAAATTATCCTTTTTCATTATAATAATCCACTGTATGTATTTTAAGTATCAAGGAATTTGACTGAAGGCCTTTTGAGAAAACACGTTGATTAGTGACCCTATTTCATTATGGCAGTCAAACCACTGATTTTCAACTTTAGTCTATGAAACCTCCAAACCTTAAACATTGTTGCAAAATTAGGCTTATCTCACCGTTTCCAGCACTTTTGCGCACCTTGGGCACATCTGTGATGAAAAATTTAAGATTTTAACCAAAGTTGCAAAAATAGGCTTATCTCACCGTTTCCAGCGCTTTTGTGCATCTTGGGCACATCTGTGATGAAAAATTGAAGATTTTAACCATTGTTGCAAAAATAGGCTTATCTCCCCGTTTCCAGCACTTTTTGGCACTTAGAGCCAATCTGACAGTAGAAACCGTGCAGTTGCTACTTTTTCATTGGGGTTTCCAAAACTTAAAATCTTTTTTTTAAAGAGTTCCTTTAGAGTTGAAACCAAGATTTCAAATTATCCTTTTTCATTATAATAATCCACTGTATGTATTTTAAGTATCAAGGAATTTGACTGAAGGCCTTTTGAGAAAACACGTTGATTAGTGACCCTATTTCATTATGGCAGTCAAACCACTGATTTTCAACTTTAGTCTATGAAACCTCCAAACCTTAAACATTGTTGCAAAATTAGGCTTATCTCACCGTTTCCAGCACTTTTGCGCACCTTGGGCACATCTGTGATGAAAAATTTAAGATTTTAACCAAAGTTGCAAAAATAGGCTTATCTCACCGTTTCCAGCGCTTTTGGGCATCTTGGGCACATCTGTGATGAAAAATTGAAGATTTTAACCAAAGTTGCAAAAATAGGCTTATCTCACCGTTTCCAGCGCTTTTGTGCATCTTGGGCACATCTGTGATGAAAAATTGAAGATTTTAACCATTGTTGCAAAAATAGGCTTATCTCCCCGTTTCCAGCACTTTTTGGCACTTAGAGCCAATCTGACAGTAGAAACCGTGCAGTTGCTACTTTTTCATTGGGGTTTCCAAAACTTAAAATCTTTTTTTTAAAGAGTTCCTTTAGAGTTGAAACCAAGATTTCAAATTATCCTTTTTCATTATAATAATCCACTGTATGTATTTTAAGTATCAAGGAATTTGACTGAAGGCCTTTTGAGAAAACACGTTGATTAGTGACCCTATTTCATTATGGCAGTCAAACCACTGATTTTCAACTTTAGTCTATGAAACCTCCAAACCTTAAACATTGTTGCAAAATTAGGCTTATCTCACCGTTTCCAGCACTTTTGCGCACCTTGGGCACATCTGTGATGAAAAATTTAAGATTTTAACCAAAGTTGCAAAAATAGGCTTATCTCACCGTTTCCAGCGCTTTTGGGCATCTTGGGCACATCTGTGATGAAAAATTGAAGATTTTAACCAAAGTTGCAAAAATAGGCTTATCTCACCGTTTCCAGCGCTTTTGTGCATCTTGGGCACATCTGTGATGAAAAATTGAAGATTTTAACCATTGTTGCAAAAATAGGCTTATCTCCCCGTTTCCAGCACTTTTTGGCACTTAGAGCGAATCTGACAGTAGAATCCGTGCAGTTGCTACTTTTTCATTGGGGTTTCCAAAACTTAAAATCTTTTTTTTAAAGAGTTCCTTTAGATTTGAAACCAAGATTTCAAATTATCCTTTTTCATTATTATAATCCACTGTATGCATTTTAAGTATCAAGGAAATTGAGTGAAGGCCTTTTGAGAAAACACGTTGATTAGTGACCCTATTTCATTATGGCAGTCAAACCACTGATTTTCAACTTTAGTCTATGAAACCTCCAAACCTTAAACATTGTTGCAAAATTAGGCTTATCTCACCGTTTCCAGCACTTTTGCGCACCTTGGGCACATCTGTGATGAAAAATTTAAGATTTTAACCAAAGTTGCAAAAATAGGCTTATCTCACCGTTTCCAGCGCTTTTGCGCATCTTGGGCACATCTGTGATGAAAAATTGAAGATTTTAACCAAAGTTGCAAAAATAGGCTTATCTCACCGTTTCCAGCGCTTTTGCGCATCTTGGGCACATCTGTGATGAAAAATTGAAGATTTTAACCAAAGTTGCAAAAATAGGCTTATCTCACCGTTTCCAGCGCTTTTGTGCATCTTGGACACATCTGTGATGAAAAATTGAAGATTTTAACCATTGTTGCAAAAATAGGCTTATCTCCCCGTTTCCAGCACTTTTTGGCACTTAGAGCGAATCTGACAGTAGAATCCGTGCAGTTGCTACTTTTTCATTGGGGTTTCCAAAACTTAAAATCTTTTTTTTAAAGAGTTCCTTTAGAGTTGAAACCAAGATTTCAAATTATCCTTTTTCATTATTATAATCCACTGTATGCATTTTAAGTATCAAGGAAATTGAGTGAAGGCCTTTTGAGAAAACACGTTGATTAGTGACCCTATTTCATTATGGCAGTCAAACCACTGATTTTCAACTTTAGTCTATGAAACCTCCAAACCTTAAACATTGTTGCAAAATTAGGCTTATCTCACCGTTTCCAGAACTTTTGCGCACCTTGGGCACATCTGTGATGAAAAATTTAAGATTTTAACCAAAGTTGCAAAAATAGGCTTATCTCACCGTTTCCAGCGCTTTTGGGCATCTTGGGCACATCTGTGATGAAAAATTGAAGATTTTAACCAAAGTTGCAAAAATAGGCTTATCTCACCGTTTCCAGCGCTTTTGTGCATCTTGGGCACATCTGTGATGAAAAATTGAAGATTTTAACCATTGTTGCAAAAATAGGCTTATCTCCCCGTTTCCAGCACTTTTTGGCACTTAGAGCGAATCTGACAGTAGAATCCGTGCAGTTGCTACTTTTTCATTGGGGTTTCCAAAACTTAAAATCTTTTTTTTAAAGAGTTCCTTTAGAGTTGAAACCAAGATTTCAAATTATCCTTTTTCATTATTATAATCCACTGTATGCATTTTAAGTATCAAGGAAATTGAGTGAAGGCCTTTTGAGAAAACACGTTGATTAGTGACCCTATTTCATTATGGCAGTCAAACCACTGATTTTCAACTTTAGTCTATGAAACCTCCAAACCTTAAACATTGTTGCAAAATTAGGCTTATCTCACCGTTTCCAGCACTTTTGCGCACCTTGGGCACATCTGTGATGAAAAATTTAAGATTTTAACCAAAGTTGCAAAAATAGGCTTATCTCACCGTTTCCAGCGCTTTTGCGCATCTTGGGCACATCTGTGATGAAAAATTGAAGATTTTAACCAAAGTTGCAAAAATAGGCTTATCTCACCGTTTCCAGCGCTTTTGCGCATCTTGGGCACATCTGTGATGAAAAATTGAAGATTTTAACCAAAGTTGCAAAAATAGGCTTATCTCACCGTTTCCAGCGCTTTTGCGCATCTTGGGCACATCTGTGATGAAAAATTGAAGATTTTAACCAAAGTTGCAAAAATAGGCTTATCTCACCGTTTCCAGCGCTTTTGTGCATCTTGGACACATCTGTGATGAAAAATTGAAGATTTTAACCATTGTTGCAAAAATAGGCTTATCTCCCCGTTTCCAGCACTTTTTGGCACTTAGAGCCAATCTGACAGTAGAAACCGTGCAGTTGCTACTTTTTCATTGGGGTTTCCAAAACTTAAAATCTTTTTTTTAAAGAGTTCCTTTAGAGTTGAAACCAAGATTTCAAATTATCCTTTTTCATTATAATAATCCACTGTATGTATTTTAAGTATCAAGGAATTTGACTGAAGGCCTTTTGAGAAAACACGTTGATTAGTGACCCTATTTCATTATGGCAGTCAAACCACTGATTTTCAACTTTAGTCTATGAAACCTCCAAACCTTAAACATTGTTGCAAAATTAGGCTTATCTCACCGTTTCCAGCACTTTTGCGCACCTTGGGCACATCTGTGATGAAAAATTTAAGATTTTAACCAAAGTTGCAAAAATAGGCTTATCTCACCGTTTCCAGCGCTTTTGGGCATCTTGGGCACATCTGTGATGAAAAATTTAAGATTTTAACCAAAGTTGCAAAAATAGGCTTATCTCACCGTTTCCAGCGCTTTTGGGCATCTTGGGCACATCTGTGATGAAAAATTGAAGATTTTAACCAAAGTTGCAAAAATAGGCTTATCTCACCGTTTCCAGCGCTTTTGCGCATCTTGGGCACATCTGTGATGAAAAATTGAAGATTTTAACCAAAGTTGCAAAAATAGGCTTATCTCACCGTTTCCAGCGCTTTTGCGCATCTTGGGCACATCTGTGATGAAAAATTGAAGATTTTAACCAAAGTTGCAAAAATAGGCTTATCTCCCCGTTTCCAGCACTTTTTGGCACTTAGAGCGAATCTGACAGTAGAATCCGTGCAGTTGCTACTTTTTCATTGGGGTTTCCAAAACTTAAAATCTTTTTTTTAAAGAGTTCCTTTAGATTTGAAACCAAGATTTCAAATTATCCTTTTTCATTATTATAATCCACTGTATGCATTTTAAGTATCAAGGAAATTGAGTGAAGGCCTTTTGAGAAAACACGTTGATTAGTGACCCTATTTCATTATGGCAGTCAAACCACTGATTTTCAACTTTAGTCTATGAAACCTCCAAACCTTAAACATTGTTGCAAAATTAGGCTTATCTCACCGTTTCCAGCGCTTTTGCGCATCTTGGGCACATCTGTGATGAAAAATTGAAGATTTTAACCAAAGTTGCAAAAATAGGCTTATCTCACCGTTTCCAGCGCTTTTGCGCATCTTGGGCACATCTGTGATGAAAAATTGAAGATTTTAACCAAAGTTGCAAAAATAGGCTTATCTCACCGTTTCCAGCGCTTTTGTGCATCTTGGACACATCTGTGATGAAAAATTGAAGATTTTAACCATTGTTGCAAAAATAGGCTTATCTCCCCGTTTCCAGCACTTTTTGGCACTTAGAGCCAATCTGACAGTAGAAACCGTGCAGTTGCTACTTTTTCATTGGGGTTTCCAAAACTTAAAATCTTTTTTTTAAAGAGTTCCTTTAGAGTTGAAACCAAGATTTCAAATTATCCTTTTTCATTATTATAATCCACTGTATGCATTTTAAGTATCAAGGAAATTGAGTGAAGGCCTTTTGAGAAAACACGTTGATTAGTGACCCTATTTCATTATGGCAGTCAAACCACTGATTTTCAACTTTAGTCTATGAAACCTCCAAACCTTAAACATTGTTGCAAAATTAGGCTTATCTCACCGTTTCCAGCACTTTTGCGCACCTTGGGCACATCTGTGATGAAAAATTTAAGATTTTAACCAAAGTTGCAAAAATAGGCTTATCTCACCGTTTCCAGCGCTTTTGCGCATCTTGGGCACATCTGTGATGAAAAATTGAAGATTTTAACCAAAGTTGCAAAAATAGGCTTATCTCACCGTTTCCAGCGCTTTTGTGCATCTTGGACACATCTGTGATGAAAAATTGAAGATTTTAACCATTGTTGCAAAAATAGGCTTATCTCCCCGTTTCCAGCACTTTTTGGCACTTAGAGCCAATCTGACAGTAGAAACCGTGCAGTTGCTACTTTTTCATTGGGGTTTCCAAAACTTAAAATCTTTTTTTTAAAGAGTTCCTTTGGAGTTGAAACCAAGACTTCAAATTATCCTTTTTCATTATTATAATCCACTGTATGCATTTTAAGTATCAAGGAATTTGACTGAAGGCCTTTTGAGAAAACACGTTGATTAGTGACCCTATTTCATTATGGCAGTCAAACCACTGATTTTCAACTTTAGTCTATGAAACCTCCAAACCTTAAACATTGTTGCAAAATTAGGCTTATCTCACCGTTTCCAGCACTTTTGTGCACCTTGGGCATATCTGTGATGAAAAAATGAAGATTTTAACCAAAGTTGCAAAAATAGGCTTGTCTCACCGTTTCCAGCGCTTTTGGGCATCTTGGGCACATCTGTGATGAAAAATTTAAGATTTTAACCAAAGTTGCAAAAATAGGCTTATCTCACCGTTTCCAGCGCTTTTGGGCATCTTGGGCACATCTGTGATGAAAAATTGAAGATTTTAACCAAAGTTGCAAAAATAGGCTTATCTCACCGTTTCCAGCGCTTTTGTGCATCTTGGGCACATCTGTGATGAAAAATTGAAGATTTTAACCATTGTTGCAAAAATAGGCTTATCTCCCCGTTTCCAGCACTTTTTGGCACTTAGAGCCAATCTGACAGTAGAATCCGTGCAGTTGCTACTTTTTCATTGGGGTTTCCAAAACTTAAAATCTTTTTTTTAAAGAGTTCCTTTAGATTTGAAACCAAGATTTCAAATTATCCTTTTTCATTATTATAATCCACTGTATGCATTTTAAGTATCAAGGAAATTGAGTGAAGGCCTTTTGAGAAAACACGTTGATTAGTGACCCTATTTCATTATGGCAGTCAAACCACTGATTTTCAACTTTAGTCTATGAAACCTCCAAACCTTAAACATTGTTGCAAAATTAGGCTTATCTCACCGTTTCCAGCACTTTTGCGCACCTTGGGCACATCTGTGATGAAAAATTTAAGATTTTAACCAAAGTTGCAAAAATAGGCTTATCTCACCGTTTCCAGCGCTTTTGCGCATCTTGGGCACATCTGTGATGAAAAATTGAAGATTTTAACCAAAGTTGCAAAAATAGGCTTATCTCACCGTTTCCAGCGCTTTTGCGCATCTTGGGCACATCTGTGATGAAAAATTGAAGAT